>NC_068971.1:18298755-18608318 GCF_016808095.1 Vigna angularis | reverse complement strand
TCAACTGGGTTGCCTCCCAGGTAGCGCTTGTTTAACGTCACGAGCCTGACCCAAAATCCACCAACACCCATCAGTAGGTGTTTCAAACTTACCAGCACCCATCAGTAGGTGCAAAATTTCTTACCAACACCCATCAGTAGGTGTTACAAACCTAGTATCCTTCAGTAGATGCTAAATTCAACAAAATATTTACAGAATAATGTTCACAAATTAAACCCAATCAAAATTAAAAGTTTTTCAATCACTGGGTTGCCTCCCAGCAAGCGCTCTTTTAACGTCATTAGCTTGACCCAATAAAGTTCACGTTCCATCTTCTGTATAGTTGATGTAATCCTTCCACCAACTTCTCAACTGCTTCCTTTGGACTGTTTTGGTTTTTTTAGAATATGGAGACTCTATCTCTATCATCTCCTTTTCTTTGAAGCCCTTCACAACCCACAACTTGTTCTTGAGTCTCACAGGTGTGCCAAGTTGGGGTTCTCTTTTTTTCCGGTCCCTAGGACTCTCTTCTCCTTTTCCAGTTTCTTCTTCATCCTTGGGTACCTGAAACAACAAACAGTGGTTACCTGAAACCTCAAGATTTTCATCTTGACTTCTAGTCATGGGTGCATCTCGAAATGCAGCTTTATAACTAGCCTCTTCCTCCCTTGCTTGTGTTTCATCTTTGAAGACATCCACCACCACTCTCTCCTCTCTGTCTTGGAGCACTACTATACCTTCATGTACATCAATGATGGCCCTGGCCGTTTTCATAAACGGCCTTCCAAGTATGATAGGTATCTTCTCGGTCTCCATCTTCATCACCACAAAGTCTGCTAAAAACTGAAGTTTGCCAACACAAACTATAATATCCTCAGCAATCCCACATGGCTCCTTTGAAGATCCATCGGCCATTACTAGATTAACCTTTACAGGTTTCACTTTAACATTGCCAATTTGCTCCAGTAAAGAATAAGGTATCAAGTTAACACTTGAACCTAAATCAAGGAGAGCTTTCTTCACCTTTTTCTTCCCTATAGTGCAAGGGATAGAAAAACTACCTGGATCTGGTGCTTTAGGAGGGAATGACTCTTGCTTAACAATTATACACTCCTTTGCCTCATCATCTCTGCGTCTTTTCTTTGTAGAGATTTCTTCATTAGATTTAGTGTAAACTGTAATCTGTTGTAGAATCTGTTCCCAAGGTGCATCATTATCCACCATTTTGAATAATTCTGTGAAGTCTTGATGGATTGGAAAAGGAAAAGTGCTTTTGCTCTCTATTTCTCTTCTTTCTTCTGTATCTAACTCAACTTTCTCATCATCAACACTTTCTACCACCTTACACTCTTCTCTAGGGTTAACCTCAGTATTAGCCCCAAAATTTCTATCTGGTCTTTCTTCCAATCGCTTGATAATTTGACCCATTTGAATCTCCCAATTCTTTATAGCAGCTTCAGTGCTCTTTTGAGAAGATTCTGTTTTCTGTATGAATTGATTAAGAGTTTCTTCCAACCTTGTTTGCCTTTCATTAAGCGTAGATAACTGTTGCCACAAGGTTGGTTGCTGCTGCTGCTTGTTATATTGATTAGCTTGCCCAGTTTGTCCTTGGCCAATACTTGGATGTGGTTTCCACCCTTGATTGTAATTCCCTTGGCGGTATGGAAATTGATTAGCCATGAAATTAACATCCTCCACGGCTTCCACTGGCAAAGCACATTGACCATTGATATGGTCACCTCCACATAGTTCGCACAACTGGGTTTGTACCTGTGCAGCAGATTTCAACTCTTTAGGTAATTGAGCCAAAGTTTTAGTCAGAGTCTCCAGCTGTTGAGTTAGAATTTTGTTCTGAGCTAGCAAGGCATCATGGGTTTGTAATTGCAGAACCCCTCTTTGTTGCGCAGGGGCTCCTCTCTCACTGTGTAGCTCATTGTCACTTGTAGCCATATTTTCAATAATGTCAGTTGCTTCCTCTGGAGTCTTCCATTTGATATTGCCTCCAGCTGAGGCATCCAGCATCATCTTGGTTTGTGAACCAAGCCCTCCAAGGAAAGTTAAGACTACTTCTTGATCTTCAAAACCATGCGTGGGAGTTTTGCGTAACAAGCTTTTATACCTGTCCCATGCATGCCCCAGTGATTCTTCCATGCCCTGCTTGAATGACGAAATCTCTTGCTTGCCTTTGGTCACCTTAGATTGTGGAAAGTACTTGTTTAGAAATTTTGTGACCACTGCTTCCCACTCTGTGAAACTTTCTTCTGGAAAAGAGTTTAACCAAAGCTTAGCATTACCCCCCAATGAGAAGGGAAACAAGCTAAGTTTGATAGCTTCGTCTGGCACCCCATTAATCTTGACCGTGTTGCAGATCTCATTAAAAGTTGTAAGGTGCTCATATGGGCTTTCGTGAGATAACCCATTAAATTGATTACTCTTCACCAGTTGAATTAATGCTGGCTTGACCTCCATGTTGACTGCATTGACTCTAGGTCTAGCTATGCTGTTGAAGTGTTGAGGTCCAGCAATATTAGTGTAATCTTCAAGAGTTCTTCTAGCATTGTTATTCTCCATACTTCTTGTGCTGTGAACAGAACCTTGTGGTGATGTTTGGAGGAGAGTTTCTGGAGAAGGGAAAAGTTCTCTGGACGTTCTGATTCTTCTCCTCCTTCTACTCTCGTCTAGCCCTTCAAAAAGTGGTTCTGTTGTTTTCTTACTCCTAGTCCGAATTGCTTCCTGCATACACAAGAAAACAAAACCCTAGAAAAGATTTGTTAGCACAAAAAGATATAGAAGAAGATATAAATTCAGAAGATAAAAAAAAATTTAGAAGATAGAATCAAATAAGATAGAATAAAATAAAACCTAATCTAAAAAATAAAATCTAACCTAACCTAAAAAGATAAAATAAAATAAAATAAAAACAAATAAAATAAAATCTAATCTAATCAAATAAGATAAAATAAAAACAGAAAAAATAAAAACAGAAATTCAAAAAGTCAAAGATAATCAATAATCACACAAATTAACCAGTTAAACCACGAGTCCCCGGCAACGGCGCCAAAAACTTGATGGACAAATTTGTAAGCACCAAAATATGATGTCACAAACTTGTTTCACAATCGGCAAGTATGACCGAATCGTTCAAGTAATAAACTTGGTAAGACCAAGTATCGTTCTTCCCAAAGGACTCACGGCCTAGTTTAGTTGTGTGGTTTGTTGATTAGCTAAGACTTACAAACGAAATAATTGGATTATATTATGCAAGACGAAAACTAAACATGTATGCATGAATTGATCAATGGCAAAGACTAAAGATAAACACTTTCAATGGATTATATGAATGAATATGTTGTTGGGGGTCAATTTCATCTCATCCACTCTCATACATTTTAGGATTTCAACATTCAAATCATCATTGTTAATGCCACTCTCTAAAGTACCATTCTAGATGGCTTCTCCCTAATCAAATAGTTCATACAATTCCTAGCATTCCTAATGATTAGTTCATGAGTGCAGGAGCTTAACGACAACCAATATAATATTGTCAGTATAATATTGGGAGAAATTCCCCGGATCTAGACTTCCCCGTACGTGTCCGTATCGACAAAACCAATAATCATGCAATAGAATGAGTTAAACAATGCACGCATTGAGCAAAGAGGAAAAACCCTAACTAATGATGAAAGAAAGCATAAGTCTTAGATTAAGATGCAAGCATAAATTCCATATATGAGAGCTTCAAGAGATTACATTGATTCCCCAACAAACATACAAGGTTTAGTTCACCATATTCATGGTGAACCTAGATGAACAATGAAAGAATGAAAGAATAAACCCTAAAAAGGTGAAGAGGTAGCCTGAGCATCCAAGATCCTCCTTCAAAGGGGTGGAAGAGAGAGTGTTTGCCTCGTTTCTGCCAAAGATCCTTAACCCTAGGACGTGCAAGCCCTTATATACTAATCTAGAGTTACAAAAGATTACAAAAGCCCAAGCCCAAAAAGTGCCGCTCAGCGGTGGTTGCGCGTCTTCTTTCTTCCCCTCAGCGGCCATTTTGCCCCTCAGCGGTACCAACGTGACTCCTTGAGTGCCGCTCAGCGGTAAATTACCGCTGAGCGGTGCCTTCGACTTCTCTTTTTGCACTCTTTCTTGTCTTTTCTAATGTCACTTCTCTCCTTCTTCACTCTTTTCACTAAATTCACCTTAAAACCTGCACAAAAACACTCAAATCAAGCATAAACCTGTCCAGCTCTCTTATTTCTGAAAATAAAGATAAAAGGCATGATTTCAAGCTAGTTTCTAAGTCTAAAGGTTGCTTTTAGTATCAATTTTAAGCATGAAAATAACAGTTTTTCAACTGTTATCAGTGCCCATTATTAAAAAGTTCATTTTTTTTAGCCTAAGTTCAATGGTTGTGAGTGGATATTGTTGTTCAACTGTGTTTAGAGTGAGAGCTAATGTATTGGGACCCAATATGATGGAAAGGAACAATCATTACCCTCTTGAGCATGCTAAGTGAAGTCATGGAGCTCGTGCTGGAAAAATCTCACTAGTAATCATTTAAAATATCTCGGTAAACGATTACCCGAGCAAAATCTGGGTTTTGTACAGAAACTCGTTCTGCAAGAGCCAGCTGTGGTGGCCTAGGTGACCATTTTGAAAAGTTCATGTTTTTTTAGCTTAAGTCGAGGGGTTCTGAGTGGATGTTGTTGTTGAACTTTGTTTTAGAATGTGGGAGATAATGTATTGGGACCCACGATGATGGAAAGGAACAATGATTACCGTCTTGAGCATGCTAGGTGAAGTTATGGAGGTTGTGCTGGAAAAATCACGCTGGTAATCGTTTACAATATCTTGGTAAACGATTACACGACTAGAATATGGGTTTTGTAGAAAAACTCGTTCTGTAGGGGCCAGTTGTGGTGGCCTAGGTGACCAATTTAAAAAGTTCATTTTTTTTAGCCTAAGTCCAATTGCTGTGAGTAGATGTTATTGTTTAACTGTGTTTAGAGTGTGGAAGGTAATGTATTGGGACCTAGGATGATGGAAAGGAACAATGATTACCCTTTTGAGCATGCTAGGTGAAGTCATTGAGCTTGTGCTGGAAAAATCACACTAGTAATAATTTAAAATATCTCGGTAAAGGATTACCCGAGCAGAATCTAGGTTTTGTACAAAAACTCGTTCTGCCGGAGCCAGCTGTTGTGGCCTACGTGACCATTATTAAAAAGTTCATTTTTTTAGCCTATGTCTAGTGGGTCTTAGTGGATGTTGTTTTTGAACTGTGTTTAAAGTGTGAGAGGTAATGTATTGGGACCCAAGATGATGGAAAGGAACAATCATTAGCCTCTTGAGCATGCTAAGTGAAGTCATGTCATGGAGCTTGTGCAGGAAAAATCACACTGGTAATCGTTTACAATATCTCAGTAAACGATTACACGTCCGGAATCTGGGGTTTGTATAGAAACTCATTCTCCAGAAGCCAACTGTGGTGGCCTAGGTGACCATTTTACAAAATTCATGTCTTTTTAGCCTAAGTCAAGTGGTTCTGAGTGGATGTTGTTGTTGAACTATGTTTAGAGTGGGCGAGGTAATGTGTTGGGATCAAGGATGATGGAAAGGAACAATATATGTAATCCTTTCCGACGTAGTCTTTATTTTGTATTTTTACCTTTCATAGGTTAGCCTGTAAGGAGCATGGGTTACTATAAATACCCAGCTTCTCTATTGTAATTGGCACTTTTCAGATTAATGAGAATTAGGCTTTCTGAAATAGAAACTATTCTCTCTTGAAAGTCAGGCTAGAGAGTCCAAAGACTCCCTCTAGCCACCTTCCAAGCACCTCTCTCACTTCCATTTTCCAAATTTCACGGTGCTTCTCATTCCTCCATGCTACCTCTCTTTCGCTGCCACCTCGCACGCGTCAGCTCCCATTGCATCTCCACTTCAACACATCAGCCACGTCTTCAGACCGCGCCTCTCATTTCTTCCCTCGTGCATCCATTGCGCATCAGTCCACTTTTCAGAGCGTGTCCTTCTCGTTTTCGAGAGCTCCATTGTTGCCAACCATAGATCCGCACTCCATACGCATCTTAGAAGGTATTTTATCTTCGTTCATCACACTATCACATCTTCTTCTAGGGTTTCCACTCCCTTCCTCCATTTTCCACCATTCAAACACCTTAATCCCTTCGATCTTCACTTTCCACCGATCATCCGAGCCTTTGAACCATTTAATCGGTTCGTTCTGAGTTTCCTCACCGTTATAGAGTTTCGTCGCATCCGGTTAGGGTTTTGCACCGTCCAAAACCATCATCCTCCTTACCTTCAACTTACACCGATTAAACCCTATATCCTAGGTTTTCCAGTGTTCGATATCAGTTTTCCCCTTCAATCTCGCGTTTCCTCTCCATTTCGCTGCGTCTTCTCTCGTTGAGGAAGGCTCGAGGAGTTCGAATCGTGCTCGCACAACTTCTATCGTCATCTTCTCGGGCGCTCGTCCATCAGTTGGCACCAGAGCTCAGGTTTCGTTCACGCGTCTAAGGTAAGTATCTCAGTTCGTCTCTGTTATGAGTTTTCTTCAATTTCTGAGTTGTTCGGTTTTCTTCTGTTCTTGCGTTTGATTCGCGTCTCTGTCTTTGTTTCTAGTTTTTTGTTTTGATTCTGTCTTGATTCTGAGTTTATTCTTCCATTTTCGCGTTGTTAGTTAATTTCTTTACTGTCTTGTGTTTAACTTTTGTTCGTCATGGAATTCTCAAAGTGTTTTGCCTTGATTCAGTTTCAGTATGTGTTGTTTTCTCTGTATGAGATTCAAATATGTTTGTTCGTTCTTGGATCTCAATTTCTGCGTTTAGGTTTTCAAGTTGAGTGTTACTTATTTGTTTAAGCTTTCTTGTTCTGTGCCTTTGAGTCATTATATTGAGTATTATTATCATTTTAATTCGGTGCATGTTTTTGTTTGAGTCTTTTATGTTTTGAAATCTATTTCTGTTTCTATCAAAGTCATGTTAATTTGCTTATTTGTCTTTTAATTCAGTTGTAATATGTTCTTAAGGTTTTTGTTGCATGTTAGTTGTTTGATCAACATCAGCACACCATATGAGCAATGACAAATTGATTAAGAGCTCGGGTGCTTAGTGTTTGACATGAGATGTAGCTTTGCATTGGTTCACAACACTTATTTGGTGCCTAATCTGTTTCTGGTTATTTTCTGCACTTGACTAAGAATTTGGCATTGAGATGCATCTGATTGATTGAGCCAGTACCATGTGCATACCATATAAGCAATGAATTGCTTTGGCAAAGCTTGGTTGCACTGAGAAAACTCCAATAGAGTCTTACTAGCAGTTGGTCGATCTGCATTACTTTGCTTGTGTCTATGTTCTTTGCGTTTCTTAATCTGGTTTAGCATTAGATCCTTGCTGGACATCTTGCATTAACTTCCTAGTGTCTTGTTTGAATTTTAATTGTTGTCTTTGAGTTTAGCTAGCTGATAAAAAGCTATTTGAATCTGAGTTAAAATTTGGGTGGTAGAGTTGCTTGAAATAGGAAAATATCAAGGTTAGCTCAATCAGATTTCATAAATGCACGTTTCTGCTTACGTATGCAATACAAACAAATTTGTTTTAGCATTTATAACGTGTTGAAGCAAAGAAAATGAATGTTTTAGCTGACTTATGTGTTTTCACTACTTGAACCACAAAATTCTGACCAATTTTCCTTTCACAAGTTGCTGCATAATTGATGTGTATTCATTTTGAATTCTAGAACATGATAGCTGGACTGTAGCAACAGGATTGACCATAAAAAAAAATTAAACATAATCAATCAAAATAACCATTGCACAAGTTTAAAAGCTAATTTGGTCAATGCAGTCCAGTCTACATATTTTTTTTGAAACACAGAAGCGGAAAATGTCTTTAGTAACTGGTACAGTTTTAGTCAAATGCATTTAAGTTTCAAATTTTGATGCTATTGCAACTTGTTTCTGTTTCTTGTTTTCTTAATTTATTCTAGATCCGTTGGTAGGTTTCCTTTGAGTGCTCACTTTCTTCAAAGCTTTGTTTCTTGCTTGTCTTGGTTGATAACTCTGGTTTTGTCTATCACATGTGTAATCTATTCTGCTGATCTTAATTTGAAGCTTTTAATTGCTTTATTCATCTGATCTAGAGTTGTCTTGAGTCAGTTTCTTTGTTGTGCTGTCAGTTTCATTATCTGGTGCTTACATTAGTTGTGGCTATCCTGTATTGTCCATCACTTTGCCTTAGCCTAGCCATTCTTGTTTGAGAAGCTGTTACACTTTGGTTTCTGGAATCTGAAAGAAGGTTTGTGTGCTTGGTAGCATCTTAGGTGGTGGTGGTCTGAAAGATTCTCCAGCTTTGAACTGCCAAGGGAGAATCTCCCTTCCAAACCTTTTCATTTATGTGCTTTAAATTTCAAAAGAGAAGCCTGAGTGTTGTGAGTTTTGTAACGCTAATTTAGCCTGAGTGTTGGAGTAATTAGAATGGAGCAACTGTGATTTTGTTTCAACTACAACTGCAATCACTGTTGTTTTAATTGATTATTGATTTCTTGGTGATGCTATTTGTGCTTGTGAATGTTAAACTTTCATTGCACTCATTTTAGTTTCAAACATTGCCTGCTGAATTCATTGATATACTCACTGTTTTGAAAGTGAATTGTTGATTTCATGGTTTAATTGGGCATGTCGAATGTTGATTTCGATTTGATAAAGACCTATGGGAACTTGGTAGATGCATAGGAATTGCAAATAATGTGCTGATTGTTTTATGAGCATTTCTGGAATTGCAACAACACTGTTTTAAAACTGCCAATTTCTTATTTGCATCACATTACTCTTTGTCCATTGTTCTTGACTAGTTTGGTCCATTATTTTTGCCTAGTGTAATTCACTAATTTGCTGAAAAGGATGCTCTTGTCATAATTAGTTGTGCATCAAATTGTTTTTTAATTGCCAATGTGATAACAGTTGAAAAACTGTTATTTTCATGCTTAAAATTGATACTAAAAGCAACCTTTATACTTAGAAACTAGCTTGAAATCATGCTTTTACTCATATTTTCAGAAATAAGAGAGCTGGACAGGTTTATGCTTGATTTCAGTGTTTTTGTGCAGGTTTTAAGGTGAATTTGGTGAAAGAAGTGAAGAAGGAGAGAGATGGAATCAGAAAAGACATCAAAAAGTGCAAATGGAGAAGCCGCAACTACCGCTCAGCGGCAGTTTACCGCTGAGCGGCACTCAGAAGCTCACGGGAGGTCCGCTGAGGGGCAAAATGGTCGCTGAGGGGAAGAACGAGCTCACGCACTCACCGCTGAGCGACACTATTTTTGGGCTTGGGCCTAATTTTCTGTAATTTACGAATAGTATATAAGCTTTATGGTTTCCTAGGGTTTGTATCTTTGGCTGGGACGAAGCAAACACTCTCTCTTCACCCCTTGGGGGTAGATTGGGAGATGGTGACAACTCTCCTCTTCTCTTTCTCGGGTTTTTCTATCTCTTCCATTCTTCCATTATTGTTCATATAGTTTCACCATGAATATGGTGAACTAAACCTTGTATGTTTGTTGGGGAATCAATGTAATCTTTTGAAGCTCTCATATATGGAATTTATGCTTGCATCTTAATCTAAGACTTATGCTTTCTTTCGTCATTAGTTAGGGTTTTTCCTCTTTGCTCAAGGCTTGCTTTGTTTAACTCATTCAATGCATGATTATTGATTTTGTCGATACGGGAACATATGGGGAAGTCTAGATCCAGGGAATTACTCCCAATAGTATATTGGTTGTCGTTAAGCTCCTGTGCTAAAAGAACTAATTATTAGGAATGCTAGGAATTGTATGAACTCGTAATTGGGGATAGGCCTTCTTGAGAAGGTAATTTAGAGAGTGGCATTAACAATGATGACTTGAATGTTGAATTCCTAAAATATATGAGAGTGGATAAGATGAAATTAACCCCCAACAACATACTCATCCATATATTCCATTGAAAGTATTTATATTTGGTTTTAGCCATTGATCACCCTCATGCATACATGTTTATTTTCGTCTTTTGCATATAAAATCCAATTATTTTGTTCTTAAGTCTTAGCTAATCAACAAATCACATAACTAAACTAGGCCGTGAGTCCTTTGGGAGAACGATACTTGATCTTACCAAGTTTATTACTTGAAACGATTCGGTCATACTTGCCGATTGTAAAACAAGTTTTTGACATCATATTTTGGTGATGATAAATTTGTTCATCATAATGCATCCTCTAGTTATAAAAAGTGATTAAAGCACCTAAATTCCAGTTCTGACTTGGCGGTTGAATTAATTAGGTGGTTAGTTTCTGCATTGAATTACATCCAATTTGAATCTAGTTCACTGTCCATTTGCACTTGCTGGATTTTGTTGCTGGATTTTGTTGAGATTTATGTGTGCAGAGATGATGTGAATGAACCATTAGTTGAGCAGAATATTAGTGAAGAAATAGTAGCAGAAACACCTCAGTGTGGAGCTTGGAACAGGCTAGAAACAACCGTTCAAACAGGGAAGTTGTCTAACTTACCCTTTGTTGTGAATTGTTATTCTGTTTTACATTGTAAGTGATAATATTGAATGAATATCCTACTGATTTTGGTTGAAAATTATCTGTGCAGAGTTGCTTTCATTGGAATTCAATTTGTGTACGAGTTTAATTGAGCAGCAGCAAAATTTCACTAGAAAGTTTGGAAAGCTTGTTGATGGAATCGTACTTCGTAGTCTTCCTTTTGTATTTTTACTTTTTATAGTTTAGCTCTTAAGGAGCATGGGTTACTATAAATACCCAGCTCCTCTATTGGATTGGAACTTTTGAGGTTAATGAGAATTAGACTTTCTGAAATAGAAACTATTCTCTCTTGAAAGTCAGGCTAGAGAGTCCAAAGACTCCCTATAGCCACCTTCCAAGCACACTCTTATTCTTCCATTTTTCCAAAAATCCCCGGTGCTTACTCTCTCATTTCCACGCTGACTCTCCACTGCCACATCTGGCACGCGTCAGCTGCCAGTACGTCTCCACTCCAACGCATCAGCCACGTCTTCAGACTGCACCTCTCATTCCTTCCCTCGTGCATCCATCGCGCATCAGTCCACATTTCAGAGAGTCTCCTTCTCGTTCTCGAGAGCTCCATTGTCGCCAACCATAGATCCGCGCTTCATACGCATCTTCGAAGGTATTTTATCTTCGTTCATTACACTACCACATCTTCTTCTAGGGTTTCCACTCCCGTCCTCCATTTTCCACCGTTCAAATACCTTAGTCCCTTCGATCTTCACTTTCCACCGATCATCCGAGCCTTTGAACCATTTAATCGGTTCGTTCTGAGTTTCCTCGCCATTATAGAGTTTTGCACCGTCCAAAACCATCATCCTCTTTACCTTCAACTTACACCGATTAAACCCTGAATCCTAAGTTTTCCACTCTTCGATCTCCGTTTTCCCCTTCAATCTCGAGTTTCCTATTCCATTCCGCTGTGTCTTCACTCGTCGGAGAAGCTTCGAGGAGTTCGAATCGAGGTCGCACAGCTTCGGTTGACAGCTTCTCGGGCGTTCGTCCATTATTTGTGCAGCCAAGAGAAAGGGAAGTTCTTACTACCCTATATTTTTTTGTGCAATCTGCTTAGCTAAGGGTTTTTAAGGGACAGAAACTTTGTGCAATTGATTGTAGGATGAGATTGGCAAGGAGATTCAAGAGAATTGATTCCAGCAACAACAAAGTTGAGCAACAAAGCTGAATGAAGTGAACCAGGACCGTAGCAGCCTAGCATAATTGTTTTCTTTTGTAATTGTTTTCTTCAATTTGTTTGTAATAGGCTTGTGTTAGCCTACTGTTAGCTTTAGCTTGTTTTGCAAAAAAGGGCCTTTTAAAAAGTCCAAGTATTTGGAAGAGTTCTTGGTGCTCTTTCAAACTCTTGGCAACTTTACTTGCTTTAATTTTAGCATAGCTAGACAGGTGAGTGTGTCTTGTTAGCCAAAGCAACAAGCCTTACCATAGGAGTAGACTTTAATATTGATTTGCTTTGTGTTTCACGTTTAGGGGTGATTTAGGCTAAAAGGGATTAAACTCTAAGCCTTATCATACTAGATCCCGAGAGTCTAGTCTTTTAGTTGTGCTTAATTGTTTCAGTTGCGTTCTTTGATTTTAAAGGTGATTTTTGTTTAAAGGGTAACTAGTAGTAACCTAAGACATTTCTGGCAAGGTAAGACTTGGTACTTAAGCAGTCTTCATGACTCACCTCTCTTACCTGGTGATGAGTCAATATTTTCTCAATTTCACTTAGCTTATTGTACCGAATTTAATCACGGAATTGTGCTTAAATGTCCGGTATTTTTCTATTTTTACTAATTGTGCGTAATTTGACCGGAAATTCTTATTTTAATTAATTTGAATTATCTGAGCTTATTATTTTCATTATTGATTGCAGGAAAATTTTGAAATACATTTTGGGACATTTGGAAAAGCATTCATTTGTACACGGTGTTATTTACTTGGAAGATTTATTTTGTGTGTTGATGCGTGGAAACTTGAGATGGAATATTTTGTTTGGATTGGCTAAAAATTAGAAGGAAGTGCACGGTCCAAAGGTTTTGGAAACATCCAAAAGAGCATAAAGGTTGCACGTGAAAGAGGGAGAACATGTCATTCACTTCTTGAATTTTAAGAAGCAAAATTGGCTTGGAATCATCACACCACACGACCTAGGCAACCAGCTGTCAAGGAATCTTCTTTCTCTTTTAAAGTAAAGGACACCAATGGAGGGGGCCATGTTGAAGGAAGTGGAGCTCACGGTTTTCTTATCTTTTTGGAGGATATTAATTTCTTTCATTGAAAAACACACGGACAGCAAGTAGCAGTGTTGTCCAGCAAAAAGAGCTCTCGGTCACGGCTGGTTGGAGAGAAAAGCATCATGGAGAAGCATGCGGATTTTCATTTGGCCATCATGGATTTGAGCAGGTGTGTTTGGAGAGAATGGGAGGTGTAGCAAAAGGAGACAGCAGGCCTTCCATTGTTATCCAGCATTTTCCAGCACTCACGGTCCCATTTAGAAGTGCACGTCCAGCAAATTAAAGGGCTGATTGGTTTTAATTGAAGAAGTGAAGCAGGCTTTGAAGAGGGTGATGTCCAGCAAAGAGAAATGGTATGACTGGTTGCAAGTCCAGGATTGTCCAGGTGGCTTGGAAAGAAAGAGAGCACACGTGTTTGGCCCAGCTAACGTCCAGCAGCTCCCATCCAGCAGCTTGGAGAAAGATGTGCATCCAGCAAGCAGCAGCAACACGCACTTTGGCTTGGATTCACGGGTCCAGCAGCTTCCAGCAACACGCGTGAAGCAGCGGGCCCATAAACAAGCATTAGCATCCAGCCTTAGGTGCAGCACGCGGACAGCAGTTTAGGAGGTGTACTTGGAAAAATAGAAGCCTTGGTCCAGCAAGCAAAGAAGCAGCGCCTGCTTTCACATGGAGGTAGCCCATACGCACATTTTGGAGCGTCCGGAAGACAACAGCAAGGGAAGTCCACGCTCAGTAGCAACAACGTCCACGCTGGATTCACTTAGAAGAGCATGTGGCTGGAAGGGAGGTGCACAAGCAAAGCAAACGGCCCAAGGCAGCAACGTACATGAGGAGAGTCCAGCCGCAAGCTTGGGAGGTGCGAATTGAAGGAGTTGACACGAGATTCTGGTCCAGCTTGGGAAGCTCTCGGTCCAACTTGAAGAGGTTTTGATGGAGAATGGAAGAAGGACACACGGGCAGTAGCAGGATGTGTCTCGGCTTGGGGGCATCCAGCCGCCACTTGCCACACATTTTTACGCTCTCAGTCTTTGGTTTTCAGGCTTTGGTTTTGAACTTTTCTTTGGTTGGAAGGCTGTTTTGAATGAAGAGAACCAGGAGGAACGTTTGTTTTTTTCGAAGAATGAAGCTCTGATTCAATCTTATTTTCTTGCTTTGTCTTGTGCACGCTGTTACGTTTTTACTTTGCCATTTAATTTCATTTCGGTGCATGTACTTAGGAGGTGTAGCAAGTGGAATTTCATTTTGGCTTTGGGAAAAATACACACTGATTTTGTTTTTCATGATTGGATTTACTTTAGTTTAGCATGTGGAATAGGCATTCGGTTATCTTCACGGAGGGAAAGAGGTCTTCTTTTTATATTGTGTTGATGTTTGAACCGGTGGTGATTTTATTTTACAATTTCCATGCTTTATTCCAATGTGCATTTAATGTGTTAGCTCAATATTGCAATTTAATTTAAGAGCACTGAATGAGTTTTCTTATTTATTTATTGCATTGCACTTAGTTCACGCACTTTCACATTGAATGTTTTATTTTAGTGTTTTCATTTAATTTAGTTGTAATGTGAACTTTAGTGACCAACCGTTTTAATTATGTATTTACATTTGCATTTATATTCGTGTTTTAATTTAGTTCATTTACATTCACAAAAATCTTCACAAACCCTCCCACTACGTGTTTGACCTAAGCCTCGAACCACATTTGGTCCTTCAGAGACGACCTAGGAGTCACTTCCTAGTTTATACTGCATTATTTCTTGCAATCAAATTTGATGGGCCGCGACAGCTCACATCAAATTTTGGCGCCGTTGCCGGGGACCAACGGTTCGGTTTTAGGTCTTTTGTTGTGTTAGTGTGTGTTGTGTTTTGTCTTGTGTTGTGAATGTGATGTTCTGTTTTGTGCGTGTTATTGTGTGTGCGTGTCGCATGTTTCAATTGTGTTGTGTTTTGTTTGTTTCGTAATTTTTTGCATTTCTTTTCTACCTTCCCCCTTCTTTTTCCATGTCTTCCTATTTTGATTTTGTGAATACTACTTATTCTGCCAGTGCCTCTTATTATGATTCTCCTTCTTCATGTTACTCTGATTATAATTCATATTCTGCTGATTTGTATGTTGTGAACAATATGGCTCATCCTCCGACTTCTGAGAGTTCTCTTTTGGAACCGGTTCCACCTACTGAGGATGATGTTCATTGTGTTCTCAAGACTGGACTGATACATTTTCTGCCTAAGTTTCATGGTTTTGCAGGTGAATGCCCACACAAACATTTGGAGGAATTCCACAGCATTTGCTCTTCAATGAAGCCTCCACATGTACCGGTTGATCACATGTTCTTAAGGGCATTCCCACATTCATTACAATAAGCAACAAGGGATTGGCTGTATAGTCGTCCTCCAGGATCCATCATTTCTTCGGAAGATCTTAAGCATAAGTTCTTGGATGAATTCGTCCCTGCTCCGTATGGTTACAACAACGATTCTGGATGGAATGACCCTAGTTTGAGATGGTATGATGCTCCACAGCAATATCAGGAAGCACCATCTCAGAATGCTTTTATGCCTCCACCAGTCCAGCAATACCAGAGTCAGCAATATGATGCTCCTGCCCAAATAGCTCCTCAACCTTGTACCTCTGAGCCTACATTGAAGGAGTTACTGAGGCAGATGGCCATGTAGAACATTGAGTTCATGCAAGAGACCAGAGCATCCATTCAGAGTTTGAATGATCAGATAGGGCAGATGGCCACTCAACTCACTGAGGAACAGTCTCAAGATTCAGAGTTACCATTTCAGACTGTTCAGGTTCCTGATGATGTTAGTGTCATCCGCATAGGAGATGGGGAGCAGAGTCATGAGCTTACTATTACGCCACCTACTTTCCCATCGCCCTATGTCCCTACTCTTTCACATGAGGAGACTGATGAAGATTTTGAGGACCAGACAGGTATAAGCAGTAATTTTGAGTTAGGTAGACCATCATCATCTTCTACCACTCTTCCAACCTTTAGGGAAGTAGAGGTAAACATACCTAAATTTGATTATGCTGTTGATGAATATGCTTTTCATGATTATGTTGTTGATGGGTATGTTATTGATGATTATATTGTTGATGAGAATGCTTTTAATTTTCCCTCTCTGCATGATGAGAAACCACTTTTGCCATCATATCTGAATACTTCTTATCCATGCACTGAACATGAATCTGAGTCTGTGGTTGATAATGTTTCTGAAATTGAAATTGATTCATGTTCTGAGGATATATCTAAGGTTCAGCCAGTTACAATAGGATTGGGTGTTATACGCCTGCATGAAATTCCTGTAGAGACACATTGCACTAACCATCGTGCAGGAGGTACACATGTATTTAATCAACAAGCACCCACAATTGATGACAAAGGTGAAAGCCTAAAAAACGGTTTGAAGATAAATTGGCACCTGCTGAACCCGCTCATCAACAATTACTGCTTAGATCCAGCTGTGGAAGAAATTTCCCTGCTAGATCAAATCTGGAGGATGAAGCAATTCTTCCTCAAAACTTCCTTGCTGGATCTTGTGACGGAAGACATCTCCCTGATAGTCCAAAATTTGCAACTGCCACCATGACCCATTTTGATGAGAGGGTCGCACCTCACACAAAAGTTGATTGCAAAATTAATGCAGTATAGTACTAGGCAGTGACTCCTAAGTCGTCTCTCAAGGACCAAATGTGGGTTCAGTCTCAAATCAAACACGAAGTGGGGGGTTGATGAAGAGTGTTTTTGTGATTCAAAATGAACTAAATTAAAACTTAAAATTAAACACAACTGAATACAATTAAAGATATTCAAATGCATCACCTAAACTAGAACATTAAATGCACAATGTTGTAAGCTATCCTACACATTCACCACCAAAAAAAATCATTTCAACATATAATATAAAATATTTTAAGGCAAAAGAAATAAAAGAAATTAAACTTCTCTACCATTAACCACTCATTCATCTATCAAAAGAAATTGAAATTGGCAAATACTTCTAAAACATACTCCTTGGCCGTGACACTTCCAAGAGTTCTCTTTAAAGAAAATTAAAATCATTGGAATGCTTCTTCCTTCCAGCATGGTGCCCTTCCAACATCTTCTCTCAAATTACCACCGTACAACTACTACTCCCATCTAATGAAAAATTCTCAGAGAAATGAAAGAATTGCATCACGTGGGTGCTTCTTCTTTCTTCACGTAATTCACCAGCCACTGCCACTTTTTGCTTTCTAAAGTGGATGACTTATTCTCCACATGGCAGCTGCACCAAGCCGTAATCTCCCTACCCTTCACCTAATCACTTCTTCCTTCCTTAAAGAAAAGTGGTTCCAGCTCACATTCTGCTGCCAAGTCTTGGCATGTCCCATCATCCTATACTTTATCCTAATCCACTCTTCTTATTCTCTGAATAAAAATAAAGACACCATCCACCTACTCCTTTCAATCAGCGTTGCCGTGCATACCACTCTCTCCTTTTTTTTTTATCTCCTGAAACAATTTAAAAACATGGTGCACCACTTTTCTATATGAAAGAAACACTCATCTCTTCCTGGAATAAAAGCCGAGACTCTTTATCTAAGAATAATGGTGCACAGCAAAATGCTCCTTCATTGAATCTCCGTGCTAGCACCGTGTGCCTCCCTTTCACTCATCCAAGTCGTGACAACAGCAGCATGTGCTGCCCCTTTTCCAAATCATAGAATGCTAGAAAATATTGAATAAATGTGCACAAAACCAAATGGAAAATGCAACGACAATTCAGCAAAGATGATAAAAATCATTCCATTTCTTCCCCTCAAAAACAACGTTCCAGCCCCTTCCCAAATTAAATCATCATTTCTCCAAGCTAAGAAAAATAACGTGCATAGTGTAGCAGAATAAAACAAGGGCACAGCGTTTTTTTACTTGAAGATGAAATCACCCATCACACACAATGAATCACCGTTTCATACTCCAAGAAAAAGAGAATTTTGTTCTTCATTCATTATCAAAACAACGTTTTCAAGCCAAAGAAAAAAGTGCCCCCCTACAAGTGCCCCCTGGCGGCTTCAGCCCTTGGCCGTGTGTCCTCTCCTTTATAAGGGTGGGTCCACACAATAACTTAAAAACCCTAACCTAAAAGGCACATGTCCTACAAATGAGTTTTTTTACAAAATTGCCCCCTAAAAGGGTCCAAAACACCTAATTCTAATTAAGGGCTTCTAGAAAACGAAATTACAACTTTAATTAGAATCTAAATGACTAAATGTTGAGCCTTTGAGTGTGTCACACCATGTCCCAATGTTCTAGATGATGTTTCCACAACTTCCCTGCAACCAGAAATGCACTTAATTAGCTTAGAAAACCCAAATTAGCACAATTACGAATTTCCGACCAAATTAAGCAGAATTCAGAAAACGGGGAAATAAAAGACAATTAAACACAATCCCCTGGTTTATTTAAGTGCAATAAACTAAATATAGTTCAAGAAATAACGACTCATCACCAGGGGAGTTTTCTTTTTCCCTTATCCCCCTTTCCCTACTTTTATTGCACTTGTCCATGATCTGTTCAATGTTCTGATTTTTGATCTTATACTTATGACACATTGAGGACACTATGTAGTTTAAGTGTGGTCTATTAGGGGAGATTTTTATTTTTCTTTGTTAGTTTTTGTTTTCTTGGTTAAATCTTTTCTTTTCTAGGTTATTTTTGTCGTGTCTTGTGTACAGTTTGCATGTTCTCTTGCTTTCTGGACTTTATTTAGTTTGTACACTTGACCTTCACTTCCTTGATACTTGGTTTGAAATCCTAGCTTTTCTTTGCTTGGGAAGATGATTATGATGTTTGAGAGGTTGAATTGATTGTGACAATTACCCTGTGTGAGATTTGATCCACTTAATGTTCTTTCTTGTGTGTGATATGTCTCTTGATTGCTTGCACATATGCCTTGGCTTGACTCTTTTTGATGATTCTTGATTGATATGCATGTTTGGAAGTGATAAAGGCAATTTAGTTCTTGAGCCTCTCTAGCCAAATAAGCTTACCTTGTTCTAATCTTTTGATAACCCCCTTGAGCCTATACTTTTCCCCTGTTCTTTGTTTTCAAGCTCATTAATCACCCTTAAGTGAAAAACCATGATAACCTTAACCTTAGGGAATTTTGGAGTTTTGGAAGTGTCTTGGGAACAAGTGTGGTCTCCTTGGGGATTCTGATGAATTGGCTAGTTGGTTCCTCTTCTTGTTTTGTTTTTGTAAATATGTTGTGTATCTTGTCTCTTACAGTTGTGTCCTAAACAGAAAGAAAAGAAAAGAGACAAGATGAGAAATGAAAAAAAAATAGAGAAAAATGAGAAAAAAAAATTGTTGTGAATAGTGGAGGCAAGAAGAGGATTGAATTAGAGGTTTTGGGTGTGATTTGACTGTGTTTACACTTGTTCCCCATTGCTCCTCTATTTCTTTTGGTTTGTAACTTCTCATCCATAATTATCCTCCCTTGTCCTTGGCCCCATTACATCCATAAAAGACCTTTTGATTTGAACATGCATATGTTTTGAGTGTTGATATTAGAGGTTTGCCAAGTCTGTTGTTGCTTGCTTTCTTGAGTGCATTGAGTTGACATTTCTTTTCTTAGACACTTGAGAGAAACACTGATAGTGCATCTGTGAGGTTTTGTTACTTTTGATTCACCTCTTGAGCTGATTGATCATTTTGTCATGATTTGAATTGCTTGGATAATTTCATGAGTATCTGCTTTCTTTGATTCTGAGTTGGATATTGTCTACCTCTTTTCTTTGTCCAGATTTCTTGAGGAATGTGTAATTCTGTTTGTTTCCTTGTGAGTCTTGTTTTCTGTGTGCTGAGTTTGTGTCACTTCCTTGATGTCCTTTGAACTATTCCCTGATTTGCGTCTTGATTATGCCCAGGAGTGCAAAAGACTAAGTGTGGTCTATTTTGATGAGTCAATATTTTCTCAATTTCACTTAGCTTATTGTACCGAATTTAATCAGGGAATTGTGCTTAAATATCCGGTATTTTTCTATTTTTACTAATTGTGCGTAATTTGACCGGAAATTCTTATTTTAATTAATTTGAATTATCTGAGCTTATTATTTTCATTATTGATTGTAGGAAAATTTTGAAATACATTTTGGGACATTTGGAAGAGCATTCATTTGTACACGGTGTTATTTACTTGGAAGATTTATTTTGTGTGTTGATGCGTGGAAACTTGAGATGGAATATTTTGTTTGGATTGGCTAAAAATTAGAAGGAAGTGCACGGTCCAAAGGTTTTGGAAACATCCAAAAGAGCATAAAGGTTGCACATGAAAGAGGGAGAACATGTCATTCACTTCTTGAATTTTAAGAAGCAAAATTGGCTTGGAATCATCACACCACACGGCCTAGGCAACAAGCTGTCAAGGAATCTTCTTTCTCTTTTAAAGTAAAGGACACCAATGGAGGGGGCCACGTTGAAGGAAGTGGAGCTCACAATTTTCTTATCTTTTTGGAGGATATTAATTTCTTTCTTTGAAAAACACACGGACAACAAGTAGCAGTGTTGTCCAGCAAAAAGAGCTCTCGGTCACGGCTGGTTGGAGAGAAAAGCATCATGGAGAAGCATGCGGATTTTCATTTGGCCATCATGGATTTGAGCAGGTGTGTTTGGAGAGAATGGGAGGTGCAGCAAAATGGAGACAGCAGGCCTTCCATTGTTATCCAGCATTTTCCAGCACTCACGATCCCATTTGGAAGTGCACGTCCAACAAATTAAAGGGCTGATTGGTTTTAATTGAAGAAGTGAAGCAGGCTTTGAAGAGGGTGGTGTCCAGCAAAGAGAAATGGTGTGACGGGTTGCAAGTCCAGGATTGTCCAGGTGGCTTGGAAAGAAAGAGAGCACACGTGTTTGGCCCAGCTAACGTCCAGCAGCTCCCATCCAGCAGCTTGGAGAAAGATGTGCATCCAGCAAGCAGCAGCAACACGCACTTTGGCTTGGATTCACGGGTCCAGCAGCTTCCAGCAACACGCGTGAAGTAGCGGGCCCATAAACAAGCATTAGCATCCAGCCTTAGGTGCAGCACGCGGACAGCAGTTTAGGAGGTGTACTTGGAAAAATAGAAGCCTTGGTCCAACAAGCAAAGAAGCAGCCCCTGCTTTCACACGGAGGTAGCCCATACGCACATATTGGAGCGTCCGGAAGACAACAGTAAGGGAAGTCCACGCTCAGTAGCAACAACGTCCACGCTGGATTCACTTAAAAGAGCACTAGGCTGGAAGGGAGGTGCACAAGCAAAGCAAACGGCCCAAGGCAGCAGCGTACATGAGGAGAGTCCAGCCGCAAGCTTGGGAGGTGCAAATTGAAGGAGTTGACACGAGATTTTGGTCCAGCTTGGGAAGCTCTCGGTCCAACTTGAAGAGGTTTTGATGGAGAATGGAAGAAGGACACACGGGCAGTAGCAGGATGTGTCTCGGCTTGGGGGCATCCAGCCGCCACTTGCCACACATTTTTACGCTCTCAGTCTTTGGTTTTCAGGCTTTGGTTTTGAACTTTTCTTTGGTTGGAAGGCTATTTTGAATGAAGAGAACCAGGAGGAACGTTTGTTTTTTTCGAAGAATGAAGCTCTGATTCAATCTTATTTTCTTACTTTGTCTTGTGCACGCTGTTACGTTTTTACTTTGCCATTTAATTTCATTTCGGTTCATGTACTTAGGAGGTGTAGCAAGTGGAATTTCATTTTGGCTTTGGGAAAAAGACACGCTGATTTTTTTTTTCATGATTGGATTTACTTTAGTTTAGCATGTGGAATAGGCATTCGGTTATCTCCACGGAGGGAAAGAGGTCTTCTTTTTATATTGTGTTGATGTTTGAACCGGTGGTGATTTTGTTTTACAATTTCCATGCTTTATTCCAATGTGCATTTAATGTGTTAGCTCAATATTGCAATTTAATTTAAGAGCATTGAATGAGTTTTCTTATTTATTTATTGCATTGCACTTAGTTCATGCACTTTCACATTGAATGTTTTATTTTAGTGTTTTCATTTAATTTAGTTGTAATGTGAACTTTAGTGACCAACCGTTTTAATTATGTATTTACATTTGCATTTATATTCGTGTTTTAATTTAGTTCATTTACATTCACAAAAATCTTCACAAACCCTCTCACTACGTGTTTGACCTAAGCCTCGAACCACATTTGGTCCTTCAGAGACGACCTAGGAGTCACTTCCTAGTTTACACTGCATTATTTCTTGCAATCAAATTTGATGGGCCGCGACAGCTCGCATCACCTAGGACTTGTCTAAGTGTGAATCTTGTATACCTTTCACACAAAGAAAACTTTTAAAAACAAAGATGTCTTGTTATAGTTCATATAGGTCTTCTAGGTTAGATAATGTTGATGAAATGTTTAAACAAGCTAGGAATCTTCCATCCTTTGGTAAAGACATAGGTGCATTAACATACCTAGCTTGGGAAAAAGAAATTGATGAAATAAATCCTTGGTTTTATGGAGAGAGTGAATATTATGTCCTTAGCATATATCTCTCTAAGTTAGAAGAGCATGCAAGTGAGTGGTGGGATGAAAGACACTATCATGTTAGGAAAGGTAGAAAGTCCTCCATACGTGATTGGCATGATTTAAAAGCTTGCATGAGAAGAAAGTTTGTGCCTTCAAGCATTAAAAGAAATCTAGAACTAATTAGGGATTTCATTGATGATGGAAAATTATTTCTTGAGAGTTTAAATGATCATGGGTTTCTTCGTAGAGAATTAGAATTTGGGGCAAGACTTAAAGAGATCAAGGATAAGAAAAGAGAAAGAGAGATTGAGAGAAGAAGAGGAAGAAAGGAAAGAACAAGAGAAGAGAGAGAGAGAAGAAAACGAGAAAAGAGAAGAGAGAAGAAGAGAGGAATTAAGAAAAGAAGAAGAAAGAAAAGAAAAAGAGAGAAAAGAAGAAAAGAGAGAAAGGCAAGAAAGAGAGAAGAAAGAAAAGGAGAAATTGTTGCTGATAACAAATTCTATTCTTTCCAAGACTATGGAACCTAAAAGGGAAGGTTTTCAAATCTTTACTTCTTTTCCAATCATGGTTTATTCTTCAAATATGGACTTTTCTTTCAAACCAATTGTCATTATATATTCTATGAAAACATTATCAAAATATAACAATTCAAATCTTGAGTTATTGTTATCTTTAAGAAAACAATTAACTCAAGACAAAATTGAATTTGGACTTCTAAAATTTTCAAAGATTACAAATCAAAGTATTAGAAGTTCTTATTCTCTTGTTTTTAAAGAAAAATTCTTTGGATTGATATTAACTGAAGATATATTTGATGTGTATTGCAGATTTGTGTTTGATCCAAGAGGAAGAAAAGTATATCTAAAGGAATAAGGCCACTTCATGGCTCTGCTCCCAAGATTGTGTGGAGCTTCTTCATAAGGCGATGCCAGATTTGAGGACAAATCTTTTTTTTTAAGAGGGAGGGTATGATGTAATCCTGTCCGACGTAGTCTTTATTTTGTATTTTTACCTTTCATAGGTTAGCTTGTAAGGAGCATGGGTTACTATAAATACCCAGCTTCTCTATTGTAATTGGCACTTTTCAGATTAATGAGAATTAGGCTTTCTGAAATAGAAACTATTCTCTCTTGAAAGTCAAGCTAGAGAGTCCAAAGACTCCCTCTAGCCACCTTCCAAGCACCTCTCTCACTTCCATTTTCCAAATTTCACGGTGCTTCTCATTCCTCCATGCTACCTCTCCTTCGCTGCCACCTCGCACACGTCAGCTCCCATTACATCTCCACTCCAACACATCAGCCACGTCTTTAGACCGCGCCTCTCATTTCTTCCCTCATGCATCCATTGAGCATTAGTGCACTTTTCATAGTGTCTCCTTTTCGTTCTCGAGAGCTCCATTGTTGCCAACCATAGATCCGCACTCCATACGCATCTTAGAAGGTATTTTATCTTCGTTCATCACACTATCACATCTTCTTCTAGGGTTTCCACTCCCTTCCTCCATTTTCCATCGTTCAAACACCTTAATCCCTTCGATCTTCACTTTCCACCGATCATCCGAGCCTTTGAACCATTTAATCGGTTTGTTCTGAGTTTCCTCACCGTTATAGAGTTTTGTCGCATTCGTTTCGGGTTTTGCACCGTCCAAAACCATCATCCTCATTACCTTCAACTTACACCGATTAAGCCCTATATCCTAGGTTTTCCAGTGTTCGATCTCAGTTTTCCCCTTCAATCTCGTGTTTCCTCTCCATTCCGTTGCGTCTTCTCTCATCGAGGAAGGCTCGAGGAGTTCGAATCGTGCTGGCACAACTTCTATACTCATCTTCTCGGGCGCTCGTCCATCAGTTGGCACTCGAGCTCAGGTTTCGTTCACGCGTCTAAGGTAAGTATCTCGGTTCGTCTCTGTTCTGAGTTTTCTTCAATTTCTGAGTTGTTCGGTTTTCTTCTGTTCTTGCGTTTGATTCGCGTCTCTGTCTTTGTTTCTAGTTTTGTGTTTTGATTCTGTCTTGATTCGGAGTTTATTCTTCCATTTTCGCGTTGTTAGTTAATTTCTTTACTGTCTTGGTTTAACTTTTGTTCGTCATGGAATTCTCAAAGGAACAAGGATTACCCTCTTGAGCATGCTAGGTGAAGTCATGGAGCTTGTGCTGGAAAAACCCACTGGTAATCGTTTACAATATCTTTGTAAAGGATTACTGATGGACAAATTTATGAGCACCAAAATATGATGTCACAAACTTGTTTTTCAATCGGCAAGTATGACCGAATCGTTCAAGTAATAAACTTGGTAAGACCAAGTATCGTTCTTCCCAAAGGACTCACGGCCTAGTTTAGTTATGTGATTTCTTGGTTAGCTAAGACTTAAAGACGAAATATTTGGAGTTTAATATGCAAGACAGAAAATAAACATGTATGCATGAAGTTTTGATCAATGGCTAAAACAAAAGACACACACTTTCAATGGAATATATTAATGAATATGTTGTTGGGGGTCAAATTCATCTTATCCACTCTCATATATTTTAGGAATTCAACATTCAAATCATCATTGTTAATGCCACTCTCTAAAGTACCTTTCTAGAAGGCTTCTCCCCAATCACGAGTTCATACAATTCCTAGCATTCCTAATGATCAGTTCATAAGTGCAGGAGCTTAACGACAACCCATATCATATTGGGAGAAATTCCCCGGATCTAGACTTCCCCGTACGTTCCCGTATCGACAAAACCAATAATCATGCATCGAATGAGTTAAACAATGCAAGCATTAAGCAAAGAGGAAAAACCCTAACTAATGATGAAAGAAAGCATAAATCTTAATTAAAAGATGTAACAAACAGATTCCATATATGAGAGCTTCATAAGATTACATTGATTCCCCAACAAACATACAAGGTTTAGTTCACCATATTCATGGTGAACCTAGATGAATTACAATGAAAGAATGAAAGAATAAACCCTAAAAAGGTGAAGAGGTAGCCTGAGCATCCAAGATCCTCCTTCAAAGGGGTGGAAGAGAGAGTGTTTGCCTCGTTTCTGCCAAAGATGCCTAACCCTAGGAAACCCTAAAGCTTATATATCATTCGTAAATTACAAAAAGTCAAGTCCAAGCCCATTAAAGTGCCGCTCAGCGGTAAAATACCGCTCAGCGGTGAGTGCGTGACTTTGTTTTCTCCCCTCAGCGGCCATTTCACCCCTCAGCGGAGCCAGCGTGACTGCCTGAGTGCCGCTCAGCAGTTGCGGCTTCTCTTTTTGCACTTTTTGATGTCTTATCTGATTTCATCTCTCTCCTTCTTCACTTATTTCACCAAATTCACCTTAAAACCTGCACAAAAACACTAAAATCAAGCATAAACCTGTCCAGCTCTCTTATTTCTGAAAATATTGGTAAAAGCATGATTTCAAGCTAGTTTCTAAGTGTAAAGGTTGCTTTTAGTGTCAATTTTAAGCATGAAAATAACAGTTTTTCAACTGTTATCACAACCCCAAACTTAGAACTTTGCTTGTCCTCAAGCAAACAAGATGTAACTCCATCTTCCACCAATTCATATGATGATTCACTCATTCTAAAATCTTCTTTTCAATGATAAGTAAAAACTTCAATCAAACTTATGACCAAGAGTTCAGTCAAGATGTGCACATGCTTTAGTGTTCACAAAGTCATTTAAATTCCAACAAATGCTATTTTTCATGAATGATCAATCAATTAAGCATGGATGTTCATGTGCTAATGGAGTATTTCCTCACTAGATAAAGTGTTTCACTCAACACACAAGTGTATAAAAGGTAATCACTCATTCACTCTACTATCACAATGTTACATGAATCAACTTTGCCTTTCATTTTACCACAATCAAAAACATTCACAAGCATGCATCATCACAAGGACTTTTCAATGGCTTATAATGTGGCTTGGCTAACAAGAAAATTGGTTTTTCTGGATCACAAAATCCTTGAGTTAAGAGAGTCATAACAACACAATTATTCTTATTCTTCCCAACTTGCCTTTGCATTTGCATTGAGCTTTGCTTCTTTTTTTTTTTTTTTTTTTTGTTCTTTTTTCTTTTTCTTTGCATATTCTTACTTTTTTAGCTCTTAGCTCAATGCTTTTCCTTTTTCATGTTTTCCCAACAACCCCAAACTTGAACATTTAACAATACCACACAAGATCTTCTACTTAACTCAAGGTAAAGATTTTCAATCAAGGGTTTTCAGTGTATGTTCAAGGCTAAGGGTTCAAAGGATAGAACACAAAGTGTTCTCTTTTAGTGGGCTAACTTTATGAATTTGGCCAATAAAAAGGGTTCCAACAAACGGCCTTGATCACATGAAGCAAAACAAGCAATTGATTCAATCATAGAAAACTTGAGCAAAGTCATTCATGCTTTCAAAGTAATAGCATTCAATCATACCAAAAACTCTGGAGCTCAAAACCTCACATATAAGCTCATTCACATTTGACATACACATCCTGCTTAATTTCACAATCATAATCATGATATCCTGCATTTGTTCACAAAGCTTGTGAATCACCTGTATAAGCATTTTAATGTGCACATCTATCTCAACATCAATCAATCACTAATCATCATCAAGCATTACTTATCACACAATCACAGTTAATAGCAAACCATCATAACAAACCAGGTTTCCAATAGAGTACATCAAACCCTAATCTAAAACAAATAATAAATAAGTTTAGAAAACTTAAACCACAAACGCATAATCATATGATAGCATTCATCAGTAAATGTTATCTCAGCTCATCATCAGTCTGAGCTGTCCTCTGTATCTTCTTCTTCCTCCTCATCTTCATCATCTTCAAATGCATCCTCCTCATCAGCTTCATCTTCTTCCATATCTCCAGCTGAAGCTTCAGCTGCTCCAGCTCCTCCTCCATGCACTGGTTCTTCTGGCCAAGCTACTACATTATGGAATTCATCCATAGTCCACCTGTGGGCTGGAGGTGTATCATACATCCCCACTATCATCTCAGCAGTGACCACCTGCCCTCTGTGAATGGACTGCAACTGAGCACCTATAAGAGACATATACATGTCCCTCATCTGGAATGGTTCTGCTTCATGTGTCTCAGCAGATGTCTGGCTCTGTGCTGGCCCCCTCTCTCTTCGAGCACGGCGTGGTGGAACTGGCTGAGCAGCATCCTCACCTCCACAGTACTGTCTGTAATAGGCCTCATCAATAGCTTTTCTTGGCCTCTCAAATGGTGGAACAGAAGTATCCACCCCAGCTAGCTTGCAAAGGTGAGTAATCAAAGAAGGATGTCCTAGTGGTGCTTTGTTGTTTGAAGTGTTAGCACATACACTAATTTCATCAGCTATCACCTGCCCAATATTAACATTTAAATTTCTGATAGCACAGTAGATGAATAGTGCCCTGCTGAGAGTAATATCTGACACATGTGAACATGGCTGAATGTTGGCATGAGAAAACGCCATCCAATACTTTGCAAGAGGAGTCAAATCCGTCCTCCTAATGTTAACCACTGAGCCAGATCTATTCCTTTGGAAGTGTCCTCCAGGTATACACAATACTCTCTCCACATCCTCATAATCAGCACCTTCCTCCATGCAAAGAGAAACCTGGCATTGCTCACCAGCCCACACAGTATCCAGGAAGTTGTTGATAGAATCAGGATCATACCTAATAGCATGGCCTCTGACATAGCCCAAATAATTCTCAGCTGGATAATCACCAATCTTCTTTGCATTGGTGTAAAATTCCTTTACCACAGCTATGTTGGCAGGTGCAGGATAAGTGGCTAGCATTCCCCAATCATTCCCTAACACTTGCTCTCCAAATTGAGGAGCAAAATTAGGTATCATTCCAACCTTTCTCTCCATCAGAAGTCTCCTGTCCTGGACCACCCTAAAGTGCTTCTCATGTTTCCTAGAGAGGAACCTGCTAGATTGGGGTTGCTCTGGTTCCTTTTCCTTTCTCTTGGTTGCCATGGTTTTAAATCACTTTCCTGAAGAGGATGCCATTCCTATATTCAAAACACAAACAAAACCACAGAACATGATGTTAATCATTAGTAAAACACAGAACACAACTCCTTTCGAAGCTAAACCACCGCTGAGGGCCAGAATTTCCCCTCAGCGCTACCAGTGCCATAGTCCAAATCACAAAAAACCAAAAAAACCAAATCTGGCAGAGTGCCGCTCAGCGGTAGTTTTACCCCTCAGCGGTAACTCTGCAGATTTTTGAAAATCTTGTTTTAAAACTTTCCTAACTCCACCCAAATGCAATTTGCAGATTTCCAGTTCATAATCATGCAGTTTAATCGGTTCAAACATCAACTATATCATCAAATCATGCATAGAAATTAAAACCCCTAAATATTCATGCTTTGACAATCATATTCAAATTCAAGAACCCTAGAATGAACAAAATGCTTTTTACTTACTTGGGTGGAGATACTAGATGCAATGAGAATGCTTCCAAGCTAGAATGCTCTCTTCCAACCCCAAACTTTGATGGCACACTAGTGAAAAAGTGAGTGGAAGAGATATTTTCTTAAGAGGAAAGAGTGAAAAGATGTGGAAAACCTAGGAGAAGGTGTGTGGAAGTGTTTGTGCAGAGAAAAGCCTGGAAAGAAACCCTAAAACGCAGCTTGGGGTATAAAAATACCCTAATGGGCTCGGGTCCCGCTAAGGGGAACTAAAGCCCATTCTGCGCGAGTACCGCTCAGCGGTAAGTTACCGCTCAGCGGCACTTTCGTGATGTGCTCTTCTCCTTCTTTTCTTAACCTACGTGCCTCCTAACATGTTCCTCATTGGTTCCCTGCAATTCAATGTTTGAAAATGCTTATGCAAACCCTATTATGCAACTAAAACAAACAAAAACAATCAATCAACTGGGTTGCCTCCCAGGTAGCGCTTGTTTAATGTCATGAGCCTGACCCAAAATCCACCAACACCCATCAGTAGGTGTAAAATTTTCTTACCAACACCCATCAGTAGGTGTTACAAACTGAGTATCCATCAGTAGATACTTAACCACCTAGCATCCTTCAGTAGATGCTATATCCAACAAAATATTTACAAAAATAATGTCCACAAAGTAAAAGTTACAAAACCAAAATCCAAATCAAAAGTTTGTAAATCACTGGGTTGCCTCCCAGCAAGCGCTCTTTTAACGTCACTAGCTTGACCCAATAAAGTTCAAGTTCCATCTTCTTTATAGTTGATGCTGTCATTCCACCAACTTCTCAACTGTTTCCTTTGAACTGTTTTGGTTCTTCTTGAATATGAAGATTCTATCTCTATCATCTCCTTCTCTGTAAAGCCCTTCACGACCCACAACTTGTTCTTGATTCTTACAGGTGTGCCAAGTTGGAGTCTTCTCTTCTTCCAGTCTCTAGGAATTTCTTCTTCTCTTCCAATCTCTTCTTCCTTGGGTACCTGAAACAACAAACATTGGTTACCTGAAACCTCAAGATCTTCATCTTTACATCTAATCATGGGTGCATCTCGAAATGCAGCTTTATAACTAGCTTCTTCCTCCTTTGCTTGCGTTTCATCTTTGAAGACATCCACCACCACTCTCTCCTCTCTGTCCTGGAACACCACTATACCTTCATTTACATCTATGATAGCCCTGGCCGTTTTCATAAACGGTCTTCCAAGTATGATAGGTATCTTCTCGGTCTCCATCTTCATCACCACAAAGTCTGCTAAAAACTGAAGTTTGCCAACACAAACTATAATGTCCTCTGCAATCCCACATGGCTCCTTTGAAGATCCATCGGCCATTACTAGATTAACCTTTACAGGTTTCACTTTAACATTGCCAATTTGCTCCAGTAAAGAATAAGGTATCAAGTTAACACTTGAACCTAAATCAAGGAGAGCTTTCTTTACCTTTTTCTTCCCTATAGTACAAGGGATAGAAAAACTACCTGGATCTGGTGCTTTAGGAGGGAATGACTCTTTCTTAACAGTTATACACTTGTTTTCCTCATCATCTCTACGTCTCTTCTTTGTAGAGATTTCTTCATCAGATTTTGTGTAAACTGCAATTTTCTGTAGAATCTGCTCCCAAGGTGCTTCATTATCCAACATTCTGAATAATTTTGTGAAGTCCATTTGTTTCTCTTGATTTATTGGTAAAGGAAAAGTATTTTTGCTTTCTATTTCTCTTCTTTCTTCTGTTTCTCCTTCTTCTAACTCAATTATCTCTTCATTCACACTCTTTACCACTTTGCACTCTTCTTTGGGGTTAACTTCAGTATTAGCCCCAAAATTTCTATTTGGCCTTTCTTCCAATTGCTTGGTAATCTGACCCATTTGAATCTCCAAATTCTTTATAGCAGCTTCAGTGCTCTTTTGAGAAGATTCAGTTTTCTGTATGAATTGCTGAAGAGTTTCTTCCAACCTTGTTGATCTTTCATTAAGCATAGATAACTGTTGCCAAATGGTTGGTTGCTGCTGCTGCTTATTATATTGATTAGCTTGCCCAGTTTGTCCTTGACCAATGCTTGGATGTGGTTTCCACCCTTGATTGTAATTCCCTTGACGGTATGGAAATTGATTAGCCATGAAATCAACATCCTCCACGGCTTCCACTGGAAAAGCACATTGACCATTGATATGATCACCTCCACATAATTCGCACAACTGGGTTTGTACCTGTGCAGCAGATTTCAACTCTTTGGGTAATTGAGCAAGAGTTTTACTCAGCGTCTCCAGCTGTTGAGTTAGAATTTTATTTTGAGCTAGCAAGGCATCATGTGTTTGTAATTGAAGAATCCCTTTTTGTTGCATAGGAGCTCCTCTCTCACTGTGCAGCTCATTATCACTAGTAGCCATGTTTTCTATAATTTCTGTGGCTTCCTCTAGAGTTTTCCATTTAATATTGCCTCCTGCTGAGGCGTCCAGCATCATCTTGGTTTGTGAACCAAGCCCTCCAAGGAAAGTTAAGACTACTTCCTGTTCTTCAAAACCATGCGTGGGTGTTTTTCTGAGTAGACTTTTGTATCTATCCCATGCATGCCCCAGTGATTCTTCCATGCCTTGCTTAAATGAAGATATCTCTTGCTTGCCTTTTGTCACCTTTGATTGTGGAAAGTACTTGTTTAGAAACTTTGTTACCACTGCTTCCCACTCTGTGAAACTGTCTTCTGGGAAAGAATTCAACCAAAGCTTAGCATTGCCTCCCAATGAGAAAGGAAACAAACTAAGTTTGATTGCTTCGTCTGGCACCCCATTGATTTTGACTGTGTTGCAAATTTCATTGAATGTAGTAAGGTGCTCATATGGGCTTTCATGAGATAACCCATTAAATTGATTACTTTTCACCAGTTGGATCAGTGCTGGTTTGACCTCCATATTGGCTGCATTGACTCTAGGTCTAGCTATGCTGTTAAAATGCTGAGGTCCAGCTATATTGGTGTAATCACCAAGAGTTCTTCTGTTGTTATCGTTCTCCATATTTTCTGTGCTATTGTCAGAACCTTGTGGTGATGATTGCAACAGAATTTCCGGAGGAGGAAAAAGTTCTCTAGATGTTCTAATTCTTCTCCTCCGTCTACTGTCTTCTAATCCTTCAAGCAGAGGTTCTGTTGTTTTCTTGCTCCTAGTTCGAATTGCCTCCTGCATACACAAGAACACAAAACCCTAGAAAAGATTTGGTTAGCACAAAAAGATATAAGAGAAGATATAAGATTTAGAAAATAAAAACAGAAAATAGAAAAAATAAAATAAAATAAAATAAAAATAGAAAAATAAAAAAAAAACAGAAAAATAAAAACAGAAATTCAAAATTAAAGTCAAAGATAATCAATAATCACACAAATTAACCAGTTAAACCACGAGTCCCCGGCAGCGGCGACAAAAACTTGATGGACAAATTTATGAGCACCAAAATATGATGTCACAAACTTGTTTTTCAATCGGCAAGTATGACCGAATCGTTCAAGTAATAAACTTGGTAAGACCAAGTATCGTTCTTCCCAAAGGACTCACGGCCTAGTTTAGTTATGTGATTTCTTGGTTAGCTAAGACTTAAAGACGAAATATTTGGAGTTTAATATGCAAGACAGAAAATAAACATGTATGCATGAAGTTTTGATCAATGGCTAAAACAAAAGACACACACTTTCAATGGAATATATTAATGAATATGTTGTTGGGGGTCAAATTCATCTTATCCACTCTCATATATTTTAGGAATTCAACATTCAAATCATCATTGTTAATGCCACTCTCTAAAGTACCTTTCTAGAAGGCTTCTCCCCAATCACGAGTTCATACAATTCCTAGCATTCCTAATGATCAGTTCATAAGTGCAGGAGCTTAACGACAACCAATATCACATTGGGAGAAATTCCCCGGATCTAGACTTCCCCGTACGTTCCCGTATCGACAAAACCAATAATCATGCATCGAATGAGTTAAACAATGCAAGCATTAAGCAAAGAGGAAAAACCCTAACTAATGATGAAAGAAAGCATAAATCTTAATTAAAAGATGTAACAAACAGATTCCATATATGAGAGCTTCATAAGATTACATTGATTCCCCAACAAACATACAAGGTTTAGTTCACCATATTCATGGTGAACCTAGATGAATTACAATGAAAGAATGAAAGAATAAACCCTAAAAAGGTGAAGAGGTAGCCTGAGCATCCAAGATCCTCCTTCAAAGGGGTGGAAGAGAGAGTGTTTGCCTCGTTTCTGCCAAAGATGCCTAACCCTAGGAAACCCTAAAGCTTATATATCATTCGTAAATTACAAAAAGTCAAGTCCAAGCCCATTAAAGTGCCGCTCAGCGGTAAAATACCGCTCAGCGGTGAGTGCGTGACTTTGTTTTCTCCTCTCAGCGGCCATTTCACCCCTCAGCGGAGCCAGCGTGACTGCCTGAGTGCCGCTCAGCAGTTGCGGCTTCTCTTTTTGCACTTTTTGATGTCTTATCTGATTTCATCTCTCTCCTTCTTCACTTATTTCACCAAATTCACCTTAAAACCTGCACAAAAACACTAAAATCAAGCATAAACCTGTCCAGCTCTCTTATTTCTGAAAATATTGGTAAAAGCATGATTTCAAGCTAGTTTCTAAGTGTAAAGGTTGCTTTTAGTGTCAATTTTAAGCATGAAAATAACAGTTTTTCAACTGTTATCAATTACCCGAGCAGAATCTAGGTTTTGTACAGAAACTCGTTATGGAGGAGCCAGATATGGTGGCCTAGGTGAACATTATTAAAAAGTTCATTTTTTTTAGCTTAAGTCCAGTGGCTCTGAGTCGATGTTGTTGTTGAATTGTGTTTAGAGTGTGGAAGGTAATGTATTGGGACCCAGGATGATGGAAAGGAACAATGATTACGCTCTTGAGCATGCTAAGTGAAGTCATGGCGCTTGTGCAGGAAAAGTCACACTAGTAATTGTTTTCAATATCTCGGTAAACGATTACACGACGAGAATCAGGGTTTTTACACAGAAACTCGTTCTACAAGAGCCATCTGTGGGGGCTAGGTGACCATTTTAAAAAGGTCATGTTTTTTAAGACTATGTCCAGAAGTTTTGAGTGAATGTAGTTTTTGAACTGTGTTTAGACTGTGGGAGGTAATGTATTGGGTCCCCAAGATGATGGAAAGGAACAATGATTACCCTCTTGAGCATGCTATGTGAAGTCATGGAGCTTGTGTTGGGAAAATCGCACTGGTAATCGTTTACAATATCTCGGTAAACGATTACCTGAGCAGAATCTCGGTTTTGTATACAAGCTCGTTCTGTAGGAGCCATCTTTGGTGGCCTAGGTGACCATTATTAAAAAGTTCATTTTTTGTAGCCGAAGTCTAGTGGTTCTGAGTGGATGGTGTTGTTGAACTGTGTTTAGAGAGTGGGAGCTAATGTATTAGGACCCAAGATGATGGAAAGGAACATTGAATACCCTCTTGAGCATGCTAAGTGAAGCCATGGAGCTTGTGCAGGAAAAACCACACTCGTAATCGTTTACAATATCTTGGTAAACGATTACACGACCAGAATCTGTGTTTTGTACAAAAACTCGTTCTACAGGAGCGAGCAGTGGTGGCCTAGGTGACCATTTTAAAAAGTTCATGTTTTTTTAGTCTAAGTCAAGTGGTTCTGATGGGATTTTGTTGTTGAAGTGTGTTTAGAGTGTGGGAGGTAATGTATTGGGACCCAGGGTGATGGAAAGGAACAATGGTTACCCTCTTGAGCATGCTAGGTGAAGTCATGGAGCTTGTGCTGGAAAAATCACACTAGTAATCATTTAAAATATCTCGGTAAAGGATTACCCGAGCAGAATCTGGGTTTTGTACAGAAACTCGTTCTGCAGGAGCCAGCTGTTGTGGCCTACGTGACCATTATTAAAAAGTTCATTTTTTTAGCCTAAGTCCAGTGGTTCTCCGTGGATGTTGTTGTTGAACTGTGATTAAAGTGTGAGAGGTAATGTATTGGGACCCAAGATTATGGAAAGGAACAATCATTAGCCTCTTGAGCATGCTAAGTGAAGTCATGTCATGGAGCTTGTGAAGGAAAATCACACTGGTAATCGTTTACAATATCTAGGTAAAGTATTACCCGAGAAGAATCTGGGTTTTGTACAGAAACTCGTTCTATAGGAGCCAGCTGTGGTGGCCTAGGTGACCATTATTAAAAAGTTCATTTTTTTAGCCTAAGTCCAGAAGTTTTGAGTGGATGTAGTTGTTGAACTGTGTTTAGACTGTGGGAGGTAATGTATTGGGTCCCCAAGATGATGGAAAGGAACAATGATTACCCTCTTGAGCATGCTAGGTGAAGTCATGGAGCTTGTGCTGGGAAAATCGCACTGGTAATCGTTTACAATATCTCGGTAAACGATTACCTGAGCAGAATCTCGGTTTTGTATAGAAGCTCGTTCTGTAGGAGCCATCTTTGGTGGCCTAGGTGACCATTATTAAAAAGTTCATTTTTTGTAGCCGAAGTCTAGTGGTTCTGAGTGGATGGTGATGTTGAACTGTGTTTAGAGAGTGGGAGCTAATGTATTAGGACCCAAGATGATGGAAAGGAACATTGAATACCCTCTTGAGCATGCTAAGTGAAGCCATGGAGCTTGTGTAGGAAAAACCACACTCGTAATCGTTTACAATATCTCGGTAAACGATTACACGACCAGAATCTGTGTTTTGTACAAAAACTCGTTCTACAGGAGCGAGCAGTGGTGGCCTAGGTGACCATTTTAAAAAGTTCATGTTTTTTTAGTCTAAGTCAAGTGGTTCTGATGGGATGTTGTTGTTGAACTGTGTTTAGAGTGTGGGAGGTAATGTATTGGGACCTAGGGTGATGGAAAGGAACAATGGTTACCCTCTTGAGCATGCTAGGTGAAGTCATGGAGCTTGTGCTGGAAAAATCACACTAGTAATCATTTAAAATATCTCGGTAAAGGATTACCCGAGCAGAATCTGGGTTTTGTACAGAAACTCATTCTGCAGGAGCCAGCTGTTGTGGCCTACGTGACCATTATTAAAAAGTTCATTTTTTTAGCCTAAGTCTAGTGGTTCTCAGTGGATGTTGTTGTTGAACTGTGATTAAAGTGTGAGAGGTAATGTATGGGGACCCAAGATTATGGAAAGGAACAATCATTAGCCTCTTGAGCATGCTAAGTGAAGTCATGTCATGGAGCTTGTGCAGGAAAATCACACTGGTAATCGTTTACAATATCTAGGTAAAGTATTACCCGAGAAGAATCTGGGTTTTGTACAGAAACTCGTTCTATAGGAGCCAGCTGTGGTGGCCTAGGTGACCATTATTAAAAAGTTCATTTTTTTTAGCCTAAGTCCAGGGGTTCTGAGTGGATGTTGTTGTTGAACTTTTTTTAGAGTGTGGGAGGTAATGTATTGGGACCCAGGAAGATGGAAAGGAACAATGATTACCCTCTTGAGCATGCTGGGTGAAGTCATGGAGCTTGTACAGGAAAAATCACACTGGTAATCGTATACAATATCTCGGTACACGATTACACGACCAGAATCTGGGTTTGGTACAGAAACTCGTTCTGCAGGAGCCAACGGTGGTGGCCTAGTTGACCATTTTAAAAATTTCAAGTTTTTTGGTTCTAAGTGGATGTTGTTGTTGAACTGTTTTTAGAGTGTGGGAGGTAATGTATTGGGACCCAGGATGATGGAAAGGAACAATGATTACCCTCTTGAGCAAGCTAGTCATGGAGCTTATGCAGGAAAAATCACACTAGTAATCGTTTACAATATCTCGGTAAACGATTACACGAGCAGAATCTGGCTTTTCTACATAAACTCATTCTGCAGGAGCCAGTTGTGGTGGCCTAGGTGATCATTTTAAAAAGTTCATCTTTTTTAGCCTAAGTCCAATGGTTCTGAGTGGATGTTGTTGTTGAACTGTGTTTAGAGTGTGGGAGGTAATAAATTGGGACCCATGATGATGGAAAGGAACAATGATTACCCTCTTGAGCATGCTAGTCATGGAGCTTGTGTAGGAAAAATCACACTAGTAATCGTTTACAATATCTCGATAAACGGTTACGTGAGCATAATCTAGCTTTTCTACAGAAACTCGTTCTGTAGGAGTGATGACAAATTTATGAACACCAAAAACGACGCCACAAACTTGTTTTAACAATCGGCAAGTGTGACCGAATCGTTCAAGTAATAAAACTCGGTAAGACCAAGTATCGTTTTCCCAAAGGACTCACGGCCTAGTTAGTTATCTAATTCGTTGATTATTTAAGACTTGTGAACGATTGATTGTAGTTGTAATGCAAAAGACAGTAATTAAACATGTATGCATGAATGTGATCAATGGCAAAAAGAGTAAAACAAACACGGAATGAATTATATGGATGAGTATGTTGTCGGGGTTATCAATTTCATCTTATCCACTCTCATATATTTTAGGAATTCAACAATCTTTTCATCAATGTTAATGCCACTCTCTAAATCACCTTGTCAAGAAGGCCTATCCTTAATTACGAGTTCATACAATTCCTAGCATTCCTAGTAATTAGTTCTGAAGTGCAGGAGCTTAAAGGCAACCAATTTACTATTGGGAGAAATTCCCCGGATCTAGACTTCCCCGTACGTTCCCATATCGACAAAATCACTAATCATGCATTGAATGAGTTAAACAAAGCAAGCATTTAGCAAAGAGGAAAAACCCTAACTAATGATGAAAGAAAGCATATATCTCAATTAAGATATTTAAACACAAATTCCATATATGAGAGTGTCACAAGATTACATTGATCCCCCAACAACAATACAAGGTTTAGTTCACCATATCCATGGTGAAACTAGATGAATAACAATGAAAGAATGAAAGATAAAACCCTAGAAAGGTAGAGAGGTAGCCTCAGCATCCAAGATCTTCCTTCAAAGGGGTGGAAAAGAGAGTGTTTGCTTCGTCCCAGCCAAAGATACAAACCCTAGGAAACCCTAAAGCTTATATACTATTCGTAAATTATAGAAAATTAGGCCCAAGCCCATAAAACTGCCGCTCAGCGGTAAGTGCGCGAGCTCGATTCTTCCCCTCAGCGGCCATTTCACCCCTCAACGGAGCCAACGCGAGTTACTGAGTGCCGCTCAGCGGTAAACTGCCGCTGAGCGGTGGTTGCGGTTTCTCCTTTTGCACTTTTTTATGTCTTTTCTGATTCCATTCCTGTTCTTCTTCACTTCTTTCACCAAATTTACCTTAAAACCTGCTTAAAACACTGAAATAAAGCATAAACCTGTCCACCTCTCTTATTTCTGAAAATATAACCAAAAACATGATTTCAAGCTAGTTTCTAAGTGTTAAAGGTTGCTTTTAGTATCAAATTTAAGCATGAAAATAACAGTTTTTCAACTATTATCAAGGAGCCAACTGTGGTGGCCTAGGTGACCATTTTAAAAGTTCATGTTTTTATAGCTTAAGTCTAGTGGTTCTAAGTGGTTGTTGTTGTTGAACCGTGTTTAGAGTGTGGGAGGTAATGTATTGGGACCCAGGATGATGGAAAGGAACAATGATTACCCTCTTGAGCATGCTAGGTGAAGTCATGGAGCTTGTACAGGAAAAATCACACTGGTAATCGTATACAATATCTCGGTACACGATTACACGACGAGAATCTCGGTTTTGTACAAAAACTCGTTCTGCAGGAGCCAGCTGTGGTGGCCTAGGTGACCAGTATTAAAAAGTTCATGTTTTTTTAGCCTAAGTCAAGTGGTTCTGAGTGGATGTTGTTGTTGAACTGTGTTTTGAGTGTGTGACGTAATGTATTGGGACCGAGGATGATGGAAAGGAAGAATGATTACCCTCTTGAGCATGCTAGGTGATGAGTCAATATTTTCTTGACTTCACTTAGTTTATTGTGCTAGAATTAATCAGGGAATTGTGCTTAAATGTCCGATATTTTTCCGTTTTTGCTAATTATGCTTAATTTGACCAGAAATTCTTATTTTAATTAATTTGAATTATCTAAGACTAATTATTTGCATTATTAATTGTAAGAAAGTTGTTGGATAATATTTTGAGACATTAAAGGGGCTGTCACACAATCCAAGACTCTCCACAAAAGAAGTGTGGAGAATAAAATGGGGAGTGACATCTAGAAATGGCAACACATGTCCATCAAAGAAAAGGAGGTGCGCACGGAGATGGCCCATGGAGAGCGTCCAGCAAGGCTCATGCCACGTCCATATAGAGAAGCTTCAAAAAGCAATGGGCTGGATTTATTTGGAGAGGTGCACACGGGATCCCAACAGAGGGGCATGGAAGTAGGTCCTGAGATTTGCAAATTGGAGAGGATCCAGTGCTGCACATTGGAGAAAAGGAAAGCAGCACACGACCTGGTCCACGTGAAGTCCAGCAGGTTTGATGAGCAAGAAGGCAGGGTGCACCCAGCAGCTTTGAAGAAAGTTCTCGGTCCAGCAAGCACACACGTCCAGGCACGTCCAGCAGAGTGAAAAGCAGTGTCCACGCTGGATTCAATTAGAAGAAGAGGTGACATTCAGCAATAGGATGAAGCACGCACAAAGTCACATGAATTGACTTTGCCTTTCATTTAACCTCAATCAAATAAATTCACAAGCATGCATCATCACAAGGACTTTTTCAATGGCTTATAATGTGGCTGGGCTAACAAGAAAATTGGTTTTTCTCGATCACAAAACCCTTGAGTTAAAAGAATCATATAAACACAATCATTCTTACTTTTCCCAACTTTCTTTTTGCATTGAGCTTTGCTTTTTCTTTTCTTTTCTTTCTCTTTTTCTTTCTCTTTTCACATACTTAATTCTTAGCCCTTAGCTCAATACTTTAAATTTCCCTTTCTATTTTCCACCAACCCCAAACTTGAACATTTGTCAATACCACAAAATATTTTCTACTTAACTCAAGGTAAAGCTTTCAACACGGGTTTTAAATTTATGTTCAAGGCTAAGGGTTCAAATGATAGAACACAAAGTGTTCTCTTTTAGTGGCTTATTTCATGCAATTTGGCTAATATAAGGGTTACCAACAAACGACCTTGATCATATGATACAAACAAGCAATTAATTCAATCATATAAAACCTGGGCAAAGTCATTCATGCTTTCAAAGTAATAGCACTCAATCACAAAAACTCTGGAGCTCAAAACCTCACATATAAGCTTATTCACATTTGACATACACATCCTGCTTAATATCACAATCACAATCACAATAACTTGCATTTGTTCACAAAGCTTGTGAACCGCCTGTATAAGCAAGTAATGTGCACATCTCAACATCAGTCCATATCAAAGCATCATCAAGCATTACTTATCAAACAATCACAATCATCAGCAAACCATCATAACAGACAAAGTTTCCAATTGAGTACATCAAACCCTATTCTAAAAACACAAGCAAATAAGTTCAGAACATAAAACAAAAACATAAGTCCTGCTTTAGTTATGATAGCATTCATCAGTAAATGCTATCTCAGCTCCTCATCAATCTGAGTTGTCCTCTATATCCTCCTCTTCTTCCTCATCTTCAGCATCCTCAAATGCATCATCCTCATCATCATCAACATTATCTTCATCCATCTCCATAGCTGAAGCTTCAGCTGCTTCAGCTCTGTCTCCTTGTACCTGCTCTTCTGGCTAGGCTACCACATTATGGAACTCCTCCATAGTCCACCTGTGTGCTGGAGGTGTATCATACATTCCAACAATCATCTCTGCAGTAGCCACCTGCCCTCTGTGGATAGACTGTAACTGTGCACCTATAAGAGACATGTACATGTCCCTCATCTGGAAAGGTTCTGCTTCATGTGTGTCAGCAGATGCCTGACTTTGTGCTTGCCCTCTTTCTCTGCGAGTACGGCATGGTGGAACTGGCTGAGCTGCCTCCTCACCTCCACAGTATTCTCTGTAATAGGCCTCATCAATTGCTTTCCTTGGCCTTTCAAATGGTGGAGCAGAAGTATCCACCCCAGCTATCTTGCAGAGGTGTGTAATCAAAGAAGGATGTCCTAAGGGTGCTTTGTTGTTTGTTGTGTTGGCACACATCCTTATCTCATCAGCTATTACCTGTCCAATATTGACATTCAAGTTCCTGATTGCACAGTAAAGGAGGAGTGCCCTGCTAAGAGTGATGTCTGACACATGAGAACATGGTTGAATGTTGGCATGAGAAAATGCCATCCAATATTTTACAAGAGGAGTCAAATCAGTCCTCCTAATGTTTACCACAGAGCCAGTTCTATTCCTTTGAAAATGTCCTCCAGGTACACATAAAACTTTCTCCACATCATCAAAATCAGTGCCTTCTTCCATACATAGAGCAAACTGGCACTGCTCACCAGCCCACACAGTGTCCAAGAAGTTGTTAATGGAATGAGGATCATACCTAATAGCATGGCCTCTGACATAGCCTAGGTAATTCTCAGCTGGATAATCACCAATCTTTCTTGCATTAGTGTAGAATTCTATCACCACAGCTATATTGGTAGGTGTAGGGTATGTGGCTAGCTTCCCCCAATCATTCCCTAACAATTGCTCTCCAAATTGAGGAGCAAAGTTAGGTATCATTCCAACCTTTCTCTCCATAAGTAGTCTCCTATCTTGGACCACCTTGAAGTGCTTCTCATGTTTGCGAGATAAGAACCTACTAGAATGAGGTTGTTCTGGTTCCTTTTCTTTTCTTTTGGATGCCATGGTCTTCATTCTTTTTCCTGAAGAGGATGCCATTCCTACATCAAAAACAGATACAAAACCACAAAAAATGTTGTAAATCATTAGTAAAACACACACTAAACCACCGCTGAGGGTCAAAATCACCCCTCAGCGCCACCAGTGCAGCAATCCATTACACAATGAAGCAAAAATCACCAATCTGTCAGAGTGCCGCTCAGCGACAATTTACCCCTGAGCGGTAAATCTGCAGAATTTTGAAAAACTCCTTTTGGCTTATCCTAACTCCACCCACATGCACTTTTCAGTTTTCCAAATCACAATCATTTAGTTTAATCGGTTCAAACATCAATTAAATCATCAAATCATGCCTAAAGATCAAAACCCCTAAAAATTCATGCTTTAACAATCCAATTCAAACTCAAGAACCCTAGAATGAAAAATGCTTGACTTACTTGGGTGGAGATGTTAGATGAATGAAGAATGCTTTCAAGCTATGATGCTCTCTTCCAACCCTAAACTTAGATGGAAAACTAGTGAGAAAGTGAGAAAAAAGGAGATTTTCTCAAGAGGGATGAGGGAAAAGTTGTAAAGATCCTTTGAAAAAGTATGTAGGAGTGTGTGTGCAGAGAAGAGTATGAAAAGAGAAACTAAGGCGCAGCTTAGGGTATAAAAATACCCTAATGGGCTCGGGTTCCGCTAAGGCTCAACCTAAGCCCAGTCTGCGACACTACCGCTCAGCGATAGTTTGCCGCTCAACGGCACTTTCGGGAAGTGTTCTTCTTCTCCCTAGCTTAACCTAAGTGCCTCCTAACCATGCCTCTCACTTACTCCCTGCAATAAAATTCTCAGATCACTCAAACATTCAATCCCTATCATGCAACTAAAGTAGAATCAAAACAAACAATACAGATAAAAGCAATCAACTGGGTTGCCTTCCAGGTAGCGCATGTTTAACGTCACGAGCCTGACCCAAAATCCTCCAACACCCTTCAGTAGATGCAAATCTTTCTTACCAACACCCATCAGTAGGTGTATACAACCATAGTATCCTTCAGTAGATATTGTTCCGCCTAACATCCATCAGTAGATGTAAACCCTGTAACAAACTTATAACAAAAACAAAAATACCCAAAAGTTCAAAATTACATCACCAAACCAAAAATTAAAAGTTCTTAAATAACTGGGTTGCCTCCCAGCAAGCGCTCTTTTAACGTCACTAGCTTGACCCAATAAAACTCAAGTTCGTTCTTCTTTTTCTTCTTTCTACTGAACTTCTTCAAGAATTTGATAAAACCAGGAACCTATTGCGATGTCTCAATCAGAGGAACTTTAATCTCCAATTTCTTGAAGATTTCCATAAAGCACTTAAATTTCTTTTCCTTCCTATGATTCTTCTTTAGATGAGGATGGGGTTTTTCATATGATTTCTTCTTCTTTCCTCTCATCTTCTTTTTCTTCCTTCCTCTCATCTTCTTTTTCTTCCTTTTACTCTTCCTAAATTTTCTCTTTTTCTTTTTTTCTTATTTTTTTCTTCCCTTTTCTTTTTCTTTTGAACTTCTTTATTTTCACACAAATTCTTTTTCTCTCTTCTCTCTCAACCACTTCTTTTTCTTGTTCTTCATCTTTATCTTTCTCACTCAACTCTTCTTTTTCTTTTCTCTCTATCTTTTCCTCATCTCCCCCTATTTTTTTCTCATCAAAAATCTTGTCACTTTCAGTGACAATGACTTGAGCTTCCTCCTTAGGGTTAACTTCAGTATTAACCTTAACATTCAATCTCTGACTAATGTAACGAAGGTGCATCTCCATCCTTTTACATGATTCTTCAATGCTTTTCTGAGTAGCGTCAGAATTTTTCAAAAATCGTTGAAGGGTGTCATCCAAACTTTCTGATAGAGAGGGTTGTTGCTGCCATTGTTGTGGTGGCGGCCATTGTTGTGGTGATGGCCTATCAAACTCTTCGATAGCTTGAGTGCTTTTGTGATGACAATTAGGTATCTGTATGTACTGTTGAACTGCCTCCTCCAACGTTATCCTTCTTCCCGATAGAGAGGGTTTTTGTTGCCATTGTTGTAGTGGTTGATTCTTAAATTGATCGACAGCTTGCCAAAATTCCATGCTTGAGTGAGGTTCCCACCAGTGGTTAAAATTACCTTAGTAGAATTTGAGTGCCCATATAGTTAAATTCTTGTCCGAATTGCATCCTGCAAACATTAGGCACAAAACTCTAGAAAATATTTGTTAGCACAAAAAGATAGAGAACATAGATAAAAAAAATCAAAGGATATAATTGAAAAGTTAAGAAGATAAGAAATAAAAACAGAAAAATAAAAACAGAAAATAAAATAAAATAAAATAAAATAAAAACAGAAAAATAAAATAAAATAAAAACAGAAAAATAAAATAAAATAAAATAAAATAAAATAAAATAAAAACAGAAAACAAAAATTCAAAATTCAAAAACAAGTCAAAGATAATCAATAATCAAACAAATAAACTAGTTAAACCACGAGTCCCCGACAACGACGCCAAAAACATGATGACAAATTTATGAACACCGAAAACGGAAACTTGTTTAACAATCGGCAAGTGTGACCGAATCGTATCAAGTAATAAAACTAGGTAAGACCAAGTATCGTTTTCCCAAAGGACTCACGGCCTAGTTAGTTATCTAATTTGTTGATTATTTAAGACTTGTGAACGATTGATTGTAAGTTTTAAATGCAAAAGACAGTAATTAAACATGTATGCATGAGTTTGATCAATGACAAAAAGAGTAAAACAAACACGTAATGAATGATATGGAGGAGTATGTTGTTGGGGTTATCAATTTCATCTTATCCACTCTCATATACTTTAGGAATTCATCAATCTTTTCATCAATGTTAATGCCACTCTCTAAATTACCTTGTCAAGAAGGCCTATCCTTAATTACGAGTTCATACAATTCCTAGCATTCCTAGTAATTAATTCTGAAGTGCAGGAGCTTAAAGGCAACCAATATGCTATTGGGAGAAATTCCCCGGATCTAGATTTCCCCATACGTTCCCATATCGACAAAATCAATAATCATGGCAATGAATGAGTTAAACAAAGCAAGCATTAAGCAAAGAGGAAAAACCCTAACTAATGATGAAAGAAAGCATAAATCTTAAAGTAAGATGTTAAAACAAATTCCATATATGAGAGTTTCACAAGACTACATTGATTCCCCAACAACAATACAAGGTTTAGTTCACCATATTCATGGTGAATCTAGATGAACAATAATGAAAGAATGAAAGATAAAACCCTAGAAAGATGAGATGGTAGCCTAAGCATCCAAGATATTCCTCCAAGGGGTGGAAAAGAGAGTGTTTGCTTCGTCCCAGCCAAAGATACAAACCCTAGGAACACCTAAAGCTTATATATTGTTCGTAATAATACAGAAAATGAGGCCCAAGCCAAAAATAGTGCCGCTCAGCGGTAAACTACCACTCAGCGGTAAGTGCGTGAGTTGTTTTCCTCCCCTCAGCGGCCTTTTCACCCCTCAGCGGAGCCAACGTGGGTTCCTGAGTGCCGCTCAGCGGTAAACTACCGTTGAGCGGTAGTTGCGGCTTCTCCTTTTGCACTTTTGGATGTCTTTTCTGATTCCATCTCTATCCTTCTTCACTTCTTTCACCAAATTCACCTTAAAACCTGCATAAAACACTGAAATCAAGCATAAACATGTCCAACTCTCTTATTTCTAAAAATATAACCCAAAGCATGATTTCAAGCTAGTTTCTAAGTGTTAAAGGTTGCTATTAGTATCAAATTTAAGCATGAAAATAACAGTTTTTTAAATGTTATCATCTACAGATGACCGAACGGTTCTACATTGAGATCGAACGATCTCTAAAGCATGTGAGGAAATTAGAAATATAGGAAGATAAAGAAGCCGAACAAAATAGACAGCAGCATAGTGAACAGAAACAGTAAATTGAACGGTCCTAAAACAATGTGTGAACTAATTAAAATGCAGCAGATAATAAAGAAACACTTGACATACTATTCAAACGCAACACTTAAGCTAAAGAAATGAAATGTTATTCATCACGGAATCAACACTTAAAAAGAAAACGCTAATAGTAAAGCAAGATAAATGAGCAAGGTGCTTCTATTAATGCATTAAAATTCTCGGTGCAAGCTTAAAGTTAAATCAAATAAAACATTATTTAATGCTAGTAAATGGTAATATTGAGTTAAAAGGTGAAATGTTCTATTTAGCCGCTTCAACACATTCATAAAGCAAACAACAAATTAAAAACGCATGACATTGAAAATAAAATCTCGGACTAAGCTACTTTATTCAGCAAAGTAAGTGAATTCAGCTTGTGAACACCGCTTGCAGCTACCTAAAAGAAAAGAAAGTATGTGGACGCAAATCTAAAGGAAACAAAATAAAATGACCGCATGTGCAAGATGAAATCAGCGCATACAATTCCATTCTCCTCTGCTAGAACCTAACTCTCCAATGAATCACCGTGCACAACCATGCTTCCAAAGTAATTCACCGTGTGCACCTCAGGCCATGACACACCCTCCATCTCAATATCCATGTGCTTCTATTTAAAAGAAAGAAAAATCCCGCGTGCTGCTGCCAAAATGAAGATCCGCGTGTCCTTTAGGTGGCGACTGGACCCTTTTCTCCTTGTTGGACTTGTGTGGATGCAACCCGTGTGCACATCTGGATGCAGCAAGCTGGATCAAGGCCGTGACACCTCCCTTTGCTTTGTGGGCCGTGTTCTGGACAGCGCAAGACGCGTGTTGCTGCTGCTGTTAGACGTTGGACTGTGATGTGCTGCTGCCCACTATGTGCAAGCTGGACTTTCTTTTTGAAGCAAGGTGACTCCTCTCCTTAACGTGCAGCAAGTCCTTTTTCTTTTGGGTCGGGTCGTGACTCTCTAAAAGCCCAACAAATGGAAGTGCTGCTCCCTCCAAACTTTGCTCAACAGTTGCAGCGTGTAGCTCCTTCAAATATGAATTACCCCTTTGCAACCAAGTCAATCCTGCTGGACCTCCAAGTGTGGGCCATGTCCTGCAAATTGCTGGACGTCACCACCTCAAGTCCATCTCCATGTGCACCCCCAAAAAATGAAATCCACACCTCCTCTTTCATTTTAGCTTAAAATATAATTGATGTGGCATTTCTCTTTAAGTCCCAAAATATTATCCAACAATTTCCCTATAATTAATAATGCAAATAATTAGCCTAAGATAATTCAAATTAATTAAAATAAGAATTTTTGGTCAAATTAAGCACAACTAGTAAAAATGGGAAAATACTGGACATTCAAGCACAATTCCCTGATTAAATCTAACACAATAAGCTAAGTGAAATCAAGAAAATATTGACTCATCAAAGCTCACTACAAGGGAAAAAGGTTGGGAAAGATTTTCTTTAAAAGAGAACCTGTGAGTAATTGATAAATTCATAAATGTCTCTCTTAACTCAGGGAATTTTGCTGACTAGAAAAACTAATTTCCTTCTTAGCCCAGCCAAGTTACAAGCCATGAAAAGTCCTTGTGATGACAACTTGCTTGTTAGTATGTTTGATTTTGGTAAAATGGAGGGCAAAATTAATTTGTGTGATATTGTGATAGCAGAGTGATTGAGAGATCTCACTATACACCTGTGAGTTGAGTGATACACTTTTGAGTGCTTGAGTGAGATAATTTTGAGTGCTTGAGTGAAACACTTTCTTTGCTGAGGAATAGTTCTTTGAATTTTGATAACGGTTGAAAAACCGTTATTTTTATGCTTAAAATTGATACCAAAAGCAACCTTTAAGACTTAGAAACTAGTTTGAACTCATATTTTTGCTTTAGTTTTGTGAATAAGAGAGTTGAAGGTGAATTTAATGGTTTTGTGCAAGATTCCCTTGATTTTGTAGGCTAATTGAATGATTTGAATGAAGAATTGAAGTACCGAATGATTGGAATGCTAAAAAGTCAACCAGAAACCAGAAAAGTCAATCAGTCAACTAGAAAAGTCAATCAGAATGCAGAAAAAGTTGCGATCGAGTGGCGCTGAGCGGTAATTTTGCGCTGAGCGGCAGTTTTTAGGTGCCGAAATAACCGCTGACGGGCAAAACAACAGCTGGGGGGAAAAATGGATCATGTGCTAGTACCGCTTAGCGGTAAAATACCGCTGAGCGCCATTCTCAATGGGCTTGGACCGGTTTTCTGTTACTTTTATGGGCTTGGGCCTAATTTTTTGTATTTTTTAGAATAGTATATAAGCTTTAGGACGTCCTAGGGTTTAGATCTTTTGGCTGGAGAAGAAGCAAAACACACTTTTCACCCCTTGGGGGTAGAATTAGAGATGGTGACGACTCTCCTCTTCTCTTTCTAGGGTTTTTCTATCTCTTCCACTCTTTCATTGTATTTCATCTAGTTTCACCATGAATATGGTGAACTAAACTCTTCTTGTTCTTGGAGAATCAACGTAATCTTTTGAAGCTCTCATATATGGAATTATGTGTTTAAACATCATATCTATGATACATGCTTTCTTTCATTAATTGTTAGGGTTTTTCCTCTTTACTCAAAGCATGCATTGTTTAATTCATTAGATGTCATGATTATTGATTTTGTCGATATGGACACATACGGTAGAATCTAGATCCGGGGAATTTCTCCCAAAAGCAATTTCGCCTAGACATAGGGATATGAGGGTTGGTTGCCTTTAAGCTTCTGTTCTTCAGAATTAATTATTAGGGATGCTAGGAATTGTATGAACTCATAATTAAGGATAGGCTTTCTTCCCCGAGACATCGGGTTTAAGGTAATTTAGAGAGTGGCATTAACATTGATGAAAAGAATGATGAATTCCTAAAATATATGAGAGTGGATAAGATGAAATTGATTATTGTTGGTATCGGAGGGGGTATTTTTCGAAGAGTATAACGCAGCGGAATTAAAACTCAGAGAGCGGAAAGCGTGTTCGATCACAATTAAAATTAATTTGGTCCTTTTAGTAAAAATAATTTTCTTTCAGAAAATTAATCAAACAGTTGATATACGTAAAATAATATGAGTGTAGGGAATAGAAAAATCACACAGATATTTTTATACTGGTTCGATTCAACAGAATCTACGTCTAGTCGTTAATCACTATAAATAGTGATTAACAGTTCCACTAAAAATGGTTTAACAGATTACAATCAAATGAACAGGAATAAAACGAAAAGAACCACTCTACCAACTTGAAGAGAACCGCTCCGGCAATCGACCAACGATTCGCAAGCTTCTCCTTTCACAAGACCAGGCATAGTACCTTGCTAACTTGAAGAGAGTTTGCTCCGACTATCGACACACGATACGCGAGCCTCTCCTTTCACAAGACCAAGCAAGGGAACAATGAACAAAAAGCTCTCTAAGAACGTTCCTCTGACACACATTGTTCTAAGCTTTCTCAGTTCAAAAAACGTTCCTTCTGATTTCTCCAAATCAAATTATATAGCCAAGTACACTGAATTCCAAAGGTCAGCTCCCAACTGCCATGAATAATCGATTATTATAACTGATAATCAATTATTCAAGTCCATTATAGAGCTTTCAAAAAATTGATAATCAATTATATGAAGTGATAATCGATTATTCAAGTATGACTTGTGATAATCGATTATTGCTTAACCATAATCGATTATACTAGTAAAAATTACAATGTTTAACATTTTCCTACTACATTCAAAATCTACAAGTTGCTTTTTTTAAATATTTTCCTACTACATCCAAAATCTATAAGTTGCAGCATCATCAAAACACATCTTCAGGTTTTACCAATACTCCTTATTGGTAACAATCTCCCCCTTTTTGATGATGATCAAAAACTCTCTTTTTAAAAGCAACTCAGGTTTACCTACAACATATATAAACTAATGGACAACCACAGAGTTAGCAGTACCTGTACAATTAAAAACTATTTTTTTCTTTAATCCTTCCCTTATATTTCTTCTCCCCCTTTTTGATCATAAGCAAAAAGAATAATGTAATAACCTCCCCCTTAATATGAGCTCCCCCTCAAAAATGGAATATATGCACAAAATAAAAGCTCATTATATTAAGAACAGAAAGGAATTACATGAAATTCATAAAGATTAAGAAACTAAATACCATAAAGAAAATAACATAACAATCAAACTTAGAGGCCTAAAACCTAGAATTCAGGACTAGGAGAACGTTCAGGAGGTGGGATATTAAGATGACCCTCGATGTTAGATAGGCGAACATCAAGATCAAGAAATTGATCAACCATGTACTCATCAACAGATCGCTGCCACTCATAAATCTCCTCAAAGTGAGTCTTTTGTGCAAGACTCATATCCTCCAACTGTTTAGATAACCTTGCAAAATGTTCTTCCATAGAAGTTGAGGAAGAGGAGGGTATGTTGGATGGTCCAGCATCAGACGGAGCAGCAACACTTACTGGGTCAGCCATATGAGTGTCCATGTCATCATCTTCATCTACATCAGGATGGTCATCATCTTTGTGAATAAGGAGTCTGCCTCTAGTAATGAATCCCATTTGACGAAAGGTAGTATCTCCAATTTCTGATCCCACAGCTTCAATAGTTTGAACGAGTTCTCCTTCAACAGGTACACCTTTGAATTCTAAAATCCTAGAAATAAGAAGAGCATAGGGAAATTGATATGAATGGGATTTCTTGGCTTTTACCATTGTGTCAGCAATGAGAGCAGGCCAGTCGATGTGTATGTGATTTAGAATCCCATACAATAGAAGTAAATCCTGCTCAGAGCATTGAGCATGGTTGGTTAATCTAGGACATAAAATCCAGACAATCAAGTAGTGGATCATCCTTTCTTCAACTTTAAAACCTCCAACCAGTAATTGCCTTTTATTTGTTTGCCGTTCAGGATGACGCAGGAAGGATTGAAAAGTCATCATCCTGTTGAAATCTTCAAGTCCTAAATGGACTTTGACAGCATCATCCCAGATTGGAAGTTGAGCAACATTGGTCCATACGTCATCATCTAAAATGATGCGTACTTCCTTGACCTTAGTAGATATTATCCCATCTCGATAGCGCAAGTTGAAGTAGAAGACTCTTATAAGATCAGGATAAATGCATCCTTTTTGTTCTAACAGATGCGTTAACCCCTGCTCAGCAAAAGTGTTTGGAAATTGAAAGCCATAGAAGCGAAAAAAGTCAAGATGAATAAACTTTACCGCCATGATCTTCCTTTCTTGCCAGGAATTAACAAAGTCTGCATGTTTCCCTTGATCTGAAATCCATCCATCTATGTTTGCAAGACGTGGTTGAGAAGAAGAGGAGGCTCCATCTGTTCTGCGACGATGCCTTCTTGAGTCAGCCATGGAGGAAGAATGGGAAAATGAGATTTTGAGAAGGTGAAGAGAAATGAAGAAGATTTGAGCTCTAGATTTGATTTCAGCAGTATTTGGGTGCAAAGGAGTGTCTAATAATCGATTATGGGGGGCTATTTATAAGAAAAATGGAAAAACTAGCAGTTTATGGCCGTTTATAGCCGTTATGGGATGCTCCAATGGCTCTATTTTTGAAATTGTCAGCGCGATAATCGATTATGGCTCGTGATAATCGATTATCAGTTCAATAATTACTGCCCAGAATTGCATGATAATCGATTATGCATAATGATAATTGATTATCTGCTCAAGATTTTCCATAATTGAATTTTATGCATGAATAATCAATTATAACTTAGTGATAATCGATTATGAAGCATTAAGTTTACGAAATATGCAAAAATTTGCATAGATTTTGATTCTAAGATATGTCTAACACTCCTAACTCTCTTCTAAGCTCAAAAAATCTATCTTTAGGTAGAGCCTTAGTAAAGATATCAGCTAATTGATGTAAGGTATCAATATATTCAATTTGACAATCCCCCTTTTGAATATGATCTCTTAAGAAATGGTGCCTAATTTCTATATGCTTAGTTCTTGAATGCATTATGGGGTTCTTGGTCAAATTTATCGCACTATCTTTTTGTGCTAACAATTGTTTCTAGGGTTTTATTTTCTTGTGTATGTAGGATACAATTCGGACTAGGAGCAAGAAAACAACATAACCTCTTCTTGAAGGACTGGACGAAAGTAGAAGGAGAAGGAGAATCCGAACATCTAGAGAATTATTTCCTTCTCCGGAGACACTCCTACAATCCTCACCCCAAAGATCTAACCAGAGTATTGAAGAGATGGCTGGAGAAAATAATGGTAGACATACTCTGGCGGATTATACCATTGTTGTTGGCCCTCATCACTTTAATAGCATTGCTAGGCCGAGGGTCAATGCTGCAAACATAGAGGTGAAACCGGCGTTGATACAATTGGTGAAGATCAACCAATTTAATGGACTATCACATGAAAGTCCATATGAGCATCTAACCACATTCAACGATATTTGCAACACTATAAAGATCAGTGGTGTGTCGGATGACGCTATAAAGCTTAGTTTGTTTCCTTTCTCATTGGGAGGCAATGTTAAGCTGTGGTTGAATTCTTTCCCGGAGGATAGCTTTACTAAATTGGAAGTCGTGGTTTCAAAGTTCTAAACAAGTACTTCACACAATCAAAAATCAACAAAGGGAAGTAAGAAATTTCTTCTTTTAGACAAGGCATGGAGGAGACGCTAGGTCAAGCATGGGATAGGTACAAGAGCTTGTTGTGAAAGGCGCCCACTCATGGATTTGATGAAGCAAGAATAGTCATTATTTTCCTTGGAGGTCTTGGTTCACAAACCAAATTGATGCTAGATGCCTCAGCTGGAGGTAATATTAAATGCAAGACTCCAAAGGAAGCTTTTGAATTGATAGACAACATGTCTACTAATGATAACGAGATGCATAGTGAAAGAGGAGCTCCAACTCAACAGAAGGGAGTCCTACAATTGCAATCTCAAGATGCCTTGGTTGCACAAAATAAAATTATCACTCAACAGCTGGACGAAGTGATAAAGATGCTTTCTCTATTACCACAAGAGATATATAATGTTTCAATGGTGCAAAGGCAGCAGAAACAGTTGCAGCAACAACCTACTCCAATTGAGAAGACCACAAAGCTGGAGGAAACTTTCCAGCAATTCATGAAAATGAGTGCCTCTTATTGTAAGAATATAGAGGCTGCATTTAATAGTATGAAGATGCACATTGGGCAAATGGTCAACAAGATGGATAGTTGTGAGAAGGATGCGAAAAGTAATTTGAGGGAAGAGTGTAAAACCATTGTTACAAGAAGTGGCAAAGTGTTAGAGGAGAGAAAAATAGAGAGAAAAGAGAAAGAAAATGTGAGTAAGGAAGAAGTAAGCGAGCAGAAAGAGAGAATTGAGGGAGAAAAAAAGAAAGAAGAGGTAGATGAGAGAAAAAAAGAAAAATATGTTAAAAAACCCCTTCCTTATCCAAAGATTTATTCAAGGAAGGAAAAAGAGAAACAACTTGAGCGGTTTATGGAGATGTTTAAAAAATTGGAGATTAGGTTTAATAGGTTCGGAGGTCCCTATATTTGTGGGTTCGTTTCAATTGGGTCCTCCAATTTTGAAAGTGATCAATTTGGTCCCTAATTTAACAAAATTAAGTCAATAATACCCTTTTCGTTAAATATAATGGACGGTGTTAACTTTTTAAACATGTGGCATGTTGAGGCATCCTTTTATTTGCAGGTGGCACAGTTTTATTTGAAGGATGCTTCAACATACCACATGTTTAAAAAGTTAATGACGTTCATTGCATTTAACGGAAAGGGTATTATTGACTCAATTTTGTTAAATTAGGGACCAAATTGATCACTTTCAAAATTGGAGGACCCAATTGAAACGAACCCACAAATATAGGGACCTCCGAACCTATTAAACCTATTACTATACCTTTCTCTGAAGCATTGCAACAGATGTCGTTATATGCAAAAATTTTGAAGGAGCTTCTTACAAAGAAAAGAAAATATCTTGAGAAGGAGACTATTGAAGTGCAAGGTAATTGCAGTGCAATCATACAAAAATTACCTCCTAAGTTCAAAGATCCAGGAAGCTTCACTATTCCATGTACCATCGGAGATTTGGAAGTTGGAAAAGCATTGATTGATTTTGGAGCTAGCATTAATTTGATGTCGCTTGCTATGTTCAAAAGAATTGAAGGTTTGGAACTCAAACCTACTAGAATGACACTCCAATTGGCGGACAGGTCTCTCAAATACCCATATCGGGTGGTTAAAGATGTACTGGTGAAGGTAGACAAATTTGTATTTCCAGTGGATTTTGTCATAATGGAGATGGAAGAGAATGGAGATGTGCATCTCATCCTTGGATGACCATTTATGAAGACTGCTAGAGTTGTAATTGATGTGGAGAATGACAAGCTTAAAGTTAGAGTTCAAGATGAAGAAGTAAATTTTGATGTATTCAAAGCCATGACACATCCTAAAGATGATAAAGCATGTTTCAAATTTGATATACTTGATGAAGTTTGTATGGTGCAAGAAAGGATGGTACCTTGTTCTTCTCCGTTAGAGAAAACTCTTATTGATGCTTGTGAAGACTTGAATGAAGAAGAAGAAAAATTAATTGATGAGTTGATGGCAACCCCTTTAGGGACTTCCCATCCAAAGAAGTATCAACTTTACTCTAAGACCAAGCAAGGGAAGTTGAATAAAGGACTTAATCTTTTCTTTCTAAGTCTTAGCTTGTTCTTCTTTAACTAAATATCTTTACCTTGTTTTTTAGGCCAAATAAGGAAGACTTGGAAACCTATGCTGCTGCTGCCATCATCATTTAGCCAAGCTAAAAACACATTTTACATGTGCAAAACGTGGGAAACAAGCAAACATGTGGTTCATTAATTCAGCACCTTTTCCATGAGGAACATATGGAGCACATGGACTGGAAACAGCTACTGCACTTGGATTCTGCACGTTTTTTCATTTGTATGCTGATATACCTTTCATAGCACACTTCCAAAGCTCATCTTTGCCTATAAAAAGAGAGTTCATCAATTGTAAACTCAACTTGATTTGAAGTAAGGAAATGCTGCATCTTTGCCATGTCTTAGGACAATTATTAATCTGCTAGTTCTTATTCAGCAACTAGATCTAGTTGATTAGGATGTTTCTTGTACATTTCATTGAACCAGCCACCATTGAATCTGCTGTTTTTCTAATTCTGTATCAATGATTAATGCATTTTCTGCATTTTGAGCAACTGTCACAGTGATTTGATGCATCAGTGTATTTCAGTGCAGTGTGAGCATTTAAACAAGTTCAATTAGTCATTTGAAACTTCTGACCACTGTTGCTTTGGTCCAATTTCATTAAATCTGCAAAAGCATAGTTTGACTTCCTATTTTTTTGCTTCAAATTTGAAACTCAACCAGTCATATACTGATTCAGTTGTTTTTGGCACAGTTTGCTTGTCTATATACATATATTTGATGCATCAAAGTTCATCTTTACTGTTCATTTGGTCATTTTTACACCTTTGTGCCAAATCACTTCCTAAAACATCAAATTTGTCTAAATTGGGAAGTGCACTACTGATTTGCTGCTGCAGTATCATTCTTTGCTGTCTAAGTGTTTGTACACACCAAAATTAATGAGATAAACTTGTTTGACATATCATTGGAACCTTGGATACATTGTCATTCGTTTTGCACATTGCTGTTCCAATTTTTCCAACCACATTTTTGGTGCAGTATGCATTTCTTTGCTGTTTTCTACACTTAAAAAGTTTCAATTTGCAATTTGGATTGGCAAAAGCTAGGGGATTCTGTTCCAACCATTTTTGACTCATTATACAAGTGAATTCAAATCATTAAAAAGCACATAACCCCTGCAATCTAGTGTTCACGAATCCAAAACCAGAAAACACCAAAATTTGTTGTTCTTTGTGGCATTTTGTCAAACAGTTTGGCATTTTCATCAAACACTTTCTGATGACTGAAGGCTTGAGTGGAACCGGAGGATGACGTGAAATCGGACTTGATCGAACTGAAGATCCGGGAAGCAGCGGAAGAAACAGATTTATTCAAGAACCCTAGGATTTGGAGTCAAAGATGAACAGCGATGAACAAACCATAAATTCGAGGTGTGTTCGGTTGAAAACCTAGGGTTTGAAACGGAAGCGGATTTGAACGGTGGACTAAAAGTCCCTCCTATCTAGCACATGCCTAACACCTTTTACACATGTTTTAATAAAAGTAAAAGAAATACTACACTAAACTAATTGGGCTTGGGCCTCGTCTATCATCCCCTCCCCCTTGGAAAGGATTTGTCCTCAAATCTGATGGTGCTTCTGAAGACTTATTTTTGTTGGCTTCACAAAGGTTCCTCCTGGGTCAAATATCCATCTGCAATAAACATCAAACATATCTCTAATTAGTTTTCTTTGACCCAATAATATATATAAAAGACTATGTGTAGAAGAAGGTTTCCTAATTTTGAAATTTTTAATGTTAATATAACAAAGAAACCTTTCTTCATTTGAAGTTTTATTTGTATCTTGAGTTATTGGTAACCATAAAGGTAACCATAACCCAAGTTGTGACTTTGCATGTGTTGATAGTGATAACATTTTTAAAGATGGAGTGGCAAAGTCTTTGAAAGAAAAGTGAAATTTGGAAAATTCAAATATAAATGGAGAAAAGTGAGAGGATAGAAAACCTCCCCTTAAGAATCTAGCTTCTAGGGTAGGAGGAGATGTTGCCTTTAGTTGCTTTTTCTTTTCTTCCATTTCTATTCTTTCAACTTCTTCCTTTTCTCTTCTTTGTGCGTCTTTTCTCTCTTTCTCTCTTCTTTTCTCTTCTTCTCTTCTTTCTCTTTCTTCCTCGTTTCTTCTCGCTCTTTCTTCCTCTTTTCTTCTCTTGTTTTCTTCTACTTCTATTTTCTCTTGCTCTCTTGTTTTCTCTCTTACTTCTTGCTTTTGTTTTTCTCTTTTTAATCTCTCAATTCTATATTTGCTTGTCTCTTCCCATAGCCTCTTAAGTTTTTCTAGAAACTCACTTTCCCTACGAGAGTACCCACTTATATTTTGAATGAATGACTCACCTTTTCTAATAAGCTCTCTCATAAGTTCTAAGTTTCTTTCAATTTCTCGAGGCACAAACTTTCTTTTCATACAAGCTTTCAATTCATTCCAATCATGAATGGGATATTTTCTACCTATCTTAACATGATATTGCCTATCATCCCACCACTCTCTTGCATGCTTTTTAAAACTAGAAGTGTAAAGACTAAGAATATAAGATTCATTATCTCTAGAATAGAAGGATTCAGATTTACTTTTGCTCACCATGAATGAATGCATGTCATCAATTTCCTTTTCCCAAGCTAGGTATGTTAATGCACCAATATCATCACCAAAGAATGGAATACTTTCACTAGCTTGTTTATACAAATCATCTTCAATCCTATCAAATTCATAAAATGAACAAGACTTCCTTCTAGCTTTATCATGTGCTCTTTTGATGTCTTTGTAACTAAGTTGCTTATCAAAATTAAAATTCCTAGAAGACCTATATGAATAACAAGACATCTTTGTTTCTAAAAGTTTTTCTAGTGTAAAAGATATACAAGATTCACACTTAGACAAGTCCCAGGTAAGAGAGGTGAGTCGTAAAGACTGCTTAAGTACCAAGTCTTGCCTTGCCAGAAATGTCTTAGGTTACTACTAGTTACCCTTTAAACTAAAATCACTTTTAATATCAAAGGACAGAACTCACAAACAATCACAACAATTAAACACTAAAACACGACTCTTCGGACTCTAATGTGACAAGGCTTAGAGTTTAATCCCTTTTAGCCTAAATCACCCCTAAACGTAAGACACAAAAATTAAACACAAACAAGAAAAGTTTTGCCAAGAGTTGAAAGAGCACCAAGGACTCTTCCAAGACACTTGGACTTTGAATGGCCTTTTACAATGAAATTAAGAAAACTAACAATAGAGCCTATTACAAAACCAGATGAACTTAAATCAATTACAAATAAAGACAGCTGCTACGGTACTGGTCCACTTCTTGTGCTCAACGAATACACTCTTGTTGTTGTTAACCAGCCTTGGATCTCCTAGCTTTTGTCTACTCTTCCCTTTCACTCGGTCTTTTGCAAATGAGACATTGAATAATTCCTATTTGCTCTCAAATTGTTCCAAGTATTCTGCACAGTTAATTTTCAACCAAAATCAGCAGGATATTCATTCAATATTATCACTTACATCACTTACAAGCTAAAACAGAATATCAATTCACAACAAAGGGTAAGTTAGAAAACTTCCCTGTTTGAATGTTTGTTTCTAGCCTGTTCCAAACTCCACACTAAGGTGTTTCTGGACAACTTTGGAGTCTCCTAGCTCTTGGGTTCAACTCTTTCTTGGGCTTGTACACTTGATGCAGAGAAAGGTTCCTATTGACTGTCCATTACAATGTGTTGCACAGAGAAAATCTGCACAGATATTCAGACCAACATCAACAATTCACACATTACAAGTAATTACAAACCATAACAAGAACAGTTTAATCAAAGCAGAAGCCATTTAAGGTCAAAGAAACTCCCTTCAGTTCAAAGCTTCCACATGAAATGCTTAGGTTGCTGTTTTCTCAGTAAACATCTGCTGCAACTAAATTCTCAAACATCAGCTTTGCACACATAAATCTCAACAAAATCCAGCAAGTGCAGATGGACAGTGAATTAAATTCAGATTGGATGTAATTCAATGTAGAAACTAACCACCTAATTAACTCAACCGCCAAGCCAGAACTGGAATTTAGGTGCTTTAATCACTTCTTAAAACTGAAGGATGCATTGGCAATTAAAAACAATTTGATGCACAACTGATTATGACAAGAGCAGCCCTTTCAGCAAATTAATGAATTACACTCGGCAGAAACAATGGACCAAACCAGTCAAGAACAATGTCCTAAACTAATTCAGAAATCAGTGGACCATGCTAATCAAGTCAATGGACAATGAGTAATGTGAGGCAAATCAGAAATTGGTAGTTTTAAAACAGTGTTGTTGTACTTCCAGAAATGCTCATAAAACAATCAGCACATTATTTGCAAACCCTATGTATCTTATCAAGTTCCCATAGATCTTATCAAATCAGAAACAACATTCAACATGCCCAATTAAACCATGAAATCAACAATTCATTTTCAAAACAGTGATTACAACAATGAATTCAGCAAGCAATGTTGGAACTAAAATGAATGCAATGACAGTTTAAAGATTCACAAGCACAAATAGCATCTCCAGGAAATCAATAATCAATTAAAACAACACTGATTGCAGTTGCAGTTGCAACAAATCACAGCTGCTCCAATCTAATTACTCCAATTTCTTTTCCTGCACAATGAACACAATCAACAAATGGTTAAATGAAACTGAACTCTCTTGCAAATGCCAAGGAATTTAGGCTAAATTAGCCTTATTAAGCTCACAGCACTGAGGTTTCTCTTTAAAAATTTAAAACACTCAAATGAAAAGTTTAAAAGAGAAATTTTCAATCTAGGCCAGAGAATCCTGTGGATCACCACCACCTAATATGCTACCATTCACACTTACCTTCTTTCAAATCCCAAAAACCAGAATGGAATCAGATTTCTCAAATCAGGAAAAATGGTTAGGCTAAGGCAAAGTGATGGACAAACAGGACAACCACTCAAACAGCAGAGCAGACTCTAACCCAGGAAACTCTAGACCAGATGAAATAAGCAATTAAAAGCTTCAATTAAAGATTGGCAGAATAGATTTCACATGCATTGCAGACAAAACCAGATAACCAACAAAGACAAGCAAGAAACAAAGCTATCAAAAAGGAAAGTACTCAAAAATGAACCTAAGAATTGCTCTAGAAGGGATTAAGAAAGCAAGAAAAACAAGCAAGTTAGGGAAGAAACAGTTAAATGACTCCAGTACTGAATTTTACAAAAGCGTTTGATAAAATGCCCCAACAAAATTAGTTCATAACTGACAATGTTTTCAGTTTCTGATTTTGGAGCTTCACTTATTTGGATTGTACAAGGTCTGAATGCTTTTTAAACTTGTATAGATATTCTTTTTCACCTGTTTTGATTTCATTCAACAGACCCTAGCTCTTACTACAATCCAACTGAATCATAAAGGCACAAATCAAAATTTCAGTACTGCACTATACTTGCTTCATAAAAAAAAATTGACTTAAAATAGTGGTTTCAAAGGTGAAAAACGCACAAAGGCTGATATAACTCGAATTAACTATCTCAACATGTTTAAAACATCAAAACAAACTTGTTTTGCATTAAAATTGGATGCAGAACATACTAATTCGAAAATTGAACTTGCAATAGCCAATTATGCAATCAAACAGGTCAACCATACCACCAGTTTTAAGTTTCATTGAGTCAATTGACAAATTATTGATGAAAATGACTTTTAAACAGCAATTGGAAACTTGAACAAGACACGAGGAAGTTAATGCAAGATTTCCAGCAAGATCTATAAGCCAAACATATTTTAAACACATAAAATGATTCAAACAAAGATAATGCAGGTCGGCCAACTACAATTTGAACGCTGCTGGAGTTTTCTCAGTGCAACCAAGCATTGCCTAAGCAAGTCATTACTTGTATGGTATGCACATGGTACTTGCTCAAATGTCTCACAGAGTTCAACTCTCATTCACTTGCAAATGAACACAAAGGTAATTATAATACTGCAAAACAAATGAAGGCTGAATCTGATGTCATCCATCATGCACTCGAGCTCTAAGTGAGTTTGTCATAGCTCATATGGGGTGCAGATAAGGAACATTCAATCAGATTGTTCAGCTCAATCAAAACACGGTTTCAACCCAGAATTTATGAAAAATAAGCAACTGAACATGACTTTGACAAAACAGAATATGATGCTTAAATAAAATGACTCAAACAACCGATTAAGATGAGGAACAATAATCAAAGTAAAGCTGGCACACACAAATTGACTCAACCAGAACCTAATGAACAGATCAACACCAAAACACATGAATCAACACAAGACAGAGAAGGAATCATAATGAAAAACACGAATATTGAAGAGATTCAACAAGAATGAATAAGATCAAGACAGAATCGAAACAACTCGTGAATTTCATAACAACGCAAGAAACTTAAACTTAGATCAGAGACGCGAATCAATGGAGAGAGATACTTAGCTTGCGAAGCGCGGAAGAACCTGAGCTCTGATTACCACATGATGACTGAAGGCTTGAGCGGAATCGGAGGATGACGTGAAATCTAGACTTGATCGAACTGAAGATCCGGGAAGCAGCGGAAGAAACAAATTTATTCAAGAACCCTAGGATTTGGAGTCAAAGATGAACAGCGATGAACAAACCATAAATTCGAGGTTTGTTCGGTTGAAAACCTAGGGTTTGAAACGGAAGCGGATTTGAACGGTGGAGAAGTGATTTTAATCGGCGAGAGATGTGAAGTTCTGTGATGACAATGTGGCTCGTGGTGGAGGAGCTCTCTCTCGAGAGTGAAGTAGATGGAGACTTAGCGAAATGAAGATGTGATGTGGTGCTGAGGGAAGCTCGCGAGGGAATAAGCTCGCGTGGCAGCGATGGTGTAAGCAATCCACGCGGCTGAGGCAGAGTGGAATAAAAATGATTACATGGATGTAAGAGATATCTGAAGTGTGAATGGAAAATGAAAGATGAAGCGTGAATGGAAGGTGGCTAGAAGAGATCCTTTGGGATTCTCTAGCTTGACTTTCAAGGGAATTAAATTCTGGAGTTCTCTCTACAGAAAGTTTAATTCATTATTCTCAAAAGTATCTTACAAGAGGTGGTGACATGGCTATATATAGGACTAAAAGTCCCTCCTATCTAGCACATGCCTAACACCTTTTACACATGTTTTAATAAAAGTAAAAGAAATACTACACTAAACTAATTGGGCTTGGGCCCCGTCTATCACTTTCACTGCACTTGAATTTGCTCTTTGTTTTTGGGTTTTTTTCTTGCTTTTCTAATCTGTTCTAGACCCTATCTTAGGTGCCTTTTGTGTGCTAGCCTTTATTCCAGCCCCAAAGTGTTTAGAAATCACCTTTTCTTGACTTCCATATCTGCTGTCATATTAATTCTGCATTTAAATTGGATGCACCTTGCTTTTCATCACTCACGGGTTTTGTGAATTTTGGTGTGCTGGAATATCATTTGGTGGTGGAGTTTTAACATCCAGCTGGGCCTTATCGAAGGGGTAACATCTTAAGGAGTGGAGGTCTTGCTAACATTGCTTCAAGTGGACTTCAAGAGATATTTCCATTGGCTGTCCAGCACTTCCTTGCAGCAGAAAAACACCACTTTAAAGTTACATTTCAGCTCATTTATTTAGCTGTTGCTGCCACACTTGGCTTTGTTTACATTGTCTTACACTTCATTGTATAAGTGGCATTCTATCACGGAACCTTTGTGGTAATTTCCTCTTGGTTTTTGAAACTTAAAGTGACTTGGAAAAATGCTTTTCAAGCAATTTCAAGTGCACCATACAACATTGTAATAGTTTAGTTTCCACTTCTTAGTGTGAAAGTGTGTCAAGTTGCTGCAAGTGTCATTTGCACTTTCACTTAGGGCCGTGTCTCACTCTTTCATTTCTTTATCATCTTTCTTTACTTTTTGCTTGTTGATATTTGTGTTCTAAGTCTCCGTGATAGTTAGGTGCGCTACCATATAGATAAACCTTCATTTGGTTTTGTAGGTGCATCACATTCTTGCATTTAAAAAGCTTTTGAAAGATTTCTACCTAGAAACTAAGGTAAGAAACAACCAAAGACACTCTAGCTAGGAAGGACAAGGTTCTTAAGCTTGTCCATTGTGACTCACCTCTCCTTCCTGGGAGCTATTTGGTTAATTTTACCTCTAGAATCTTTCTAGAAATCCTTCACAAAAATTTAAAGAGTTTTGATGTCTTGTTATGATTCCTATAGGTCTTCTTCTTCATATAAGTCCTCTCGGTCTTCTAGTTTTGATCAATCCATTACTTTTAAAGAAATTAAAAGAAAACTTGATGAAGCTAGAAGAAGGACTTATTCCTTTCATGAATTTGATCGGATAGAGGATGAATTATATAAACAAGCTAGGGCAAATATTCCATACTTTGGTGCGGATATTGGTGCTTTAATATACCTAGCTTGGGAAAAGGACATTAATGACATACATCCATTTATTGCTAGAAAAAGTAAACCTGAATCCTATTTCCATTCTAGCAATAGTGAATCTTATGTCCTTAGTCTCTACACATCTAGATTTGAAAAGCATGCCAGAGAGTGGTGGGATGAGAGACAATATCATGTTAGGATAGGTAGAAAATCTCCCATTCATAATTGGTCTGAATTAAAATCTTGCATGAGAAAAGAGTTTGTGCCTTCAACTATTAAGAGAAACCTACAATTGCTGAGAGCTTACATTCAAGATGGAAAAACATTTCTTGAAAGCTTAAATGACAATGGTTTCCTTATTAGAGAACTAGAATTTAAGATTAAACTTAAGGAGCTGCAAGCTAAGCAAATAGAATTAAAACTACAAAAAGATGTTGAGAGACAAGAAAGAGAGAGAGAAGAAGAAGAGAGAAGAAATAGAGAGAGAAAAGAAGAAGAGAAAAAAGAAGAATAGAGAAAGGAAAGAGAGAGAAGGAAAGAGGAAAAGCAAAGAGAAGAAGAAAAGAAGAAAGTAGAGGAAAGTAAAGAGAAGGAGCTCTTGCTAATGATGGCAACTCCTACTCTTACCATTACCATGGAACCTAAAAGGGAAGGGTTCTCATTCTTTACTTCTTTTCCAATTATTGGGCACTCTTCTAGTATTCATTTCTCTTTTAAATCAATTGTCATCCCATATTCTGTGCAATCATTTTCAAAATATGGCAATTCAAAACTTGAGTTAATGTTACCCTTGTGTAAACCAGTAACTCAAGATAAAAGTCAAATAACTTGGGACTATGGAATTTTCCATTTTTCCAAGACTAATTTATAGAAAATCTTTTTCAAAAATACAAGATTTTTCTTTTGTCTTCTTATCTTTGTTTACATCTTCTTCATCATACTCATTTTTGCTATCTTTTGTATATATATTTTTGATCCAGGAGGAAAACAAAAACCAAAGTTGTGCTTCTTTCTTTCTTCCCGATTTGAGGACAAATCGTTTTTAAAGAGGGAGGGAATGATGGCAACCCCTTTAGGGACTTCCCATCCAAAGAAGTATCAACTTTACTCTAAGACCAAGAAAGGGAAGTTGAATAAAGGACTTAATCTTTTCTTTCTAAGTCTTAGCTTGTTCTTCTTTAACTAAATATCTTTACCTTGTTTTGTAGGCCAAATAAGGAAGACTTGGAAACCTATGCTGCTGCTGCCATCATCATTTAGCCAAGCTAAAAACACATCTTACATGTGCAAAACGTGGGAAACAAGCAAACGTGTGGTTCATTAATTCAGCACCTTTTCCATGAGGAACATATGGAGCACATGGACTGGAAACAACTGTTGCACTTGGATTCTGCACATTTTTTCATTTGTATGCTGATATAGCTTTCATAGCACACTTCCAAAGCTCATCTTTGCCTATAAAAAGAGAGCTCATCAATTGTAAACTCAACTTGATTTGAAGTAAGGAAATGCTGCCAATTTTCAGCTTTTACTCTCAAGTTCAACCTTGTGCATTGTTATCTTGCACCTCCTCTAGCTTCTTTCCCCTTTGGAAAGCCTACTGAGCTAGAACTCTACCAAACAGCCACTCTAAAACACCTCCAGCATATTCACAAACACCTTACGTACATCCAGAACTCCACTGAATTCATTCAATCCGCTGCCACTTCTCTGAGTTTTGGAGCTTCTTCTGCATGTCATGGAGTAGCTTCCATCATGAGTGTATGACAGATTTTGAGACATTGAAAGAGATCGCAGTGGAGGAGGCTAATTTTGAGATGATTGATATCAAAAAAGACGTCAAAGAAAAGAAGTTGGAGTTAAAGATGTTACTAACACATTTGAAGTATGTTTTCTTAGGAGAAGATGGAACTAAGCCAATCATCATCAGTAATTCTTTGCTTCCTGAAGAAGAAGAAAAGTTGGTGGAAATATTGAAAGCCAACAAAGAAGCTATTGGGTGGTCAATTTCAGATCTCAAGGGTATAAGTCCAACTTACTGCATGCAGAAAATATTTATAGAGGACGACTGTAGACCAAGTGCTCAACCACAAAGAAGGTTAAATCCAGTGATGAAGGAGGTGGTTAGAAAATAAGTATTGAAGCTTCTAGAAGCTAGCATTATATATTCGATCTCTAACAGTGAATGGTTGAGTCCAATACAGGTAGTGCCAAAGAAAGGTGGGATGACAGTAATCTATAATGAGAAGAATGAGCTTATTCCTACTCGGACTGTTACTGGATGGCGAATGTGCATTGATTATAGGAAGTTAAATAAGGCCACTAGGAAGGATCATTTTCCCCTTCCTTTTATAGATCAGATGTAATACCCTTAATTTCAGGAGTGGTGGGGACACGGTGGTCACCCACCATTTCCCTAAAAACACGGGTGTTTGATTGGGGGGAAGGGTGCATTATTGGACCAGGAGAGGAAGGGGAGAAAAGAAAGGGGGGTGTGTTGCGTTCTTTTTGGGCAGTGAGGGGGAGAGGAGTGAGAGTGAGAGAGAGGGAGCCGTGAAGGTGAGGCAGCAGCAAAAGGGAAGGGAGCCTTCCTCCCTCCATTTTTCCAGCCGTCCAGCCGTACAAAGAGCACCGTGGAAGTTGCACCAAATTCAGAAGGGCTGAGAGGAGGAGCTGGGATGTACATCTGGTGATAGGGGAGTCCTTGCAGGGAGAAGAAGTGAAGAACTCTTAAAGATTGGAAGAAGATCAAACTCTCTGGAAATGATTCAAGGAGGTCTTCAAGAGGTAAGGGGAGCTCGATCTTTTGTTTGATTGATTGTATATGCTTTGTATGATACAAATCTGGGTAAAATATGGAAAGAAAGGGTTGAATTTGATGTTTCTGGAAATCTGCAATTCTGCATAAATTCTGCAGAACCGTTCGTCCAATTTGGTTTCGAATTGGACGTTCGTCCCAAAGTGGCTTAGCCAATTTTTGAACGTTCGGTTATTTGTTGAACGTTCGTCCAGCCAAGTTAACTGAGCGTTCGTCCAATTTTTGGGACGCTCGTCCAGCTTGACCTTGTGAACATTCGGTATTTTCTGAACGTTCGGTTTTTATATGTATTTTGATGAGCGTTCGTCCGAATAGCGACGTTCGTCCACGTTGTTGAGCGAGCGTTCGCGTATAAGGGTATAGCGTTCGTCCTACTTGTGAGTGTAGCGTTCGGCCTGTTGATCGTTCGGCCTGTTGAGCGTTCGACCTGTTAAGCGTTCGGCCTAATGTTGAGCGTTCGTCCCGTAGTTTGACGATCGTTCGTGTTCGTCATGAGTAGCGTTCGTCCTTCAATGGACAAGTGAGCGTTCGTCCAAAGAAGTGTTCGGCCTGTTGATTGAACGTTCGTCCAAAGTTGTTCAAGGAGCGTTCGTCCGTTCTGAATATGACGTTCGTCCAAAATCGTGGTCGTCCAGGTGTACGGAAATGGTGTTCGTCCAATTAATGTTTGGCTCGTGTAAATAGTATTCTACTCAGTATGTTATCTAAGCTTATTTTTATTTTGAGTTGAATTATATGTACTAATGTTTGGAATATTATCTATGACATGAATTATGTGAATGTATGAAATATGTTGGAATTGTTGGGATAATATGGTGGTATCTGATTATTCATAATTGAGGTTAAAAGTAAGAGTAAGTTATGTTATCTAAATATTTCGGTTGCAATTTATGAATGCATGTTCATGTAATCCAGATTGGTTGAAAGGGTATGGTTATAAGTGGTTTATGATGTACATTGTTGATCCAAAAGAAATATCATGAGATTTAAAATGGTCGGATTGAATCGGAAATTTAGATCTCTCGGTGGGATCAGTTGGTGTATTGAATGAATGTAAGAGGCTTCCATATGGGGGGTTATCCCTACACTCCAACGGTCTTTCATTCTCACTTAGAGAGGATTGACGCGTGTGGTGGGAGTAGAGGGAGGTCCCAGGGTAGGCGCTATCACTGGAGGTCTATTCCGCGGTAACGGACTAACCTTGTGTATGGTCGGGTGAAACCCCTCGGCAATGGCTTTGCAAAGCAGTAGAGGCCATCACAAGTGCACAACCCGCCCCAGCTCTACATACATTCTAGTCTGGACGAGTCGGTCTATAAAGTAACAAGTCGGGGTATAAAGTAACAAGTATTGTGATGTTAGTCTACTATGTTTGAATGACTTTTGCATGTCGTGTAAGTAGGTGAATTGTGGTTTAATGAGTATGCTCTAATTGTTCTTTTATACGAATCTAAGTATGATAACATGAGTTAACTGTGCTATATGTATAATATGCTTTTTATATCTAGCTCACCCTTGCATTGTTTTTGCTATGTGCTGTTTGAGTATGTTTCTTTGGCGATGATCATCCACTTGGATGGGAGCAGACGTTGTCGAAGAGGTTTCCCTTGAAGCAAGAGCTAGAAGTTGCTGATGTTGCGGAGTTGTCTTCTTATAGTTTCCTGATTAAACACTTGTAGTGTTTAATCCTTTCCACTGTTTAATTTAAATTTTTAGTGTCTGTTATTGGTGAATGACTGTAATTTCATACATGTCGTATTATGACTATTCTCTATATTTGAATTATGACGTCTTTATTATGTAATATTTGTTATTATATAATCGGGATGTTACATTAATGGTATCAGAGCAGTTCGTCCTTAGGTTGGCCTTTGTGTTGTGGGTTGGCCGTGTCTTCTCTATGAAGACTTGGGTGTAGATGGTATGATTTACCATTTCTTTCAAGTCTATGTTGTGAGGTGTGTATCTGACTAGAAGTTTTAAGAACAGAAAACGTCTTGATAAGAGTAATGGGGGTGCACACTCATGACTTTCATCGTAGATGATTTTCCTTTCTTAATTCTGAAGGTTTGAGGTAAGAAAGAGTTAGAGTTTCTGTGTTGTTTCCTATAGTAACTTCCTGTCTGGTTCTTGTTATTGTGGTGGTGTTTTGTGCTCTATAGTAGTAGAGGAATGTATATTCAAGGACAACTTGAGTTGTATACTTTTGGTGGAATTGGTTTAAACCGTTAAGACAAGTTCTTGCCTCAAAGATAAGGAGATAGCATACCAGAATTAAGGTTTCAAAGGATGGGTGAAGATGTTGGAGTTGGAGTTTATAAGTAATGTTTTTGGGGGTGAAGAAGTTTTCAAGAATAAAGTTAGAAGGTCAGATTCCGTGTATTCCACAAGAAGAGTTGGGTTTGAAGGTTAGAATAAGATGAACTTTGGGTAAGCATGGGCGTGACAAAGTTTGAGAGATCAGTTTAGTTCAGTGTATCAGTAACGTCAGAGGTTAGAAGAAAGGAAAGTGTTGGTGAGCGACGGAGTAACATTGGGTGAGATTTGTAACATGGACCAATGTATCGGCAGTTATTGGAAATCTGAATAAGAGAAGTGATAGATGGTTTGAAGCTTAAGTTAAGAAAGAAATAAGTGGGCCACGGGAAATCGTTATCTTGATAGGGAGTAGAAGAAGAAGGGTTTGAGGAGCAGTGTGTAAAGCATAGGACGGATTTAAGGAGGGTGTAATAGGAGCTGAATCTCCAAGTTAAGGGAACATGAAGTGTGTGAGGAGAATTGGAGTATTATAGGACTGTGAGTTGAATAACCAAATGGAATGGTTAAACATGAATCTCAATTGGATAATGCATAGTTAAGTTTAGAAGAATGTTTCAAGATTAAGTGGTCCGTATAGAATAAGTGTTTGATTATTGGCTGAGATGAAAGATTTCAAATGTTGAAGGAAGGAGTACGCCAGAATGTCAGTTTGGTAAGAAAGTATAAGGTCAGAGAATTAAGAGCACAGTGGATGGAGAAAGGTTTTAGAATAGATGATAAAGGGTGGTTGTAGTATAAGTTGCTAAGGAGGGTATCGAGAATGATCAGAAGAGTTTGGGTTGGTTGAGATGTTTAGAGTTATGAAGTTGCATGTGGTGATAAAGTTAATTTTCTTTGGGTATGGTTTTATGGTGATGTTCAGTGTTCGGCTGAGTTTGATCAAGAGAGAAGTGGATGTTGAATGATGGATTGCAAAAGGCAGTGAGTTGGTAAGTTCAGATAAGGTCAGAAGATTAGTGGTGTTGGTTAAGAGTATCTTGAGGTTTGGAGGATTAAAAATAGGGTTTGTATTTTGACTATTCCGAGTTGAAGAGGGCAATTCTTTAAGAAGAAGGTTTTAAGTTAATCTGGACGGGGTGAGTGCAAGAAGAATCATGAGTGATGTGGCGTTTGTGGAGTTAATCTAAGGGCTCAAGTTTGAAGTTTATTTGGAGTGGTTTCTTGACAGGGAAGGAGAACGAAGGTGGTGCATCAAGTATAGTTGAGCGAAAGATGGAAGCAAGTGTTATGAGAATTCAAGATGTCTGTAAATTGCAAATGAAGAAGGGATGATGTTGTTCTTTCGTAAGTTTGAGGTGTGATTCAAGGGAGGTTTGTTGTTTCAAACAAGTTCTCTAGTGCTTTATGGTCTTTAATAGAAGCTTCGTATTTCAAGAAGAAAAGGCACCGGTTATATATCAATTGCGGATCAAATTAGAAAGTGAAGAAAAAGGGGTGTGAGAATCAAAAGAGGTTAGCATGAATATGTGAAAAAGAGAAGATAAATCGTTATGAGGTAAGGGTTTTGATTGGTTTTCTGCAACAAGTATGGCATTTTATAACTTGGAAAAAGTGGAATTCACTTTGGAGTGGGGTCTTAGGCGACACCAGTGTTCGAAATTTTTGAATGGTTCCTGTTTAAGTCGTGCAATGCAAGAGGAAGATGAAGGTTGAGTTAGAGCAATAATATTTTGGACTCAGTATAATCATAGGGAGAACTACAAGGTTGAAGAATCGCAGAAGAGAAATAGAGGACGTGTTAGTATAGTCAAGTATAAGTTTTAAATCAGAAGTGAGTTTGGGCATGGTCGCTTTGTGGAGAAGAAAACAGTGTTGAGGAAATGGAATGACAAGGCCATTATGCAAGGGAAGAGTTTTCAAGGTTTTGTAAGGTTATATAGAAGTTCTGAAACAGGTTCTTCGAGGGTGATCTTTTGCTGGTTACAGTTGTCATGAAGGAAGTGTTCATTTAAGTAAATTGGTGAGTAAGGAAGTATAAGTATCAGAGTAGCGCAGCGGATGATGGTGAGCATGTTATTGTCAGTAACAGGTATGCATGAAGAACTTTCAAAATTGTGGATTTGTGGTTGTGAGGGACGAGTTCTTTGAAACATTATTGATGTTGTTATATGAGCATGAGTCGGGGGTGTTTGGTAATCTTCAAGAGCCAGAAGTGAGTTTAGGGGTGAAAGAAACATGTGTCAGGCAGGGAAGATAAGTGAGCTTTTGGTTGCAAGCTACAGGGTCAACTTTAAAGTGAGAAAGTGTTAATGGCTTTGGAATGAGAAGAGTGGGTCAATGGGCGAAGGAGACTATTTGAGTTGTGGTCTTGAGTTATAGTGGCAATCTAGAGGTAAGGTTATGTTAACAGACGATCAAGAATAAGTATCCGTTGCTGAGAAAAAGAATATTGTATGCCAAGTTGGCTAAGTGTAAATCTTAGACAGTAGAGCAGGAAACTCTACCGGGAGTTATAGGACGAGATAAAAGAAACTTACTTGTTCTAGTAAGCTCAATTTTCGAGGACGAAAATTTTTGTTGTTGGGGAGAATGTAATACCCTTAATTTCAGGAGTGATGGGGACACGGTGGTCACCCACCATTTCCCTAAAAACACGGGTGTTTGATTGGGGGGAAGGGTGCATTATTGGACCAGGAGAGGAAGGGGAGAAAAGAAAGGGGGGTGTGTTGCGTTCTTTTTGGGCAGTGAGGGGGAGAGGAGTGAGAGTGAGAGAGAGGGAGCCGTGAAGGTGAGGCAGCAACAAAAGGGAAGGGAGCCTTCCTCCCTCCATTTTTCCAGCCGTCCAGCCGTACAAAGAGCACCGTGGAAGTTGCACCAAATTCAGAAGGGCTGAGAGGAGGAGCTGGGATGTACATCTGGTGATAGGGGAGTCCTTGCAGGGAGAAGAAGTGAAGAACTCTTAAAGATTGGAAGAAGATCAAACTCTCTGGAAATGATTCAAGGAGGTCTTCAAGAGGTAAGGGGAGCTCGATCTTTTGTTTGATTGATTGTATATGCTTTGTATGATACAAATCTGGGTAAAATATGGAAAGAAAGGGTTGAATTTGATGTTTCTGGAAATCTGCAATTCTGCATAAATTCTGCAGAACCGTTCGTCCAATTTGGTTTCGAATTGGACGTTCGTCCCAAAGTGGCTTAGCCAATTTTTGAACGTTCGGTTATTTGTTGAACGTTCGTCCAGCCAAGTTAACTGAGCGTTCGTCCAATTTTTGGGACGCTCGTCCAGCTTGACCTTGTGAACGTTCGGTATTTTCTGAACGTTCGGTTTTTATATGTATTTTGATGAGCGTTCGTCCGAATAGCGACGTTCGTCCACGTTGTTGAGCGAGCGTTCGCGTATAAGGGTATAGCGTTCGTCCTACTTGTGAGTGTAGCGTTCGGCCTGTTGAGCGTTCGACCTGTTAAGCGTTCGGCCTAATGTTGAGCGTTCGTCCCGTAGTTTGACGATCGTTCGTGTTCGTCATGAGTAGCGTTCGTCCTTCAATGGACAAGTGAGCGTTCGTCCAAAGAAGTGTTCGGCCTGTTGATTGAACGTTCGTCCAAAGTTGTTCAAGGAGCGTTCGTCCGTTCTGAATATGACGTTCGTCCAAAATCGTGGTCGTCCAGGTGTACGGAAATGGTGTTCGTCCAATTAATGTTTGGCTCGTGTAAATAGTATTCTACTCAGTATGTTATCTAAGCTTATTTTTATTTTGAGTTGAATTATATGTACTAATGTTTGGAATATTATCTATGACATGAATTATGTGAATGTATGAAATATGTTGGAATTGTTGGGATAATATGGTGGTATCTGATTATTCATAATTGAGGTTAAAAGTAAGAGTAAGTTATGTTATCTAAATATTTCGGTTGCAATTTATGAATGCATGTTCATGTAATCCAGATTGGTTGAAAGGGTATGGTTATAAGTGGTTTATGATGTACATTGTTGATCCAAAAGAAATATCATGAGATTTAAAATGGTCGGATTGAATCGGAAATTTAGATCTCTCGGTGGGATCAGTTGGTGTATTGAATGAATGTAAGAGGCTTCCATATGGGGGGTTATCCCTACACTCCAACGGTCTTTCATTCTCACTTAGAGAGGATTGACGCGTGTGGTGGGAGTAGAGGGAGGTCCCAGGGTAGGCGCTATCACTGGAGGTCTATTCCGCGGTAACGGACTAACCTTGTGTATGGTCGGGTGAAACCCCTCGGCAATGGCTTTGCAAAGCAGTAGAGGCCATCACAAGTGCACAACCCGCCCCAGCTCTACATACATTCTAGTCCGGACGAGTCGGTCTATAAAGTAACAAGTCGGGGTATAAAGTAACAAGTATTGTGATGTTAGTCTACTATGTTTGAATGACTTTTGCATGTCGTGTAAGTAGGTGAATTGTGGTTTAATGAGTATGCTCTAATTGTTCTTTTATACGAATCTAAGTATGATAACATGAGTTAACTGTGCTATATGTATAATATGCTTTTTATATCTAGCTCACCCTTGCATTGTTTTTGCTATGTGCTGTTTGGGTATGTTTCTTTGGCGATGATCATCCACTTGGATGGGAGCAGACGTTGTCGAAGAGGTTTCCCTTGAAGCAAGAGCTAGAAGTTGCTGATGTTGCGGAGTTGTCTTCTTATAGTTTCCTGATTAAACACTTGTAGTGTTTAATCCTTTCCACTGTTTAATTTAAATTTTTAGTGTCTGTTATTGGTGAATGACTGTAATTTCATACATGTCGTATTATGACTGTTCTCTATATTTGAATGATGACGTCTTTATTATGTAATATTTGTTATTATATAATCGGGATGTTACATCAGATGCTAGAAAGATTGGCGGGTTAGGCTTTCTATTTCTTTCTAGATGGATATTCTGGATACAATCAAATTGTGGTAGATCCAAAAGACCAGGAGAAGACAACATTTACGTGTCCATTTGGTGTTTTTGCTTATAGAAAGATGCCATTTGGGTTATGTAATGCTCCAGCTACGTTTTAAAGGTGTATGCAGGCAATTTTTTCTAATCTCATAGAGAAGTTTATTGAAGTCTTCATGGATGAATTTTCAGTATTTGGAGATTCATTCTGAAGGTGTTTGGCGAATCTGGATATTGTCCTCAAGAGATGTGTTCAAACAAATCTTGTTCTTAACTGGGAGAAATGTCATTTCCTGGTAACAGAAGGAATTGTGTTAGGTCACAAAATTTCTACTAGAGGGATTGAAGTGGATAAAGCCAAAGTAGAGGTCATTGAGAAACTTCCTCCACCAACAAATGTGAAGGGAATTAGAAGTTTTTTAGGCCATGGTGGGTTTTATAGAAGATTTATTAAAGACTTCTCAAAGATTTCCAAACCGTTGAGTAATTTGCTTTTTAAAGATGTACCATTTGTGATGAATGAAGAATGTTTAAAAGCTTTTCACATCTTGAAGAGCAAATTGATCTCAACCCCAGTGATTGTAGCTCCAAATTGGAATCAAAATTTTGAATTGATGTGTGATGCCAATGATTATGCAATAGGTTTTGTGTTGGGTCAAAGAAAAGAGAAAGTATTTCATACTATCTATTATGCTAGTAAGGTTTTGAATGAAGCTCAATTGAATTACGCCACCACAGAAAAAGAATTTCTTGCTATTGTGTATGCTTTGGAGAAGTTTAGACCTTATCTCATTGGGTCTAAAGTGATCATCTACACAGATCATGCAGCTATAAAGTATTTGCTAACCAAGTCAGATTCTAACCCGAGATTGATTAGATGGGTGCTTTTACTACAAGGGTTTGATGTGGAGATCCGTGACAAGAAAGGAAGTGAAAATGTAATAGTTGATCACTTATCTAGGTTGGTTAATAGTGAAGTTACAAGCAAGGAAGCTGAAATCTGGGAATCTTTTTCAGATGAAACGCTCATGTATAGAGAAAGAACATTTTAATGTGATGATTCACCTTATGGGGGACATTTTAATGGAGAAAGAACAACAACAAAAGTTCACCAATCAAGATTTTATTGGCCTACCATGTTTAGAGATGCTCATAATCATGCCAGAAATTGTAATAAATGTCAAAGGACTGATAACGGTTTAAAATACCGTTATCTGTGATGTAATTTTGATACTAAATACACCATTTTTGACTTAGAAACTTGCTTGGACTCATGCTTTTTCATTAAGTTGTGTGAATTAGAGAGTTGAGGTTGAATTTGATGATTTTATGACTAATTCCCTTTGTTTTGATAGAAAATGAGTTAATACAGGAAGTAGAGATGAAGTGCTAAGGATATAGAGCTTAGAAAGGCCTAGAAAAGCACCATAAAAGGGAACCGCATGATGAGAGGGTCGCACCTCCCAACAAAAGTTGTGCATAAAAGAATGCAGTATAGACTAGGAAGTGACTCCTAGGTCGTCTCTCAAGGACCAAATTTGGTTCAAGTCTCAGATCAAACACGTAGGGGGGTTGTGAAAGTTTTTTGAAAGCACGTGAACTTAAATTAAATTGAAAACTAAACGCAATCGAACATAATTGAAGGCATTTAAAGTAAATGGAAACAGTAAACTAACTAAAATGCAGCAAATAATGAGCACGTAATGGGCTATTCAAATGCAATACTTTAACTAAAACATCGAATGCCGAATGCAACTTGGAATTAAAGAAAATATGCAATCTTAATCTAATTAATGAAAGGCACCGTGCACAACTCCATTTCTTCACTGAAATAATAAATTTAAAAAGCGCGTGAATAATAAAAATAAAATGAAGTAGTAAGCATCACAGCACATCTAATATTTAAATGCACTGATTAATCTAAAAAGTGAAACAATGAAATGCACATCGAAATAGCACTAAAAGCAACACGTGAACAGTAAACCAAACTTTGAAGCTTTCTCTTGCTGGACATAACAGCCATCACGCCTCCCCTGCATTCCAGCTCCTTCACCATTTCCTCCACCAAATCAAATCACCGTGCACACCATTTTCCATCTTCTATGCTCCACGTACAAATCCTATTTCATTCACCTCTCATCAACCAGACCCGTGACTCATTCCAGGATGTTGCTTCCAGCTTACACGTCAACGTGCTTATCTTCTCCCATTAGAATAAAATAAACTTTGCTAAAAGCATGTGCTGCTCCCAAATGTAACACCATTCATTCCTTTAAAAGAAACAAAACCCCAATAATGCTGCACCGCTGCACCAAATGAAATCACTGTCCACGCTTTCAATCACCTTCTGAATAAAAATAAAACCGAGAGCCACGTGCACAGTAAAATGCTAGAATGAAAATTTTAATAAAAACAAAATGCTTGAACAGAAATTATTGAAAATGGCAATCGGTATTCAACAACATCAAATTAAAGTGAAGCTTCTTCATTCCACCGTAACAACATTCGCACGTTTAATTTTTTTCTTTCAAAATGAAAATGTTCCCAACCAAAAACAGAACTAAGCAAGTGTGGCTGGAGCTCTTTCTCTCACTCTCCGTCTAGCCGTAGCCCTCCATAGCTAAAAGTATGTCCCCCCCAAAATGTTCAAAGGTGAAAATGCAAAAAAGAAAAGGGTGGCGGCTGACGCTCCAGCCCTCTCATTTTTTTCATTTAATATAGCATGCCCTATTCACCTTGGACACGTCAGCTGCTGGATGCACCCCCATTTTTTTGCTTGCTGTCACCAGGCCGTGGTTGCTGCTGTGCTTTCATTTTTCTTCACGGACCACCTAAGAAAGCTGCCATGGACGCTCACGTTTCTGGATCAGTGCTGGATGCACCCCCAAAACTGCTTCTCAGGCCTTGGGCTGTGGTGGGCCTCACTGGACAGTGCACCCCCTACATTGTTGGACGCGTGTGGAGTGTGCTGGACGTGCGTTGTCTTCCACTCTGCTGGACGTTCGTTCTGGAAGTGTGCGGACGTGCTGGACGTGCGTGCTATCCGCGAGAAGCCAAATCAGGACGCTCGTCCTGGATGTGTGCGGACGCTCGTCCTGGATGTGTGCGGACGCTCGTCCTGTATGTGTGCGGACGCTCGTCCTGGATGTGTGCGGACGCTCGTCCTGTATGTGTGCGGACGCTCGTCCTGGATGTCTGCGGACGCTCGTCCTGGATTTGTGCGGACGTGCGCTCCATCTTTTTTTTTTTTGGGCGCTCGTCGTGGGCGTGTGCTTTCCGTGTGCAAGTTGATTGTTGGATGCCACCCGTTTCCAACGTGGCTGCTGGAAAATGAAACATGTGTTCAGTACGTGATGTATACTGGACGTGTGCTTCAATGCAGCCCGTGAATGCTTCCTTTCTTTGCTGGACGCACCCCTAAAATTTAAATCCACACCTCCTCTCTCATCTTAGTTTAAAATAAAATTGATGTGGCATTTTCTTTTGACCTCCAAATGTCCCAAATAATATCCAACAATTTCCCTACAATTAATAATGCAAATAATTAGTCCAAATAATTCAAATTAATTAAAATAAGAATGTTTGGTCAAATTAAGCACAATTAGCAAAACCGGAAAATACCGGACAATTAAGCACAATTCCCCGATTAAATTCGGTACAATAAACTAAGTGAAGTGAATAAAATATTGACTCATCAAAATAGACCACACTTAGTCTTTTGCACTCCTGGGCAAAATCAAGACGCAGATCAAGGAATAGTCCAAAGGACTTTTAGGAAGGTGACACAGACTCAGCATACAGAAAACAAAGACTCAAGAAGGACAGAAACAAAATTACACAATTCTCCAGGAATCTGGACCAAGAAAAGAAGTAGACAATATCCAACACAGAATCAATCAGAGAAAGCAGATACTCATGAAATCATCCAAGCAATTCAAGACATGGAAAAATGATCAATCAGCTCAAGAGGTGAATCAAAAGTAACAAAATCTCACAGATACACTATCAGTGTTTCTCTCAAGTGTCTAGGGTAAACAATGTCAACTCAATGCACTCAAGAAAACAAACACAAATAGACTTGGCAAACCTCTAATATCAACACTCAAACACATGCATGTTCAAATCAAAAGGTCTTTTCATGGTTGTAATGGGGCCAAGGACAAGGGAGGATATATCTGGATAAGAAGCTACAAACCATAAGGAATAGAGGAGCAATGGGGGAACAAGTGTAAACACAGTCAAATCACACCCAAACCTCTAATTCAATCCTCTTCTTGACTCTATTATTCACAAATTTTTATTTTTTTATTTTTTTTCATTTTTTTTTCCATCCTATCTCTTTTCTTTTCTCTCTGTTTAGGACACAACTATAAGAGACAAGATACACAACATATTTACAAACATAAAACAAGAAGAGGAACCAACCAACCAATTCATCAGAAACCCCAAGGAGACCACACTTGTTCCCAAAACACTTCCAAAGCTCCAAAATTCCCTAAGGTTAAGGTAATCATGGTTTTTCACTTAGGGCTAGTGTATGAGCATTCGAAATAAAGAAATGGGGGAAAGTATAGGCTCAAAAAGGGTTTTCGAAGGATAAGAACAAGGTGGGCTTATTTGGCTAGAGAGGTTCAAGAACAAAACTGCCTTTATCACTTCCAAACATGCATATCAATCAAGAATTATCAATAAGAGTCAAGCCAAGACATATGTGCAAGCAATCAAGAGACATATCACACACAAGAAAGAACATAAAGTGGCTCAAATCTCACACAGGGTAATTCTGTCACAATCAATTCAACTCTCAAAAATCATAATCATCTTCCAAGTAGAGAAAAGCAAGGATTTCCAACCAATCAGAGTATCAATGAAGTGAAAGACACATCTACAACCTAAACAAAGTCCAGAAATCAAGAGAATCATGTAAAACTGTACACAAGACAAAACAAAAACTACCTAGAAAAGAAAAAAAAAAATTAACAAAGAAAACAAAAGCTATCAAAGAAAAATCAGAATCTCCCCCAGTAGACCACACTTAAACTACACAGTGTCCTCAATGTGTCATAAGCATAAGATTGAAAATCAAAATAGTGAACAGATCATGGACAAGTGCAATAAAAGTAAGGAAAGGGGGAGAAGAGAGAAAGGAAACTCCCCTGATCATGGTGGCAGTTGCCAATTTTGGACTTGCAGGGAGATGTCTTCCACCATTGGATCCAGCCAGGAAGTTTTGAGGACGAACTGCTTCATCCTCCAAATCTGATCTAGCAGTGAAATGTTTTCCACAACTGGATCTATGCAATGATTGTTGATGAGCAGGTGCCTGTTGATGTTGAAACTTTCGTGAATGCTGGCACCTTTGTCTTCCAGCATGGGTGCATGTTGGTCAAATTCATTTGTACCTCCTGCAATAGGGTTAGTGCAATGTGGTTCCAAAGAAATGATATGCAGGGGTATAACACCTAATCCCAGTGTAACAGGCTCAACCTCAAATATACTCTCAGAACATGAATCACTTTCAATTTCAGAAACAATATCAACCACAGACCCAGATTCATGTTCAGTGCATGGAGAATAAACATACGAATTTGATATCAAAAATTGATTCTCATCATGCAGAGAGGAAGAATTAAAAACAGACTCATCAACAATACAATCATCAGCATACCTCTCAACAACGTAATCATCAACATAATCAAATTGAGGTATGCTTACCTCCTCTTCCTTGAAGATTGCTAAAGTGTGGGAAGATGAAGGTGGTCTACCTGGTTCAGGATCACTGCTTAATTCTGCCTGCTCCTCAAAATACTCATCACTCTCCTCAGGTGCAAGGGTAGGGACATAGGATGATGGGAAAGTAGATGGCACAATAGTAAGTTCATGACTCTTCTCCCCATCTTCTATGTTGATGCCACTATCATCATCATCTGGAATCTGAACAGTCTGAAATGGTAACTCTGAATCTTGAGACTGTTCCTCAGCGAGTTGAGTGGCCATCTGCCCTATCTGATCAGTCATACTCTGAATGGCAGCTCCTATTTCTTGCTGGAACTGCATGTTCTCTTGCCGAAACTGAAGGTTCTGCATGGTCATCTGCTCCACCAACTCCTTCAATGTAGGCTCAGAAGTAGAAGGCTGAGGAGCTATTTCGGCAGGAGCACTATACTGCTGACTCTCGTATTGCTGGACTGGTGGAGGCATAAAAGCATTCTGAGATGGTGCTTCCTGATATTGTTGTGGAGCATCATACCATCCCAAACTAGTGTCATTCCACCCAGAATCGTTGTTGTAACCATACTGAGCAGGGAAGAATTCATCCAAGAACAATCGCTTAAGATCTTCCCAAGAAGTGATACACCCTGAAGGAAGACAATAAAGCCAATCCCTTGCTACTCCTTGTAATGAATGCGGAAATGCCCTCAAGAAAATGTGATCATCAGGGACATGTGAAGGTTTCACTGAAGAGCACATGATGTGGAACTCCTCCAAATGTCTATGTGGGCATTCTCCTGTAAAACCATGAAACTTAGGAAGCAAATTTATCAGTCCAGAAGTGAGAACGCAATGAACATCATCCTCATTAAGTGAAACTGGCTCCCGAAGAGAACTCTCAGAAGTTGGAGGATGAGTCATATTGTTCTCAGCATAAAAATCAGCAGAATATGAATCACAATCAGAGTAACATGCAGAAGGAGAATCGTAATCAGAGGCATTGGCAGAATAAGCAGTATTCACAAAATCAAAATAGGTAGACATGGAAAGAGAAGAGGAAAGGTAGAAAGGAAATGCTAAAAATTACGAAACAAACAAAACACAACACAATTGAACATGCGACACGCACACACAAAACAGAACATCACATCACAATGTAAGACAAAACACAACACACACTAACACAACAAAAACCTAAGACTGAACCGTTGGTCCCCGGCAGCGGCGCCATTTTGATGAGAGGGTCGCACCTCCCAACAAAAGTTGTGCATAAAAGAATGCAGTATAGACTAGGAAGTGACTCCTAGGTCGTCTCTCAAGGACCAAATTTGGTTCAAGTCTCAGATCAAACACGTAGTGGGGGGGGGGTTGTGAAAGTTTTGTGAAAGCACGTGAACTTAAATTAAATTGAAAACTAAACGCAATCGAACATAATTGAAGGCATTTAAAGTAAATGGAAACAGTAAACTAACTAAAATGCAGCAAATAATGAGCACGTAATGGGCTATTCAAATGCAATACTTTAACTAAAACATCGAATGCCGAATGCAACTTGGAATTAAAGAAAATATGCAATCTTAATCTAATTAATGAAAGGCACCGTGCACAACTCCATTTCTTCACTGAAATAATAAATTTAAAAGCGCGTGAATAATAAAAATAAAATGAAGTAGTAAGCATCACAGCACATCTAATATTTAAATGCACTGATTAATCTAAAAAGTGAAACAATGAAATGCACATCGAAATAGCACTAAAAGCAACACATGAACAGTAAACAAAACTTTGAAGCTTTCTCTTGCTGGACATAACAGCCATCACGCCTCCCCTGCATTCCAGCTCCTTCACCATTTCCTCCACCAAATCAAATCACCGTGCACACCATTTTCCATCTTCTATGCTCCACGTACAAATCCTATTTCATTCACCTCTCATCAACCAGACCCGTGACTCATTCCAGGATGTTGCTTCCAGCTTACACGTCAACGTGCTTATCTTCTCCCATTAGAATAAAATAAACTTTGCTAAAAGCATGTGCTGCTCCCAAATGTAACACCATTCATTCCTTTAAAAGAAACAAAACCCCAATAATGCTGCACCGCTGCACCAAATGAAATCACTGTCCACGCTTTCAATCACCTTCTGAATAAAAATAAAACCGAGAGCCACGTGCACAGTAAAATGCTAGAATGAAAATTTTAATAAAAACAAAATGCTTGAACAGAAATTATTGAAAATGGCAATCGGTATTCAACAACATCAAATTAAAGTGAAGCTTCTTCATTCCACCGTAACAACATTCGCACGTTTAATTTTTTTCTTTCAAAATGAAAATGTTCCCAACCAAAAACAGAACTAAGCAAGTGTGGCTGGAGCTCTTTCTCTCACTCTCCGTCTAGCCGTAGCCCTCCATAGCTAAAAGTATGTCCCCCCCAAAATGTTCAAAGGTGAAAATGCAGAAAAGAAAAGGGTGGCGGCTGACGCTCCAGCCCTATCATTTTTTTCATTTAATATAGCATGCCCTATTCACCTTGGACACGTCAGCTGCTGGATGCACCCCCATTTTTTTGCTTGCTGTCACCAGGCCGTGGTTGCTGCTTGATAATGCTAAATTATACCATATTTTAAGCATCATTTTAGTGGCAAAATCAACTCCTTTCTTACTTATAACTTGCTTAATCCTCTTCTTTTGTCTTGTTTTCTAAATATTTGTGTTTTTGGCTACCTTGATGTACTTTCATCAATAATCCCTTGTTTTGTAGCTAAAAATGAGCTTGGAAGACTCTCCAACAAACTATAGAACTGGACCAAGAAATTAGCACGAAGAAATGCCATCAGCAGTGCAAGGACGTTCGTCCAGGAAGGAGGACGCTCGTCCCAGGACAGTGGACGTTCGTCCAGAGAAGAGGACGCTCGTCCAGAGGAGAGGACGTTCGTCCAAGGCAGAGGGCGCTCGTCCAGCCAGGCAGAAGTGGACGCTCGTCCAGCTAGGCAGAGGACGCTCGTCCAAATTGCAGAGAGGACGCTCGTCCAGAACGCTCGTCCCATCCAGGAGGACGCTCGTCCAGGAAAGAGGACGCTCGGCCAGATTGAAGGACGTTCGTCCAAATGCGAGAGGCTCGCGCTCGGGCGCGAAAACAGAGGGGCGCCCGGGCGCGACTTTTCGCCAGATTTGAATTTTTGCGAGAGCTTCGCGCTCGGGCGCGACTGACAGAGGGCGCCCGGGCGCGACTTTTACTGATGTGGCAGACAACTTATTTAACCCTAAAACGCGAAGGGGAAAGGGTCTTTGGTCATTTGGAGGCGCGATTTCACGGCTGGAGCTCATGGAGGGCGTGAGGAGCTTGTGGGAACATCTCCTCCTCTTACTTTGGGTCTCATTCTTCTTCCATCTTCCATGTTTGTAAGCTTAGGGTTCTCCATGAAAATGGAGAACCAAACCCATCTTGTTGGGATTAGTTGTAGCCTTTGAATCCTTGTGTAATTTTTGAATGATTTGAATTTATATATGCCTTTTCTATCAATTGCTAGTATTCTTGTTTCCGATCTTAAAGCTTGCATGTAATGGGAACGTTCATGACTTGATTTTGGGGTTTTATGGATTATGGGAACGTAAGATGAAACCCGGAACTGAAATAGGAGTCCTTGTGGGTCATTGATTCTAGGAATGGAAGATGATTCACATGTTGTCTTAGATCCCAACTCTTTAATGCGGGTTTTTCTTGTTAGATTGCCAAGGAATTGGGATTTGATAAGGAAAACCTAGGCTCTTTCACCTAAGGAATTAGGGCTAGAGTGTTTTAGTGGATTGACTTTAGTAAATTGATAGAGAGGAGATAAAATTGGTTATACACAAGAGTGCATTGGTGAAAACTAACCTTAGCAATGTCATTTCATACCATTTCTAGTCTTTTCCATTTTCAAGTGCCTTCAATACCAAAGTCCAACCTTGTAATTATGTATGAATTTATATTTCTGCACTTGTTCTGTATATTGATGTTATGTTATTGAGTCTATATGAGTTGTTAATCGCACAATTCTCTAGTATTACGAGTCTCTTGGGAAAACGATACCCGGTCTTACCGGTTTATTACTTGAACGATTCGGTGCACTTGCCGAAATCGAGCCCAACGAGTATTTTTTGAGCTAACAAGTTTTTAGTGCCGTTGCCAAGGATTTGGGGGCTGAACCCGAGTCCTAGCAACGGCTAACAAGTTAAATTGGGCCTCAACAAGTTTTTGGCGCCGTTGCCGGGGACTCATGTCAATACTAGACTTTTGTGAGGTTTCTAACTTATGTAGACTTGATTTTGTATATAGAACTAACTCTTTTGTTGTAAATAGATTTTCTGTTTTGTTTGGGCTAATTTGTGGCTTTAGCCTAGTTGTGTCTAAGTGTATATGCAGGGAGATGTTCATACATGGAGGACTGCAGCCTCAAAAGCATCATGAAGACCCTGAGATTGAAGGAAGTTTAGGACACAAGGAGACAACTAGCTTGAGCACTACAAGCTGCCCAAAATTCTCCCTTCATTGAAGATGCTCCAAGTGCTAAGTGAAAGATGAAGAAAGGGAGAAGGAAAAGAGAAAGACTAGTCACCACCACCCTTGGATGAGAGACAAAGAACTCAAGCCTAGCAAGCAAAATTTGATCAAGAGGATTGAGTGTTTGAAGATGTCAAGGTAGTGGAAGGGCTAAAAAGAAGAAATTAAGCTTTGAGAGTTGATTTGGTGGCTACAAAGTGGTTCAAGAAGAGTTGGTGGAAGGAGCACACCAACATCAAAATCTGCACTTCATTGAGTAATCCGTCAAGCTAATGACGTTAAACAAACGCTTTTGGGAGGCAACCCAAATTTCTTACCCTTTTTACTTGTGTTTGTGTGATTTTTGTGTTTTGTGTATTTGTAGCTTATGTTTTGCATGTTTGTGTAGTTTTGAATTTTTGTGATTTTTGAGTTGTAATGTTGTTTTTGTGGTTTGTATAAGTGTATTAGGTTAGTTTTAGCTTGTTTGGTGTGTGAGTGCATTGAATGAAGGTCTAGAACCAAAAATCACATGGTGAGTGGCCAATTTCGCAGAAATCTGCATTATGCAGAAAACTGATATGGCGCCCAAGCGCCCCCTGCTGAGGGGCGCCCGAGCGCTAGCTGCACGAGGGCCATCCTGCACCAACTTGACCGAGTGGCGCCCAAGCGCCCCCTGCTGAGGGGCGCCCGAGCGCGCAATGCACCAGTGGCGCCCAAGCGCCCCCTGCTGAGGGGCGCCCGAGCGCGAGCTGCACCAGGGGCGCCCAACACCAAAAATTCTGGTTCTGCACTTTTTGTTTTTTTTCTTGATTTATGATGAGTTTACCATTCTTTTGCACTCTTTCACACACTCCTTTTGATGTGTTGTTACCCCTTTTTGTGTTGTTGTACCTTTGGGAAGCTTAATTCTAAGACTTCCCTCTTTGTTCTTGTACTTTTGTCTTTGTTTGTTTTGGATTTCTTTGTCTTGTTTCTTTGCTTTCTTGTGCATCTTTCTTTTAGTTTGTTTTATGGATTCTTCTCTTCAGTTGTTGACTATGAGATACTAAGTTTGCTTTGAGCTTTCTTGTTACAGGATAAGATCTTCCTTAGGAATTAAAGAGTTTAAAACCACCAGTGGCCAACCTTTGAGGCATGCGTGAGTTAAGCACCATATGAAATGAAGATTTTGCTGCTCGTGTAGCATGGCCTGGGGGCCAGGCCCCTACTGATGGGGGAGGTGGAGCAGTTGCGGAGTATAAGCTACTGTTGGAGGAAGATGTTTCAGATGAAAGTGAAGCTAGTCTCCTACACTGCTGGAGATGCAAAGAGTCCATTTTGATCGGTTTTTCAGTTTAATTTCCAGTTTTTATTTGCTTTCAGTTTTTTTGAATTTGGATTTCTTCTTTTTGACTTGCCTAGTGGATAGTTCTTGTGCAATTGGTCTGGTGATTTGAGTGAATCATTTGTTATGCTTGAATTGAATACAAATCTCTTGTGCTTGCTCTTTATCCATGAGAATTGTTTTGAAAATCTGATTGAGATTATGTGGTTGAGCTTGTTGGATAGAGATTATGGTTGCTTGTATCTGTTTAGATAGATGCTTGGTTTTAATTGTGATCAATATTCTTGGCATGATGTTTATCAAATTTTGGAACCCTGAGTAAACCTGTGAGATGTTGTGCCTCAGAGTTTATTGCTGAATGTTATTACTTTGGAATCACAGTTGATTTTGCCTGAGTTTCTCTATTTGAACTAGTTACTTGCATGTTACAAATGATCAAGGCCATCTTGTTCTTCCACCTCTTCTACATTTTGAGCCTAAAAGCCAATGCTAAACCTTTGAACCTTAAAGAAAACTTTCTCATTCCCGAAACTTTAAGCTTATTGAAAAATCCTTAACCTCCTTACCTTGAGTTGAGATGAACATATATGTTAGAGTGAGGAGAATGGTCTAAGTTTGGGGGAGTTCTTGTCAAAAGGAGAGCATTGAGAAAAACAATAAGTTGAGTAAAAAGAAAGAAAAAGAAAGGAGAAGAAGAAAGACAAAAACATGAATTCAATGAAAAAGAGTTGGGAAATAAGTTGAGAGTGGTTTATTCAATTTTGGAGAAAAAGAGATATTATGCTATATCATGAATTAAACTGTTTGGTCTCTTATCTCAGGGTGCTTTGTTGTCTAGAAAAACCAATTTTTCTTCTTAGCCCAGCCACAATACAAGCCAATCAAAGTCCTTGTGATGTTACTTGCTTGTTAATGTGTTTGAAATTGTTGAAACGAAAGGCAAAGTTGATTTGTGTAACATTGTGATATTTGAGAGTTAGACACACATCCTTATACACCATTGTGCTTGAGTGAAACACTTTCTTTGGTGAGGATTGGTTCCATGCACTCATTGAAAACAACTTGCCATGTTTGTTGATCTATCATTTGCATCTATCTTTTGATTTTGAACTGTTAGCACCATGATTGAAGTTTAGCTTGCTAAGACTATATTGTCTCTTGAATGTGATTTATAAGTTGAGCAAGCACGATTGATTTTGTTTATTTGATTGAAACTATGCTTGAGTTGCTAGACCATTGTGATTGAATTGTTTGCTAGGAGAAGTACTTTTGCTTGAGGACAAGCAAAGTTGTAAGTTTGGGGGTATTTTGATAATGCTAAATTATACCATATTTTAAGCATCATTTTAGTGGCAAAATCAACTCCTTTCTTACTTATAACTTGCTTAATCCTCTTCTTTTGTCTTGTTTTCTAAATATTTGTGTTTTTGGCTACCTTGATGTACTTTCATCAATAATCCCTTGTTTTGTAGCTAAAAATGAGCTTGGAAGACTCTCCAACAAACTATAGAACTGGACCAAGAAATTAGCACGAAGAAATGCCATCAGCAGTGCAAGGACGTTCGTCCAGGAAGGAGGACGCTCGTCCCAGGACAGTGGACGTTCGTCCAGAGAAGAGGACGCTCGTCCAGAGGAGAGGACGTTCGTCCAAGGCAGAGGGCGCTCGTCCAGCCAGGCAGAAGTGGACGCTCGTCCAGCTAGGCAGAGGACGCTCGTCCAAATTGCAGAGAGGACGCTCGTCCAGAACGCTCGTCCCAGCCAGGAGGACGCTCGTCCAGGAAAGAGGACGCTCGGCCAGATTGAAGGACGTTCGTCCAAATGCGAGAGGCTCGCGCTCGGGCGCGAAAACAGAGGGGCGCCCGGGCGCGACTTTTCGCCAGATTTGAATTTTTGCGAGAGCTTCGCGCTCGGGCGCGACTGACAGAGGGCGCCCGGGCGCGACTTTTACTGATGTGGCAGACAGCTTATTTAACCCTAAAACGCGAAGGGGAAAGGGTCTTTGGTCATTTGGAGGCGCGATTTCACGGCTGGAGCTCATGGAGGGCGTGAGGAGCTTGTGGGAACATCTCCTCCTCTTACTTTGGGTCTCCTTCTTCTTCCATCTTCCATGTTTGTAAGCTTAGGGTTCTCCATGAAAATGGAGAACCAAACCCATCTTGTTGGGATTAGTTGTAGCCTTTGAATCCTTGTGTAATTGTTGAATGATTTGAATTTATATATGCCTTTTCTATCAATTGCTAGTATTCTTGTTTCCGATCTTAAAGCTTGCATGTAATGGGAACGTTCATGACTTGATTTTGGGGTTTTATGGATTATGGGAACGTAAGATGAAACCCGGAACTGAAATAGGAGTCCTTGTGGGTCATTGATTCTAGGAATGGAAGATGATTCACATGTTGTCTTAGATCCCAGCTCTTTAATGCGGGTTTTGCTTGTTAGATTGCCAAGGAATTGGGATTTGATAAGGAAAACCTAGGCTCTTTCACCTAAGGAATTAGGGCTAGAGTGTTTTAGTGGATTGACTTTAGTAAATTGATAGAGAGGAGATAAAATTGGTTATACACAAGAGTGCATTGGTGAAAACTAACCTTAGCAATGTCATTTCATACCATTTCTAGTCTTTTCCATTTTCAAGTGCCTTCAATACCAAAGTCCAACCTTGTAATTATGTATGAATTTATATTTCTGCACTTGTTCTGTATATTGATGTTATGTTATTGAGTCTATATGAGTTGTTAATCGCACAATTCTCTAGTATTACGAGTCTCTTGGGAAAACGATACCCGGTCTTACCGGTTTATTACTTGAACGATTCGGTGCACTTGCCGAAATCGAGCCCAACGAGTATTTTTTGAGCTAACAAGTTTTTAGTGCCGTTGCCAAGGATTTGGGGGCTGAACCCGAGTCCTAGCAACGGCTAACAAGTTAAATTGGGCCTCAACACTGCTGTGCTTTCATTTTTCTTCACGCACCACCTAAGAAAGCTGCCATGGACGCTCACGTTTCTGGATCAGTGCTGGATGCACCCCCAAAACTGCTTCTCAGGCCTTGGGCTGTGGTGGGCCTCACTGGACAGTGCACCCCCTACATTGTTGGACGCGTGTGGAGTGTGCTGGACGTGCGTTGTCTTCCACTCTGCTGGACGTTTGTTCTGGAAGTGTGCGGACGTGCTGGACGTGCGTGCTATCCGCGAGAAGCCAAATCAGGACGCTCGTCCTGGATGTGTGCGGACGCTCGTCCTGGATGTGTGCGGACGCTCGTCCTGTATGTGTGCGGACGCTCGTCCTGGATGTGTGCGGACGCTCGTCCTGTATGTGTGCGGACGCTCGTCCTGGATGTGTGCGGACGCTCGTCCTGGATTTGTGCGGACGTGCGCTCCATCTTTTTTTTTTGGGCGCTCGTCGTGGGCGTGTGCTTTCCGTGTGCAAGTTGATTGTTGGATGCCACCCGTTTCCAACGTGGCTGCTGGAAAATGAAACATGTGTTCAGTACGTGATGTATACTGGACGTGTGCTTCAATGCAGCCCGTGAATGCTTCCTTTCTTTGCTGGACGCACCCCTAAAATTTAAATCCACACCTCCTCTCTCATCTTAGTTTAAAATAAAATTGATGTGGCATTTTCTTTTGACCTCCAAATGTCCCAAATAATATCCAACAATTTCCCTACAATTAATAATGCAAATAATTAGTCCAAATAATTCAAATTAATTAAAATAAGAATGTTTGGTCAAATTAAGCACAATTAGCAAAAACGGGAAAATACCGGACAATTAAGCACAATTCCCCGATTAAATTCGGTACAATAAACTAAGTGAAGTGAATAAAATATTGACTCATCACCGCACGAAGCTTGGGCGACTGATAATGGTTGAAAAACCTTTATTTTTATACTTAATTTTGATATTAAAAACACCCTTTATGACTTAGAAACTAGCTTGGAATCATGCTTTTGTTTAAGTTTTGGAAATAAGAGAGTTGGATGGGTTTTATGCTTGGTTTTCCTTGTTTTGACAGGAATTAGGATGAATTGGATGAAGAAGTTGAAGTAACAAGGAGTTGGAACCTAGAAAGCACAGAAACAGAACAGGACCGAACGATAGGATGCGGGAGAATCCAAACCGAACGGTCAAGAACGCAGACCGAACGGTCAGATGGAGGAAATAACAAAGACCGAACGGTTCATAAAAGAGATAGAACGGTCTGAAGGTGGTGCAACTGAGGCCGAACGGTTGGAGACTAGGCCGAACAGTATGAGCAAGACAACTTCCGAACGGTGTAACTGATGGCCGAACGGCTGGAGAAAAGATAGACAAAACTAAATGGTTAACAATGTGAGACCGATCGGTCAACAGTGAAACCGATCGGTAAGGTTCATCTGTTGAGTGCCGCACCTAGCGCTGAGCGCTGGCGACGCGGGTTTTGACCTATTTTCTGATCTGTTTTGGGCTTGGACCCGTTTTCTATTATTTTTCTGGTGTACTTAAGGATTTGGACGTCCTAGGGTTTGTATCTTTGGCTGGAACGAAGCAGAAACACACTTTTTCACCCCTTGGAGGAGGATTTTAGATGTAGAAGCTCCACTCTTCAAATTCTAGGGTTCTATCTTTCATTCTTTCATTGTTTTTTCATCTAGTTTCACCATGAATATGGTGAACTAAACTTATTGTTGTTGGGGAATCAATGTAATCCTTTGAAACTCTCATGTATTAAATTGGTTATTCATAATATATGCTTTCTTTCATTAATAGTTAGGGTTTTTCCTCTTTGCTAAATGCATGCATGCTTTGTTTAACTCATTCTATTGCATGATTATTGATTTTGTTGATATGAACACATACGGGGAAATCTAGATCTGGAGAATCTCTCCCAATAGTAGTATTTCTTAGACATAGGGATATGATGGTTGGTTTCCTTTAAGCTTCTATGCTATGTAATGCATGAATAATTCCTAGGGAGACAAGACATTGTAAACTAGTGATTAGGATTAGGCTTTCTTCGCCAAGACATCGGGTTTAAGGTAATTTAGAGAGTGGCATTAACATTAATGAAGAAAGATGAATTCTTGAATACATGAGAGTGGATAGGATGAATTGATAAACCCCAACAACATAATCGTTCATATATTTCAAATCACGTGTTTTGCTTCTTCTTTTCCATTGATCAATACTTGCATTCAAATTTACTTTTTAGTAATTTGCATTTAAAATTTCAAAGAATTGGTTTTACAAGTCTTAGATAATCAACAAATCACATAACTGTCTAGGCCATGAGTCCTTTGGGTAATGATATTTGGTCTTACCATTTTTCATCACTTGATACAATTTGGTTGCACTTGCCGAGGGTTAACAGCGACCTGTAGGAGGCTTGGGCGTGGAAAAATCGATGCCCACCGCCCGGCTGTCGGACCCCCAAAGCCCGGGCGAAATTGAAGGCTCAAGCCTTACGAAAATCGACGTCCATCGCCCGGGCGACTAAATGGGGCACCCGACCGTCGCGCGTTGCTGATTCGGCCTAGTTTTTGCTCTGTTTCGACTCTTTTTTACCGGGCTCTGTTTCTACTCTGTTCCAACTCTTTTTAAAGGACCCTGGCGCTCTAGGTTTGGTATCTCTGGCTGGAGCAACACAACAGCACACTCTTCTACTCTCTGAAGGCGGATGTGGAGGCGGAAGCTTCCTCTTCTACTCTTAGGGTTTTACTGTCTCATGCTTTTCCATTGTACATCTAGTTTCTCCATGTCTATGGGGAACTAAACTCTATTTGTTGTTGGGGAATGATGTAACCTTGTGAACTCTCATGTATTTGAATTGATTCTTAATGATATATGCTTTATTCATTAATTGTTAGGGAATTCATTTGTTTCAATGCTTGCTCTATTTAACTCATTTAGTTGCATGATTTATGAATTGCATGAGTGCCGGGAGGTTCCTTACAATTCAGGTTCTTGTTGAATTCTCCCAAGGGTAATATTTCTCAAGGATGAGGGTATGAGTACTTGGTCGTCTTAAGCTCTTGATCTTGAGACATAGGAACGCTAGGAATGGCACGAACTAGGAATTAAGGCAGGCTTATTGCGCCAAGGGATTGGGTTCTAAGTACTTTAGTGAGTGACGTTAACATTAATGCATAAAGAGGAATTCTTATATACATGAGAGGGAACTTGGTGAAATCTAACCCCAACAACATATTCATCTCATATTAAACAACATTCGTTCATCTTTATGTTACTCTACTATTGATCAATTTGCATTCATATTTTATTTTCTGTTTTTGCATCTCAAACCAATGATCTCGTTTATTTTAAGTCTTAATTAATTAATTTATCACACGACTGTTTAGTGTCGAGAGTCGTTTGGGATACGATACTTGGTCTTACCATTTTATATTACTTGTGCGAGTTGGTACACTTGCCAATCCATCAACAAGGACTGGGGATATTTCAAGACGTCATGAGATGCCATTACAAGGCATTTTAGAGGTTGAAGTCTTTAATTGTTGGGGTATTGATTTTGTGGGACCCTTTCCACCATCTTTCAACAATGAATATATATTGGTGGCAGTGGGTTATGTGAGTAAATGGGTGGAAGCTCTGGCTTGTCCCAAGAATGATGCTAGCACTGTTATTAAATTTCTGAAGAGGTAGGTTTTTTCACGCTTTGGAACTCCAAGAGTACTTATTGGTGATGGAGGAACTCATTTTTGTAATTTTCAGCTTGCAAAAGTACTCAAACATTATGGTGTGAGACATAAGGTGGCTGCACCTTATCATCCACTAACAAATGGACAAGCTGAGGTGTCTAATAGGGAGATAAAGAGGATTTTAGAGAAAATAGTTGCTTCATCAAGAAAGGATTGGTCACAGAAACTGGATGATGCTCTCTGGCATATAGGACGGCAATGAAGACATCTATGGGTTTATCACTTTTTCAGCTAGTCTATGGGAAAGCATGTCATTTGCCAGAGGAGATTGAGCATAAAGCTTTGTGGGCTCTAAAATTTTTGAATTTTGATCCCTCAAATATTCAAAATAAACGAGGAAGGCAGATATTGGAGCTTGAAGAGATGCGGTTGCATGCATATGATTCATCCAGGAGCTACAAAGAAAAGGTAAAATTCTATCATGACAGGAAGCTGATAAAAAGAGTTTTTACTCTAAGGCAGCAGGTATTGTTCTTCAATTCCCATTTGAAGCTATTTCCTAGGAAGTTGAAGTCAAAGTGGTCAGAACCGTTCATAGTGAAGGAAGTGTGTCCTCATGGAGCAATTGAATTGATAGATCCAGCTGCCAGTGATCCACAAAGAAGTTGGGTAGTGAATGGTCAACGTCTCAAGCACTATTTGGGAGGAGAAGTGGAACGTCTGTCAATAGTTAAGAAGCTGAGGGATCCATGAGCTTATTGGGTCAAGCTAGTGACGTTAAAGAAGCGCTTGCTGAGAGGCAACCCAATTTTCTTATCTTTTGTTTTGTATTGTTGAACTTATTTGCTTCCGTTCTTAGAACATGTTGTGATGTACTCAGTTGGAAACTTTATCTGATTTGATGGTTTGATTGATTTATGCATGATGAGTATTGCTTGATGATGCTTGTATATTGATTGATGTTGAGATTGTACACCATATGCTGATATACAGGTGGTTGTTCACTAGCTATGTGAACAGATGCATGATGTTATGATTGTGATTATGATGCTAAGCAGGATGTGTATGTGGTGTATGTGGAATATGAGTTAAATTGTGTGAGATTTTGAACTCCAGAGTTTTTGTGAATAATGACTATTACTTTGAAAGCATGAATGATTTTTGATGACAAATTTATGAACACCGAAAAACGGCGCCAAAAACTTGTTTAACCCTCGGCAAGTGTGACCGAATCGTATCAAGTAATAAACTCGGTAAGACCAAGTATTGTTTTCCCAAAGGACTCACGGCCTAGTTAGTTATATGATTTGTTGATTATTTAAGACTTGTGAACAAATTCTTGTGGTTTCAAATGCAGAAGACTATAATTAAACATGTATGCATGAGTTTGATCAATGGAAAAGAGGAAAACAAACACGGAATGAATTAAATGGATGAGTATGTTGTTGGGGAAATCAATTTCATCTTATCCACTCTCATATACTTTTAGGAATTCATCATTCTTTTCATCAATGTTAATGCCACTCTCTAAATCACCTTGCAAGAAAGCCTATCCTTAATTACGAGTTCATACAATTCCTAGCATCCCTAATAATTAACTCTGAAGCACAGAAGCTTAAAGGGAACCAACCTCATATCCCTATGTCTAGGCGATATTAATTTTGGGAGAAATTCCCCGGATCTAGATTTTACCGTATGTGTCCATATCACTAAAATCAATAATCATGACATCGAATGAGTTAAACAATGCATGCTTTGAGCAAAGAGGAAAAACCCTAACTAATGATGAAAGAAAGCATGTATCTCAAATAAGATGTTTAAACACTAATTCCATATATGAGAGTTTCACAAGATTACATTGATTCCCCAACAACAAGAAGAGTTTAGTTCACCATATTCATGGTTAAACTAGATGAACAATAATGAAAGAATGAAAGATAGAACCCTACAAAGATGAGTAGGTAGCCTTAGCATCCAAGATCTTCCTCCAAGGGGTGGAAAAGTGTGTGTTTGCTTCCTCTCCAGCCAAAGATACCAACCCTAGAAAGTCCTAAAGCTTATATACTATTCGTAATATTACAGAAAAGTGGGCCTAAGCCCAAAATACCACCGCTCAGCGGTACTAGTGCAAAGTCAAATCTCCCCTCAGCTGCACTTTCACCCCTCAGCGGAGCCAACGTGTGTTCCTGAGTGCCGCTCAGCGGTAAACTGGCGCTGAGCGGTACTTACGGTTTTTCTTCGTTTGCACTTTTTGAGTTCTTTTCTGATTCCATCTCTATCCTTCTCCACTTCTTTCATCAAATTCACCTTAAAACCTGCATAAAACACTGAAATCAAGCATAAACCTGTCCAACTCTCTTATTTCTAAAAATATGAACAAAAGCATGATTCTAAGTTAGTTTCTAAGTGTTAAAGGTTGCTTTTGGTATCAATTTTAAGCATAAAAATAACAGTTTTTCAACTGTTATCACCACCCCAAACTTAGAACTTTGCTTGTCCTCAAGCAAACAAGATGTAACTCAATCTTCTACCAATCAATACAATGGTTCACTCCATTTAAAAAAATCCTCTTTTCAAGATAAGTAAGTACTCAATTATGCTCATGACAAAAACTTCAATCAAGACATGCACATGCTTTAGTGTTCACACAATCACCCAATATCCCACAAATGCTACTTTTCATGAATGATCAATCAACTAAGCATGGATGTTCATGTGCTCATGGAATCTTTCCTCACTAGATGAAGTGTTTCACTCAAACACACAAGTGTATAAGAGGTAATCACTCATTCACTCTACTATCACAATGTCACAAGAATTTACTTTGCCTTTCATTTAACCATAATCAAATACATTCACAAGCATGCATCATCACAAGGACTTTTCAATGGCTTATAATGTGGCTGAGCTAACAAGAAAATTGGTTTTTCTAGATCATAAAACCCTTGAGTTAAGAGAATCATATGAACAGAATCATTCTTAGTTATTCCCAACTTTCCTTTGCATTGAGCTTTTCTTTTTCTTATCTTTTCTTTCACTTTTTCTTTTTCTTTTCACATACTTAGTTTTTAGCTCTTAGCTCAATGCTTTCAATTTCCTTTTCATAACTTCCCAACAACCCCAAACTTGAACATTTGTCAATACCACAAAATATTTTCTACTTAACTCAAGGTAAAGGTTTTCACGAAGGGTTTTCAAATTATGTTCAAGGCTAAGGGTTCAAAGGATAGAACACATAGTGCTCTCTTTTAGTGGGCTAAGTTCATGCATTTGGCTAACAAAAGGGTTACCAACAAATGACCTTGATCATATGATGCAAACAAGCAATTGATTCAATCATAGAAAACCTAGGCAAAATCATTCATGCTTTCAAAGTAATAGCATTCAATCACAAAAATTCTGGAGCTCAAAACCTCACATATAAGCTCATTCACATTCCACTTATACACATCTTGCTTAACATCATAATCACAATCACAACATCATGCATTTGTTCACAAAGCTTGTGAATCACCTGTATAAGCATATAATGTGCACATCTCAACATCCATCATCATCAAAGTATCATCAAGCATTACTTATCAAACAACAATCATACGCAAACCATCATAACAGACCAAGTTCAAATTGAGTACATCAAACCCTATTCTAAAAACAAAAGCAAATAAGTTCAAAACATAAAACCAAACAAACGCATAAATCCTGCTCCAGTGCTGATAGCATTCATTAGTAAATGCTATCTTAGCTCCTCATCAGTCTGAGTTGTCATCTGTATCCTTCTCTTCTTCCTCATCTTCAGCATCCTCAAATGCGTCATCCTCATCATCATCAGCATCATCTTCATCCATCTCCATAGCTGAAGCTTCAGCTGCTCTAGCTCTTCCGCCTTGGGCCTGCTCCTCTAGCCAAGCTACTACATTATGGAACTCCTCCATAGTCCACCTGTATGGTGGAGGTGTATCATACATTCCAACAATCATCTCAGCAGTGGTCACCTACCCTCTGTGGATAGACTGCAACTGTGCACCTATAAGAGACATATACATGTCCCTCATTTGGAAAGGCTCTGCTTCATGTGCCTCTGTATAAGAAGCCTCCTATCTTGTACCACCTTAAAATGTTTCTCATGTTTGCGAGATAGGAACCTACTACAGTGGGGTTGTTCTCGTTCCTTTTCTTTCCTTTTGGATGCCATGGTCTTGACTCTTTTGCCTGAAGAGGATGTCATTCCTACATCAAACACAGATTACAAAACCACAAGACATGTTGTTAATCATTAGTAAACCATATATAACACCCTATTTCCAAGCTAAACCCCCGTTGAGGGTAAAAATCACCTCTCATCGCCACCAGTGCATGAATCCATTACACAATGCAACAAAGATTTCAAGTCTGTCAGAGTGCCGCTCAGCAGCAATTTACCCCTGAGTGGTAATTCTGCAGATTTTAGAAAAACCTCTTTTGACTTATCCTAACTCCACCCAAATACAATTTTCATGTTTCCAGCTTAAAATCAAACAGTTCAATCGGTTCAAACATCAATTAATTCATCAAATCATGCATAGGAATCAAAACCCCTAAAAATTCATGCTTCAACAATCAAATTCATGCTCAAGAACCCTAGAATGAAAAATGCTTGACTTACTTGGGTGAAGATGCTAAATGAGTAGAGAATTCTTTCAACTTGTGAAGAAATATTGATGCTCTCTCCCAACCCCAAACTTAGATGGAAAACTAGTGAGAAAGTGAGCGGAAAGGAGATTTTTTTAAGAGGATAGAAGGGAAAATTGTAGAGAACCTTTGGAAAAGTATGAAGGAGTGTGTGTGCAAAGAAGAATCTGAAAATAGAGGCCAAGGTGCAACTTAGGGTATAAAAATACCCTAATGGGCTCGGGTTCCGCTAAGGGGCAACCTAAGCCCATCTGCGACGCTACCGCTCAGCGGCACTTTGCCGCTCAGCGACACTTTCGTGAAGTTCTCTACTTCTTCCTAGCTTAACCTAGGTGCCTCCTACTCATGCCCCCCACTTGCTCCCTGCAATAAAACTCTCATATCACTCATGCATCCAAAGCCCTATCATGCAACTGAAGCATAACATGCAAAAAATGTAATCAATCAATTGGGTTGCCTCCCAGGTAGCGCTTGTTTAACGTCACGAGCCTGACCCAAACATCCACCAACACCCATCAGTAGGTGTCAAACCTAGTATCTTTCAGTAGATACTTCCATCTAGCATCCTTCAGTAGATGCTATACCCAAAAATTTACAGAAGTAATGTCCAAATTTATAAAAATTTACAAAACCAAAATAAAAATAAAAGAAAAATTGTCCTCAAATCACTGGAATGCCTTCCAGCAAGCGATCTTTTAACGTCACTAGCTTGACCCAATAAAGCTCATGTTCCATCCTCGTGGTTGATGTTCATATCACACCAACTCATCAACTGCTTCCGGTCCACTTTTCTGACTCTTCTGGAATGTGGAGACTCTATCTCTATCATCTCATTTTCTTTATAGTCTTTCACAACCCACAACTTGTTTTTGAATTTCACAAGTTTACCAAGTTGGAGTTGTTCTTGCATCAAGTAATCATGGACCTTTCTTCCTTTCTCAATCTTTTCTTCTTCCTGTACCTGAAACAAAAAACAATGTTTACCTTTTACCTTTGGCTTTTCATCATTTTGGCTAGTCATGAGTACATCTTGATATGTAGCTTTATGATAACAGTTGAAAAACTGTTATTTTCATGCTTAAAATTGACACTAAAAGCAACCTTTATACTTAGAAACTAGCTTGAAATCATGCTTTTACTCATATTTTCATAAATAAGAGAGCTGGACAGGTTTATGCTTGATTTCAGTGTTTTTGTGCAGGTTTTAAGGTGAATTTGGTGAAAGAAGTGAAGAAGGAGAGAGATGGAATCAGAAAAGACATCAAAAAGTGCAAATGGAGAAGCCGCAACTACCGCTGAGCGGCATATTACCGCTGAGCGGCACTCAGAAGCTCACGGGAGGTCTGCTGAGGGGCAAAATGGCCGCTGAGGGGAAGAACCGGGCTCACGCACTCACCGCTGAGCGGTACTTTACCGCTGAGCGGCACTATTTTTGGCTTGGGCCTAATTTTCTGTAATTTACGAATAGTATATAAGCTTTAGGGTTTCCTAGGGTTTGTATCTTTGGCTGGAACGAAGCAAACACTCTCTCTTCCACCCCTTTGAAGGAGGATCTTGGATGCTCAGGCTACCTCTTCACCTTTTTAGGGTTTTATCTTTCATTCTTTCATTATTGTTCATCTAGGTTCACCATGAATATGGTGAACTAAACCTTGTATGTTTGTTGGGGAATCAATGTAATCTTTTGAAGCTCTCATATATGGCATTTGTGCTTGCATCTTAATCTAAGACTTATTCTTTCTTTCATCATTAGTTAGGGTTTTTCCTCTTTGCTCAAGGCTTGCTTTGTTTAACTCATTCAATGCATGATTATTGATTTTGTCGATACGGGAACGTACGGGGAAGTCTAGATCCGGGGAATTACTCCCAATAGTATATTGGTTGTCGTTAAGCTCCTGTGCTAAAAGAACTAATTATTAGGAATGCTAGGAATTGTATGAACTCGTAATTGGGGATAGGCCTTCTTGACAAGGTAATTTAGAGAGTGACATTAACAATGATGACTTGAATGTTGAATTCCTGAAATATATGAGAGTGGATATGAAATTGACCCCCAACATTATACTCATCCATATATTCCATTGAAAGTATTTGTCTTTTGTTTTAGCCATTGATCACCCTCATGCATACATGTTTATTTTCGTCTTTTGCATATAAAATCCAATTATTTTGTTCTTAAGTCTTAGCTAATCAACAAATCACATAACTAAACTAGGCCGTGAGTCCTTTGGGAGAACGATACTTGGTCTTACCAAGTTTATTAATTGAAACGATTCGGTCATACTTGCCGATTGTAAAACAAGTTTGTGACATCATATTTTGGTGATCATAAATTTGTCCATCAAGTTTTTGGCGCCGCTGCCGGGGACTCTTGGTTTAACTGGTTAATTTGTGTGATTATTGATTATCTTTGACTTTAATTTTGAATTTCTGTTTTTATTTTCTGTTTTTATTTTTTCCGTTTTTATTTTATTTTATTTTATTTTATTTTTTTTTTATTCTCTGAATATTATATCTTCTCCTATATCTTTTTGTGCTAACCAATTTTTTTTAGGGTTTTGTTTTGTTGTGCATGCAGGAAGCAATTAGAACAAGGAGCAAGAAAACAACAGAACCTCTTCTTGAAGGTCTAGACGAGAGTAGACGGAGGAGAAGAATCCGAACATCTAGAGAACTCTTTCCTTCTCCGGAAACTCTGTTGCAACCATCACCACAAGGTTCTGACCCTAGCACAGAAAATATGGAGAACAATAATAATAGAAGAACTCTTGCTGATTACACCAATATTGCTGGACCTCAGCACTTTAACAGTATAACTAGACCTAGAGTCAACGCAGCTAACATGGAGGTCAAACCAGCATTAATTCAACTGGTGAAGAGCAATCAATTCAACGGGTTATCTCATGAAAGCCCGTATGAGCACCTCACTACATTTAATGAGATTTGCAACACAGTCAAAATAAATCGGGTGCCAGATGAAGCGATCAAACTTAGCTTGTTTCCTTTCTCATTGGGAGGCAATGCTAAGCTTTGGTTAAATTCTTTCCCAGAAGAAAGTTTCACAGAGTGGGAAGTAGTGGTAACCAAATTTTTAAACAAGTACTTTCCACAATCAAAGGTGACTAAAGGCAAGGAAGAGATTTCTTCATTTAAGCAGGGCATGGAAGAATCACTAGGGCATGCATGGAACAGGTATAAAAGCTTGTTACGTAAAACTCCCACGCATGGTTTTGAAGATCAGGAAGTAGTCTTAACTTTCCTTGGAGGTCTTGGTTCACAAACCAAGATGATGTTGGACGCCTCAGCAGGAGGCAATATTAAATGGAAAACTCTAGAGGAAGCAACAGAGATTATAGAAAATATGGCTACTAGTGATAATGAGCTGCACAGTGAGAGAGGAGCTCCTATGCAACAAAAAGGAGTCCTTCATTTACAGACACATGATGCCCTACTAGCTCAAAACAAAATTCTAACTCAACAGCTGGAGACTCTTACTAAAACTCTTGCACAATTACCCAAAGAGTTGAAGACTGCTGCACAGGTACAATCCCAATTGTGCGAATTGTGTGGAGGTGACCATATCAATGGTCAATGTGCCTTTCCAGTTGAAGCCGTAGAGGATGTAAACTACATGACCAATAAGTACCGTCAAGGGAGCTACAATCAGGGGTGGAAACCACACCCAAGTATTGGTCAAGGGCAAACTGGGCAAGCTGGTCAATATAATAAGCAGCAACAGCAACCCACCTTATGGCAACAGTTATCTATGCTTAATGAAAGGTCCATGAGGATGGAGGAAACTCTCAACAATTTCATACAGAAAACTGAGTCTACCCAAAAGAGCACTGAAGCTGCTATCAAAAATTTGGAGACTCAGATGGGGCAGATCACCAAGTAGGTGGAAGAAAGGCCAAACAGAAATTTTGGGGCTAATACTGAGGTTAACCCCAGAGAAGAATGCAAGGTGGTAGAGAGTACTGAAGATGAGAAAGTTGAGTTAGATACAGAAGAGAGAAGAGAAATAGAGAGCAAAAGCACTTTTCCTTTTTCAATACATCAAGGGAAACAACTGGACTTCACAGAATTATTTAAAATGGTGGATAATGATGCACCTTGGGAGCAAATTCTACAACAGATTACAGTTTACACTAAAACTAATGAAGACATCTCTACAAAGAAAAGACGTAGAGATGATGAGGCAAAGGAGTGTATAACTGTTAAAAAAGAGCCATTCCCTCCTAAAGCAACAGATCCAGGCAGCTTTTCTATCCCTTGTACCATAGGGAAGAAAAGGGTGAAGAAAGCTCTTCTTGATTTAGGTTCAAGTGTTAACTTGATACCTTACTCTTTACTGGAGCAAATCAGCAATGTTAATATGAAACCTGTAATATTAACAGGTTTGTGTTGGCAATTTCCAGTTCTTGGCAGACTTTGTGGTGATGAAGATGGAGACAGAGAAGATACCTATCATACTTGGAAGACCGTTTATGAAAACGGCCAAAGCTATCATTGATGTAAATGAAGGTATAGTGGTGCTCCAGGACCGAGAGGAGAGAGTGGTTGTAGATGTCTTTAAAGATGAGACACAAGCACAGGAGGAAGAAGCTAGTTATAAAGCTGCATTTCAAGATGCACACATGACTAGCCATAAAGATGAAAATCCCAAGGTTGCAGGTAACCATTGTTTGTTGTTTCAGGTGCAAAAGGAAGAAAAGATTGGAAGAGGAGGAGAAATTCCTGATGACTGGGAGAAAGGAAGACCCCAACTTGGTGCACCTGTGAGAATCAAAAACAAGTTGTGGGTTGTGAAAGGCTTCAAAGAGAAGGAGATGATAGAGATAGAATCTCCATGTCTTAGAAGAATCAAAACAGTGCACAGGAAACAGCTGAGGAGTTGGTGGGAGAACAACATCAACTATGAATAAGGAACTTGAGCTTTACTGGGTCAAGCTAGTGACGTTAAAAGAGCGCTTGCTGGGAGGCAACTCAGTGATTTAAAAACTTTTGATTTTATTTTGGTTTTGTAATTTTTAATTTGTTGAACATTATTGTGTAAATATTTTGTTGGATATAGCATCTACTGAAGGATGCTAAGTTGTAACACCTACTGATGGGTGTTGGTGAGAAAATTTTGCACCTACTGAGGGGTGTTGGTGGATTTTGGGTCAGGCTCGTGACGTTAAACAAGCGCTACCTGGGACACAACCCAGTTGATTGATTGTTTTTGTTTGTTTCATTTTAGTTGCATAATAGGGTTTGCATAAGTATTTTAAGCATTGAATTATAGGGAACCATTGAGGGGCATGCCTAGGAGACACGTAGGTTAAGAAAAGAAGGAGAAGAGCACCTCACGAAAGTGCCGCTGAGCGGCAACTTACCGCTGAGCGGTACTCTCGCAGATGGGCTTTAGTTCCCCTTAGCGGGACCCGAGCCCATTAGGGTATTTTTAAACCCTAAGCTGCGTAATTGTTCATTCTTTCAGGCTCTTCTCTGCACAAGCACTCCCACATACCTTCTCCAAGGTTTTCCACATATTTTCACTCTTCCCTCTTAAGAAAACTTCTCTTCCACTCACTTTTTCACTAGTGTGTCATCAAAGTTTGGGCTTGGAAGAGAGCATTTTAGCTTGGAAGCATTCTCATTGCATATAGTATCTCCACCCAAGTAAGTAAAATGCATTTTGTTCATTCTAGGGTTCTTGATTTTGAATGTGGTTGTCAAAGCATGATTATTTAGGGGTTTTGATTTCTATGCATGATCTGATGATATATTTGATGTTTGAACTGATTAAACTTCATAATTATGAACTAGAAAACTGAAAATTGCATTTGGGTGGAGTTAGGACAGCTTTAAAAGAGGTTTTTCAAAACTCTGCAGAGTTACCGCTCAGGGGTAAACTGCCGCTGAGCGGCACTCTGCCAGACCTGAGTTTTCTTGAATTTTTGCGTTCTGGACTAAGGCATTGGTGGCGCTGAGGGGAAATTCTGTCCCTCAGCGGTGGTTTAGCTTCGAAAGGAATTGTGTTCTGTGTTTTACTAATGTTTAACATCATGTTCTGTGGTTTTGTATTTGTGTTTGAATGTAGGAATGGCATCCTCTTCAGGAAAGAGATTGAAAACCATGGCAACCAAGAGAAAGGAAAAGGAACCAGAACAGTCCCACTCTAGTAGGTTCCTCTCTAGGAAACATGAGAACCACTTTAGGGTGGTTCAGGACAGGAGACTTCTGATGGAAAGAAAAGTTGGAATGATACCTAACTTTGCTCCTCAATTTGGAGAGCAAGTGTTAGGGAATGACTGGGGAAAGCTAGCCCCATATCCTGCACCTGCCAAAATAGCTGTGGTAAAAGAGTTCTACACCAATGCAAAGAAGATTGGTGACTATCCAACTGAAAATTATCTAGGGTATGTCAGAGGCCATGCTATCAGGTATGATCCTGACTCTATCAATAACTTCTTGGAAACTGTGTGGGCTGGTGAGCAGTGCCAGTTTGCTCTTTGCATGGAGGAAGGTGCTGATTATGAGGATGTAGAGAGAGTACTATGCATACCTGGAGGACACTTCCAAAGGAATAGATCTGGCTTAGTGGTTAACATTAGGAGGACGGATTTGACTCCTCTTGCAAAGTATTGGATGGCATTTTCTCATGCCAACATTCAGCCATGTTCTCATGTGTCAGATATTACTCTCAGCAGGGCACTCTTCATCTACTGTGCTATCAGGAACTTAAATGTTAACATTGGGCAGGTGATAGCTGATGAGATTAGTGTGTGTGTGATAACAGTTGAAAAACTGTTATTTTCATGCTTAAAATTGATACTAAAAGCATCCTTTATCCTTAGAAACTAGCTTGAAATCATGCTTTTATTCATGTTTTCAGAAATAAGAGAGCTGGACAGGTTTATGCTTGATTTCAGTGTTTTTGTGCAGGTTTTAGGGTGAATTTAGTGAAAGAAGTGAAGAAGGAGAGAGATGAAATCAGAAAAGACACCAAAAAGTGCAAAAAGGAGAAGCTGCAAGTACCGCTCAGCGGCAGTTTACCGCTGAGCGACACTCAGGAGCTCACGGGAGGACCGCTGAGGGGCAAAATGGCCGCTGAGGGGAAGAACCGAGCTGACGCCGCACTATTTTTGGGCTTGGGTCTAATTTTATGTAATTAACGAATATTATATAAGCTTTAGGGTTTCCTAGGGTTTGTATCTTTGGCTGGAACGAAGCAAACACTCTCTCTTCCACCCCTTTGAAGGAGGATCTTGGATGCTCAGGCTACCTCTTCACCTTTTTAGGGTTTTATCTTTCATTCTTTCATTATTGTTCATCTAGGTTCACCATGAATATGGTGAACTAAACCTTGTATGTTTGTTGGGGAATCAATGTAATCTTTTGAAGCTCTCATATATGGAATTTGTGCTTGCATCTTAATCTAAGACTTATGCTTTCTTTCATCATTAGTTAGGGTTTTTCCTCTTTGCTCAAAGCTTGCTTTGTTTAACTCATTCAATGCATGATTATTGGTTTTGTCGATACGGAAACGTACGGGGAAGTCTAGATCTGGGGAATTTCTCCCAATAGGTATATTGGTTGCCTTAAGCTCCTGTGCTAAATAAACTAATTATTAGGGATGCTAGGAATCATATGAACTCGTAATTAGGGAGAAGCCTTCTTTAAAAGGTAATTTAGAGAGTGGAATTAACAATGATGAATTGAATGTTGAATTCCTAAAATATATGAGAGTGGATAAGATGAAATTGACCCCCAACAACATACTCATTCATTTATTCCATTGAAAGTGTGTGTATTTTGCTTTAGCCATTGATCCCCCTCATGCATACATGTTTCTTTTCGTCTTTTGCATTTAAAATCCAATTATTTCGTTCTTAAGTCTTAGCTAATCAACGAATCACATAACTAAACTAGGCCGTGAGTCCTTTGGGAGAACGATACTTGGTCTTACCGAGTTATTACTTGAAACGATTCGGTCATACTTTCCGATTGTAAAACAAGTTTGTGACATCACATTTTGGTGTTCATAAAATTGTTCATCAAGTTTTTGGCGCTGTTGCCGGGGACTCTGGTTTAACTGGTTAATTTGTGTGATTATTGATTATCTTTGACTTTAATTTTGAATTTCTGTTTTTATTTTTTTGGTTTTTATTTTATTTTTATTTTATTTTATTTTTATTTTATTTTTATTTTATTTTATTCTCTGAATATTATATCTTCTCCTATATCTTTTTGTGCTAACCAATTTTTTTAGGGTTTTGTTTTCTTGTGCATGCAGGAAGCAATTAGAACAAGGAGCAAGAAAACAACAGAACCTCTTCTTGAAGGTCTAGACGAGAGTAGACGGAGGAGAAGAATTCGAACATCTAGAGAACTCTTTCCTTCTCCGGAAACTCTGTTGCAACCATCACCACCAGGTTCTGACCATAGCACAGAAAATATGGAGAACAATAATAACAGAAGAACTCTTGCTGATTACACCAATACAGCTGGACCTCAGCACTTTAACAGTATAGGTAGACCTAGAGTCAATGCAGCTAATATGGAGGTCAAACCAGCACTGATTCAACTAGTGAAAAGCAACCAATTTAATGGGTTATCTCATGAAAGCCCATATCAGCACCTCACTACCTTCAATGAGATTTGCAACACAGTCAAGATTAATGGGGTGCCAGACGAAGCTATCAAACTTAGCTTGTTTCCTATCTTATTGGGAGGCAATGCTAAGCTTTGGTTGAATTCTTTCCCAGAAGAAAGTTTCACAGAGTAGGAAGCAGTGGTCACAAAATTTTTAAACAAGTACTTCTCACAATCTAAGGTGACAAAAGGCAAGCAAGAGATTTCTTCATTTAAGCAGGGCATGGAAGAATCACTGGGGCATGCATGGGACAGATACAAAAGCTTGTTACGTAAAACTCCCACGCATGGTTTTGAAGATCAGGAAGTAGTCTTAACTTTCCTTGGAGGTCTTGGTTCACAAACCAAGATGATGCTAGACGCCTCAGCAGGAGGCAATATTAAATGGAAAACTCCAGAGGAAGCAACAGAGATTATAGAAAATATGGCTACTAGTGATAATGAGTTGAACAATGAGAGAGGAGCTCCTTTGCAACAAAAGGGAGTTCTACAATTACAGACACATGATGCCTTGCTAGCACAAAATAAAATTCTAACTCAACAATTGGAAGCTCTTACAAAAACACTTGCTCAATTGCCTAAAGAGTTGAAGACTACTGCACAGGTACAATCTCAGTTGTGCGAATTATGTGGAGGTGACCACATAAATGGTCAGTGTGCCTTTCCAGTAGAAGCTTTGGAAGATGTGAACTTTATGGCCAACCAGTTTTCGTACCGTCAAGGGAACTTCAATCAAGGGTGGAAACCACACCCAAGCATTGGTCAAGGGCAGAATGGGCAGGCTGGACAAAATGGTCAATTCAAACAACAACAACCAACTCTATGGCAACAATTTGCTTCATTTAATGAAAGGTTTACAAAGATGGAAGAAACTGTGACTCAATTTATACAGAAAACTGAGTCTACCCAAAAAAGCACTGAAGTTGCTATAAAAAATTTGGAGATTCAGATGGGTCAGATTACAAAGCAAGTGGAAGAAAAGCCTAATAGAAATTTTGGGGCTAATACTGAGCTTAACCCCAAAGAAGAATGTAGAGTGGTGGAGAGCACAAATGAGGAGATAGTTGAGTTAGACAAAGGAGAAACAGAAGAGAAAATAGAGAGTAAGAATAGTTTTCCTTTTCCAATTAATCATGAGAATCAACTGGATTTCACTGAATTATTCAAAATGGTGGATAATGATGCACCTTGGGAGCAGATTCTACAAAAAATAGCAGTTTACACCAAGCCTGAGGAAGACGTCTCTACAAAGAAAAGGCGTAGAGATGATGATACAAAAAAATGTACAACTGTTAAAAAGGAGTTATTCCCTCCTAAAGCGACAGATCCAGGAAGTTTTTCTATCCCTTGTACCATAGGGAAGAAAAAGGTGAAGAAAGCTCTTCTTGATTTAGGTTCAAGTGTTAACTTGATACCTTACTCTTTACTGGAGCAAATCGGTAATGTTAATGTGAAACCTGTAAAGGTTAATCTAGTAATGGCCGATGGATCTTCAAAGGAACCATGTGGGATTGGAGAGGACGTTATAGTTTGTGTTGGCAAACTCCAGTTCTTGGCAGACTTTGTGGTGATGAAGATGGAGACAGAGAAGATACCTATCATACTTGGAAGACCGTTTATGAAAACGGCCAAAGCTATTATTGATGTAAATGAAGGTATAGTGGTGCTCCAAGACCGAGAGGAGAGAGTGGTTGTAGACGTCTTTAAAGATGAGAGGCAAACACAGGAGGAAGAAGCTAGTTATAAAGCTGCATTTCAAGATGCACACATGACTAGCTATCAAGATGAAGAGCCCAAGGTTACAGGTAACCATTGTTTGTTGTTTCAGGTGCATAAAGGAGAAAAGATTGGAAGAGGAGGAGAAATTCCTGGTGACTGGGAGAAAAGAAGACCCCAACTTGGTGAACCTGTGAGAATCAAAAACAAGTTATGGGTTGTGAAGGGCTTTAAAGAGAAGGAGATGATAGAGATAGAATCTTCACATCTTAGAAGAATCAAAACAGTTCACAGGAAACAGCGGAGGAGTTGGTGGAATAACAACATCAACTATGAAGAAGGAACCTGAGCTTTACTAGGTCAAGCTAATGACGTTAAAAGAGCGCTTGCTGGGAGGCAACCCAGTTGTTTTAAGAACTTTTGATTTTATTTTGGTTTGGTAATTTTTAATTTGTGGACATTATTTTTATAACTATTTTGTTGGAAATAGCATCTACTGATGGATGCTAGGTGGTTAAGTATCTACTGAAGGATAATAAAGTTTGTAACACCTACTGATGGGTGTTGGTAAGATTGTAACACCTACTGATGGGTGTTGGTGAGAAAATTTTGCACCTACTGATGGGTGTTGGTGGATTTTGGGTCAGGCTCGTGACGTTAAACAAGCGCTACCTGGGAGGCAACCCAGTTGATTGAATATTTTTGTTTGTTTCATTTTAGCTGCATAATAGGGTTTTGCATAAGTTTTCTGAACATTGAATTACAGGGAACCAGTAAGGGGCATGTCTAGGAGGCACGTAGGTTAAGAAAAGAAGGAGAAGAGCACTTCACGAAAGTGCCACTGAGCGGCACCTTACCGCTGAGCGGTACTCTCGCAGATGGGCTTTAGTTTCCCCTCAGCGGGACCCGAGCCCATTAGGGTATTTTTATACCCTAAGCTGTGTTTTAGGTTTTCTTTCCGAGCTCTTCTCTGCACAAGCACTCCCACATACCTTCTCCAAGGTTTTCCACCTCTTTTCACTCTTCCCTCTTAAGAAAATTTCTCTTCCACTCACTTTTTCACTAGTGCACCATCAAAGTTTGGGGTTGGAAGAGAGCATTCTAGTTTGGAAGCATTCTCATTGCATCTAGTATCTCCACCCAAGTAAGTAAAAAGCATTTTGTTCATTCTAGGGTTCTTGAATTGAATGTGATTGTCAAAGCATGAATATTTAGGGGTTTTGATTTCTATGCATGAATTGATGATATAATTGATGTTTGAACCGATTAAACTGCATGATCTTGAACTCGAAAACTAAAAATTGCATTTGGGTGGAGTTAGGACAGCTTGAAAAGGGATTTTTCAAAATTCTGCAGAGTTACCGCTCAGGGGTAAACTGCCGCTGAGCGGCACTCTGCCAGACTTGGTTTTTCTGTTTTGGAATGTGGCACTGGTGGCGCTGAGGGGAAATTCTGGCCCTCAGTGGTGGTTTAGATTCGAAAGGAGTTGTGTTCTGTGTTTTACTAATAATGAACATCATGTTCTGTGGTTGTGTATTTGTGTTTGAATGCTGGAATGGCATCCTCTTCAGGAAAGAGATTGAAAACCATGGCAACCAAGAGAAAGGAAAAGGAACCAGAGCAACCCCACTCTAGCAGGTTCCTCTCTAGGAAACATGAGAAGCACTTTAGGGTGGTTCAGGACAGGAGACTTCTGATGGAAAGAAAAGTTGGAATGATACCTAACTTTGCTCCTCAATTTGGAGAGCAAGTGTTAGGGAATGACTGGGGAAAGCTAGCCACATATCCTGCACCTACCAACATAGCTGTGGTAAAAGAGTTCTACACCAATGCAAAGAAGATTGGTGACTATCAAGCTGAAAATTATCTGGGCTATGTTAGAGGCCATGCTATCAAGTATGATCCTGATTCTATCAATAACTTCCTTGACACTGTGTGGGCTGGTGAGCAGTGCCAGTTTTCTCTTTGCATGGAGGAAGGTGCTGATTTTGAGGATGTAGAGAGAGTACTGTGTATACCTGGAGGACACTTCCAAAGGAATAGATTTGGCTCAGTGGTTAACATTAGGAGGACTGATCTGAATCCTCTTGCAAAGTACTGGATGGCATTCCCTCATGCCAACATTCAACCATGTTCACATGTGTCAGATATTACTCTCAGCAGGGCACTATTCATCTACTTTGCTATCAGAAATTTAAATGTTAACATTGGGCAGGTGATAGCTGATGAGATTAGTGTGTCCGCAAATACTTCAAACAACAAAGCACCACTGGGACATCCCTCCTTGATCACTCACCTTTGCAAGATAGCTGGGGTGGACACTTCTGCTCCACCATTTGAGAGGCCAAGAAAAGCTATTGATGAGGCCTATTACAGACAGTACTGTGGAGGTGAGGAAGCAGCCCAGCCAGTTCCACCACGCCGTGCTCGTAGAGAGAGAGGGCCAGCACAGAGCCAGACATCTGCTGAGACACATGAAGCAGAACCATTCCAGATGAGGGACATGTACATGTCTCTTATAGGTGCTCAGTTGCAGTCCATTCACCGAGGGCAGGTGGCTACTGCTGAGATGATTGTGGGGATGTATGATACACCTCCAGCCCACAGGTGGACTATGGATGAATTTCATAATGTGGTAGCTTGGCCAGAGGAGCCAGTGCAAAGAGAAGAAGCTGAAGCAGCTGAAGCTTCAGTTAGGGAGATGGAAGAAGATGAAGCTGATGATGATGATGCATTTGAAGATGCTGAAGATGAGGAAGAAGAGGAAGATACAGAGGACAGCTCAAATTGATGAGGAGCTGAGATAGCATTTACTGAGGAATGCTATCATGAACTTATGCTTTTATTGGTTTAAGTTTTCTGAACTTATTTGTTTTTGTTTTTAGAATAGGGTTTGATGTACTCTATTGGAAACCTGGTTTGTTATGATGGATTGCTATTGACTCTGATTGTGTGATAAGTATTGCTTGATGATGATTGTTGACTGATTGATGTGAGATAGATGTGTACATTACATGCGTAGACAGGTGGTTCACAAGCTCTGTGAACAAATGCAAAGTATTATGATTGTGATTGTGATATTAAGCAGGATGTGTATGTCAAATGTGAATGAGCTTATATGTGAGGTTTTGAGCTCCAGAGTTGTTATTGATTGAATGCTATTTCTTTGAAAGCATGAATGACTTTGCCCAAGTTTTCTATGATTGAATCAATTGCTTGTTTTGCATCTTATGATCAAGGCCATTTGTTGGAACCCTTTTTATTGGCCAAATTCATAAAGTTAGCCCACTAAAAGAGAACACTTTGTCTTCTATCCTTTGAACCCTTAGCCTTGAACATACACTGAAACCCTTGATTGAAAATCTTTACCTTGAGTTAAGTAGAAGGTCTTGTGTGGTATTGTTAAATGTTCAAGTTTGGGGTTGTTGGGAAAACATGAAAAAGGAAAAGCATTGAGCTAAGAGCTAAAAAATAAGAATATGCAAAGCAAAAGAAAAAGGAAAGAAAAGAAAAAAGAAGCAAAGCTCAATGCAAATGCAAAGGCAAGTTGGGAAGAATAAGAACAATTGTGTTGTTATGATTCTCTTAACTCAAGGATTTTGTGATCCAGAAAAACCAATTTTCTTGTTAGCCCAGCCACATTATAAGCCATTGAAAAGTCCTTGTGATGATGCATGCTTGTGAGTGTTTTTGATTGTGGTAAAATGAAAGGCAAAGTTGATTCAGGTGACATTGTGATAGTAGAGTGAATGAGTGATTACCTCTTATACACTTGTGTGTGAGTGAAACACTTTACCTAGTGAGGAATTATTCCATGAACACATGAACATCCATGCTTAATTGATTGATCATTGATGAAAAATAGCATTTGTTGGAATTTAAATGATTTTGTGAACACTAAAGCATGTGCACATCTTGATTGAACTCTTTGTCATAAGGTTGATTGAATTTTTTACTTGTCTTGAAAAAGAGAATTTTGAATGAGTGAATCATCATATGAATTGGTTGAAGATTGAGTTAAATCTTGTTTGCTTGAGGACAAGCAAAGTTCTAAGTTTGGGGTTGTGATAACAGTTGAAAAACTGTTATTTTCATGCTTAAAATTGATACTAAAAGCAACCTTTATCCTTAGAAACTAGCTTGAAATCATGCTTTTATTCATATTTTCAGAAATAAGAGAGCTGGACAGGTTTATGCTTGATTTCAGTGTTTTTGTGCAGGTTTTAGGGTGAATTTAGTGAAAGAAGTGAAGAAGGAGAGAGATGAAATCAGAAAAGACACCAAAAAGTGCAAAAAGGAGAAGCCGCAAGTACCGCTCAGCGGCAGTTTACCACTGAGCGGCACTCAAGAGCTCACGGGGTGACCGCTGAGGGGCAAAATGGCCGCTAAGGGGAAGAACCGAGCTAACGCACTTACCGCTGAGCGGTAGTTTACCGCTGAGCGGCACTATTTTTGGGCTTGGGCCTAATTTTATGTAATTAACGAATAGTATATAAGCTTTAGGGTTTCCTAGGGTTTGTATCTTTGGCTGGAACGAAGCAAACACTCTCTCTTCCACCCCTTTGAAGGAGGATCTTGGATGCTCGGGCTACCTCTTCACCTTTTTAGGGTTTTATCTTTCATTCTTTCATTATTGTTCATCTAGGTTCACCATGAATATGGTGAACTAAACCTTGTATGTTTGTTGGGGAATCAATGTAATCTTTTGAAGCTCTCATATATGGAATTTGTGCTTGCATCTTAATCTAAGACTTATGCTTTCTTTCATCATTAGTTAGGGTTTTTCCTCTTTGCTCAAAGCTTGCTTTGTTTAACTCATTCAATGCATGATTATTGGTTTTGTCGATACGGAAACGTACGGGGAAGTCTAGATCTGGGGAATTTCTGCCAATAGGTATATTGGTTGCCTTAAGCTCCTGTGCTAAATAAACTAATTATTAGGGATGCTAGGAATCGTATGAACTCGTAATTACGGAGAAGCCTTCTTTGAAAGGTAATTTAGAGAGTGGCATTAACAATGATGAATTGAATGTTGAATTCCTAAAATATATGAGAGTGGATAAGATGAAATTGACCCCGAACAACATACTCATTCATTTATTCCATTGAAAGTGTTTGTATTTTGCTTTAGCCATTGATCACCCTCATGCATACATGTTTATTTTCGTCTTTTGCATATAAAATCCAATTATTTCGTTCTTAAGTCTTAGCTAATCAACGAATCACATAACTAAACTAGGCCGTGAGTCCTTTGGGAGAACGATACTTGGTCTTACCGAGTTATTACTTGAAACGATTCGGTCATACTTGCCGATTGTAAAACAAGTTTGTGACATCACATTTTGGTGTTCATAAAATTGTTCATCAGTGTGCCAATACCTCAAACAACAAAGCACCCCTGGGACATCCCTCCTTGATTACTCACCTTTGCAAGCTAGTTGGGGTGGATACTTCTGTTCCACCATTTGAAAAGCCAAGAAAAGCCATTGATGAGGCTTATTACAGACAGTATTGTGGAGGTGAGGATGCAGCTCAGCCAGTTCCATCACGCCGTGCTCGCAGAGAGAGAGGGCCAGCACAGAGCCAAACATCTACCAAGACCCATGAGGTAGAACCGTTTCAGATGAGAGACATGTACATGTCTCTTATAGGTGCTCAACTACAGTCCATTCATAGAGGGCAGGTGGCTACTGCTGAGATGATTGTGGGGATGCATGACACACCTCCAGCTCACAGGTGGACTATGGATGAATTCCATAATGTGGTAGCTTGGCCAGAGGAGCCAGTGCAAGGAGGAGGAGCTGAAGCAGTTGAAGCTTCAATTAGAGAGATGAAAGAAGATGAAGCTGGTGATGATGATGCATTTGAAGATGATGAAGATGAGGAGGAAGAGGAAGATACAGAGGACAACTCAGATTGATGAGGAGCTGAGATAACATTTATTGATGAATGCTATCATATGCTTATGCTTTTGTTGGTTTAAGTTTTCTGAACTTATTTGTTTTTGTTTTTAGATTAGGGTTTGATGTACTCTATTGGAAACCTGGTTTGTTATGATGGTTTGCTATTAACTGTGATTGTTTGATAAGTAATTGATGGAAAATCATCAAGAAATCACATTGGACCTCTTACTAGAGCAATGGCTAGGAAGATTCAAGAAGAAGAAGGATCATCTAACATTTTACTTCTATGGAAGGTTACTTATAAAAATCCTTCTTCTCTTAACTAAAGCACTTATATTTTATTTTGTAGGAATTAATAAATCTTGGAGACTATGATTGAGCCATCCAAGAAGAACCAAGCAAAGGAGCCAAAAAGCAAAGGAGGTGCTTACGGCATGCACCAGCATTTTCCACGTGAATTGGCTGATGTGGAAGGAAGCACACACCTTGCTGGATGAGCTGGAAAGAGGCATGGACTTTGCTTGATCAAAATAAATCTGAATCATTTGAATTTAGGAGGGAATTAGAATTAGAAATTAGGCTCCTCTTCACCTATAAATAAGAGGGCCTTTTCCTTATATTGATTCACTTTTGAGCTTAGTAAATTGCTGCTGAAATTCACTGCCAGCCCTATTGCTCTTGAGTCATTTAATTCTCTCTACTTTCTCTTCCCTTTCCTCTAGCTTCCTTCCATTGTAGGAAGGCCTTCTGAGCTGTGAGGTTCCCACACATACTCATTCCATTCAATTACACCAACCATCAATTAATCTCACTCAATTTCCGCTGCATCCACACTGCTGTTTTCCATCCACTACACCAATACTGCACCAATACTGCTTTATCTGTAAGGTCCGGTCATTCAAGCATGGATAAGCTTCCATCAAGTGGTATATAGAGCCTTGGTTGTCCACGCAAACCATAGCTAAGTGCCTTTCCATTCTGCTGTTTAATTTCAGTCCAGTCTGTGCTATTTCTGGTTCTGTTTTCAGTTCTGTTTCTATTTTGCTGTTGTTTTCAATTCTGTATTGCTTTTCCAGTCATTCAATTTTAGTTTCCTTTGTGTGCTTATATTGTCCTTTCATTTTAATCGGTGAAACCTTCTTGTTTGGGTCATTTCCAGCTTTACATTTCAATTCTGTATTGTTTTAAGTCTTGTGCAATTTACTGTTGCAGTATTTTTTTTGTCTCTGTTCAGTTTTCTTTTCTGCTGAATTATTTCATTTTAATTGATTTGCAAGTGCTAAACAAGTTGTATATATACCAAATAAGGCAATGAGGACTTGATCTAGCCTGGGTTATACAAGCTGAAGCATCAAAATGCAATTCTGTTTTGTTTTCCATCGTGAATTCTGATACAGAATTTAAATCTGGTGCTAAAATTCTAAAACTGTTTCAGTGGTTTTCTTTTGATTCTGGAGCTTGGTACAACATTGTGTAATGTTGTTGAATGTGTCTTAAGGTATAGCAAACCAAAACAAGCACTAAAATGCAATATGCATAGTGTAGTTGCTCAAAATCCTTAACCATTCACCATTTCAGCTTGAACTTCTAGCTTTTCACCGTGCTAATATACTTGAATTGGTCTAATCTGAGTTTGGTCATGCTAAGCATATTAAATCTAGCTTAGATCTGTGTTTATACACTTCTTAGAGTCATTGCCTTTGCTGTCCAGTTTTTGATTCCATGAAAAGCTAAATTTGGTTGGTTCCTTGATGGTTTTTGCTGCATAATTTGGCCATAGCAAGGGTGATTTTTGAATCCTGCTATTTCTGTGTGTTTGGACAGTTTGAACAAGTCTAAATGGATGATTAAAAGTTGCTAATACTGTTCATTTGGTCAAAATTGAAGTTATATGCAGATTGGACACTTAAACCATCAATTTTGAGTTAAAATTGGAAGTGGACCAGTGAATTTGAGTAGTAAGCATTAATTCAGCTGTTTAAGAGTTTAAACATGTTTAATATCATGAATAAAAGTTGTTTGAACATTCATCCAAGCTGTTGAAACACTGCTACTCATTTTGGGTTCCAAAACCACCATTTTAGTTCATTTTTCTAGTGCAGTCTCTGTTTTCCAGCCACTGTTTTGGTAATTTTAGTGTAAAATTCATTGCTGGATTGTGAAAAAGCTGGTTCAATGTTTAAAAAATGAAAATACATGATCAAAAGAAGAAGTCTCGAGTGTTAAAAAGTTGTTAGAACCAACCAATCCAGATTACAGGCCCTGAAAAATCAAAAACAAAATCTGAAATTCATTGGGGCATTTTATCAAACACTTCTGAAAATTATCAAACAGTTTGCATTTGGAATAATTTCTGAGATGTGCTTGTGTTTTTCTTGCTTTCTTCATCCATTCTAGTGCCTTTGATAAGTTCATCTTGTGTACCTACTTTCATTTGTGTGTTGTCCAATTGTTTGTGTCTATGTTTTGGCATCTAAAGTGTTCAATACAGCAGTCTATACTAGTGCAGTGTGCAGAAATTTGGTGCAGATTTTTAATCTGTTTGGTGTGTTTTTGCTGAGTTTTGGAGTGTATGTGCAAGCTATTTGGGGCATCCAGTACCAGAATTCTTCTCCTACTTTGGTAGCCTCCTAGGAAGTGGTTTGAGCATTGAAAGTGGAGCAAGAAGGAAGACTCAACAGCAGCCCAAACACCACTGTCCAGTAGCTGAAAAATTCTGTTACAGCAGCATTTCAAACCTGGAAAAAGAGCAACTCACACCTTCATTTTGAGTAGCTTTCTGCAGCAGCAAGAAGACAAAGCTCACATTATTTCTAGGCCTCATTTCAAGTTTATTTACACCAAATATCACGGAATTTGCTGTTTGAAATTGTATTTTTTTTTCTTTGTTGTTTTTGAGCCAAGTGAATTGGACAAAATGCTCTTGAAGCAATTCCAAGTTCACAATTGAACATTGTAATAGTCCAATTTCGTTTCTTAGTGTGGAAGTGTGTCAAGGGGCTCCAAGTGTCACTTGCACTTTCACTTAGGGCCGTCTAACATTTACATTCTTGCATCTTTATTGCTTTCTTTAATTTCTTGCTTAATCTTTTTGTTTGTTTTTAAGTCTCCGTGGTATATAGGATTGCATAGCATTTAGTCAACCTTTCTTTGGTTTAGGTTCATTTCATAACATTTGAAAAGAATTTGAAGAATTTCTACTTAGAAACTAAGGTAAAGGATAACTCTAAGGAAACTCTGGCTAAGGAAGAACTTGGTTTCTAAGCTTGTCCATTTGTGACTCACCTCTTCTTCCTGGGAGCTACTTAGAAACATCTTTTGCCTCTAGAATCTCTTTAGAAATTTTTCACCAAAAACAAAGAAAGCTTGTGAAAATCTTTTCACTCATTACTTGTCAAATATTTTGAAAACTTTGTGAAAACCTTTGTTTCTTTGACAAGAATGAGTCAATCAAGTGTGCAAGGAAGTTTGAAACCCAATAGTGAAATGTCTTTAAGGGAAGAATTTGAGCAAAGATTTGAACAAAGGGATAAAGAGATTAGTGAGCTCAAAGATATGATTACTCAACTTTTGATTAATCAAGATAAAAAGAAAGAGAGGTCTTCCCATAGGAGAAGAGAAGAATCATCATCTTCTCCAAGTGAAATTGAGCAAAATAGTAGTCATCACAATGATGACCACTACCAAATGCCTCCTAGAAGACAACATAGAGTTAGAGAGCATTACCCAAGAGAGCCTAAGATTGATCTTCCTTCCTTCCATGGAAAAGATGATGTAGAAGAATACCTAGAGTGGGAAATGAAAGTTGAGCAATTGTTTGAGTGCCACCAAATAGATGATGAAAGGAGAGTCTCCATGGCTTCTCTAAGCTTTCAAGGTTATGCCTTAATTTGGTGGAAAGCCTTAGTCAAGGACCATAGGCTAAGACACTTACCTCCCATTAGGTATTGGAATGAAATGAGAGTTGCCTTGAGGAGGAGGCATGTACCAGCCTACTATGATAGGGAGATAATGGATAAACTCCATAAACTCCAACAAAGGAACATGAGTGTTGAGGAATATAGACAAAAAATGGGAGTTACTCATGTTGAGAGCTGGGATAAGAGAAGAACCTAGGATAACAATAGCTAGGTTTCAAAGTGGACTTAACTATGACATAAGAGATAGGGTTGAACTTATACCCTACAATGATCTCAATGAGTTAGTCCAACTTTGTGTGAGGGTTGAGCAACAACTAAAGAGGAAAAGCTCCACCAAGAAAGATTACCCTCATAGTTCTTACCATAAGAAAGAGTATAAGAGGGAGGGTAGTCAAACCAAGCCAAGATATGAAGACAGAGAGAGAGAGGAAAAGAAAAAGTCAAAGAACCTTCAAGAGATCATAAGAGTAAGGAGACTAAGTGCTTTAGATGTGGGGAAAAAGGGCATTATGCATCTGAGTGCCGCAATAGAAAGTCAACTTACATCCTTGAGCATGAGAGTGAAAGTGAGGGTTCTTCATATAGTGAGTCTGAGACATCCACTTCTGAAGAAGAAGAAGCTTTACCTTGTGATGGTGACTTACTTATGGTAAGGAGACTCCTGGAAAGTAAACATGTAGAATTAGAACAGTCACAAAGAGAGAACCTATTCCACACAAGATGCAAAGTTTTTGAAAAGACATGTTCAATGATAGTGGATAGTGGCTCTTGTTGCAACTGTTGTAGTTCTAGAATGGTAGAGAAGCTTGGCTTAACAACTACTCCTCATCCTAAACCTTACAAACTTCAATGGATCAAAGAGGATGATGGAATAGTAGTTAAAGAACAAGTAAGTGTACCTATTTCCATTGGCAAATATGAAGATCAAATTGTTTGTGATATAGTACCAATGGAAGCTGGGCACATATTACTTGGAAGACCTTGGCAATATGATAAACAAGCTTTACATGATGGAGTCACCAACAAAATCACCATTCAACACAAGGGAAAGAAAATTATTTTTGTCCTCTTACACCTTCACAAGTAAGAGGACCAAATAATTCTTAAGAAGAAGTTGGATGGAGAAAAGAAAAAAGAAAATAAGAAAGAAAGAAAGAATTTGGTAACCCATGCCTCAACCCATGAAGTTGTCCAACCTCAAACCTTGAATATTTCCAAAAATCTTTTTCTTGGACAACCTCATTTCCTTCTTTATTGCAAAGAGGCATTTGTTTCAATCACTCATGAACTTGGTTCTCTACCAAAGGGGTTGCAAAAACTTTTAAAGGAATTTGATGATATATTTCCCAAAGAGGTACCAAGTGGATTACCACCTTTGAGGGGAATAGAACATCAAATAGATTTGGTGCCTGGGGCAAGCCTACCCAATAGGCCAGCCTATAGAACTAACCCTATGGAAACAAAAGAAATAGAGAAACAAGTTAATGACTTGTTGAACAAAGGGTGGATCCAAAAGAGTTTAAGTCCTTGTGTTGTGCCTGTGTTGTTGGTCCCTAAAAAGGATGGGTCTTGGAGAATGTGTACAGATTGTAGGGCCATCAACAACATAACTGTCAAGTATAGGCATCCCATTCCTAGGCTAGATGACATGTTGGATGAATTACATGGAGCAAATCTCTTCACCAAAATTGATCTTAAAAGTGGATACCATCAAATAAGAATTCATGAAGGAGATGAATGGAAAACTGCTTTCAAGACCAAGTTTGGTTTGTATGAATGGTTAGTCATGCCCTTTGGCTTGACCAATGCTCCAAGTACATTCATGAGATTAATGAATCATGTGCTTAGGGAATGCATAGGCAGATTTGTAGTGGTCTACTTTGATGATATCTTAATCTATAGTCAAGGCCTTCAAGAACATCTTAACCATGTCAGAAAAGTCTTGCTTCTTCTTAGAGAACATCATCTCTTTGCCAACTTTGACAAATGTACTTTTTGTCAAGAAAGTGTGATTTTCCTTGGATTCAAAGTGGGAAAAGAAGGTGTACATGTTGATCCAGAGAAGATCAAGGCTATACAAGAATGGCCAACCCCTAAAAATGTAGGAGAGGTGAGAAGTTTTCATGGGTTAGCAAGTTTTTATAGGAGATTTGTGAAAGATTTCTCCACCATAGCTGCTCCTTTAAATGAGCTAGTCAAGAAAGATATGCCTTTTATTTGGGGTGATAAGCAAGAGTTGTCTTTTGAGACTTTGAAACACAAGTTAACACATGCACCTATTCTAGTTTTGCCTGATTTTTCCAAAGCCTTTGAACTAGAATGTGATGCATCTGGGGTAGGAATAGGAGCTGTTTTAATACAAGGAGGACATCCCGTAGCTTACTTTAGTGAAAAACTTAGGGGGCCTACCTTAAACTATCCTACCTATGACAAAGAGTTGTATGCCCTCATTAGAGCTTTAAAAACTTGGGAGCATTACTTGGTAACTAGAGAATTCATCATACACACTGACCATGAATCTCTCAAGTACATTAAAGGGCAAGCAAAGCTAAACAAAAGACATGCAAAGTGGGTGGAATATCTTGAGCAATTTCCCTATGTCATCAAACACAAAAAGGGGAGTACTAATGTTGTTGCGGATGCTTTATCTAGAAGACATGCATTATTAGTAACCCTAGGATCCCAAATATTAGGATTTGATGACATAAAAGAGTTATATGAAAATGATGAAACATTTGCATCCACTTATTCATCATGTCTTAAGAAGCCTTTTGATGGATTCTATCTTTCTGAGGGGTATCTTTTTAATAAAGGAAAACTTTGTATACCCCAAGGATCCATTAGAAAACTTCTTATCAAAGAGAGTCATGGAGGAGGACTCATGGGCCATCATGGAGTTGATAAAACTCTAAACATTTTGAAAAGTAAATTTTATTGGCCACACATGAGAATAGATGTTCAAAGGCATTGTTCTAAATGTATAGCTTGTTTACAAGCTAAGTCCAAAATTATGCCTCATGGACTCTATACACCTCTTCCTATAGCTAATACCCCTTGGGAGGACATAAGCATGGACTTTGTCTTAGGATTGCCAAGAACTCAAAGGGGGTATGATTCTATATTTGTGGTAGTAGATCGTTTTAGTAAAATGGCTCATTTTATACCCTGCCACAAAGTAGATGATGCTAGTTATATCTCTAGACTCTTCTTTAAAGAAATAGTGAGATTGCATGGCTTACCCAAAACTATAGTGTCTGATAGAGATGTGAAGTTTCTAAGCCATTTTTGGAAAACTTTATGGGAAAAGCTTGGAACTAAACTTCTATTTTCTACTACATGTCACCCACAAACTGATGGGCAAACTGAAGTAGTAAATAGATCTTTATCTACATTATTAAGGGTAATATTAAGAGGAAATAACAAATCTTGGGATGGACATCTACCTCATATTGAATTTGCTTATAATAGAGTAGTCCACAAGACTACTAATCTTTCTCCTTTTGAGGTTGTTTATGGTTTTAACCCTATCACACCTCTTGATTTACTACCTCTTCCAGAATCATCTTCTTTTCTTCATAAAGAAGGTGCTTCTAAAGCGGAGTTTATTAAGAAGTTACATGAGAAAGTTAAAATCCAAATTGAAAAACAAACTCAAAAATATGCAGAATACAACAACAAAGGGAGAAAGAAAATAGTTTTTGAAAAAGGAGACCTAGTTTGGCTTCATTTGAGAAAGGAAAGATTTCCCTCTCAAAGGAAATCCAAACTTAGTCCAAGAGGAGATGGTCCATTCAAGGTGGTCAAAAAGATAAATGATAATGCATATATATTAGACCTTCCTGAAAGTTATGGTGTCAGTCCTACTTTTAACATCTGCGATTTAATTCCTTTCACAGGAGATGATCAACAGGATGAAGCAGATCTGAGGACAGATCTTTTTCAAGAGGGAGGGTCTGATGGAAAATCATCAAGAAATCACATTTGACCTCTTACTAGAGCAATGGCTAGGAAGATTCAAGAAGAAGAAGGATCATCTAACATTTTACTTCTATGGAAGGTTACTTATAAAAATCCTTCTTCTCTTAACTAAAGCACTTATATTTTATTTTGTAGGAATTAATAAATCTTGGAGACTATGATTGAGCCATCCAAGAAGAACCAAGCAAAGGAGCCAAAAAGCAAAGGAGGTGCTTACGGCATGCACCAGCATTTTCCACGTGAATTGGCTGATGTGGAAGCACACACCTTGCTGGATGAGCTGGAAAGAGGCATGGACTTTGCTTGATCAAAATAAATCTGAATCATTTGAATTTAGGAGGGAATTAGAATTAGAAATTAGGCTCCTCTTCACCTATAAATAAGAGGGCCTTTTCCTTGTATTGATTCACTTTTGAGCATAGTAAATTGCTGCTGAAATTCACTGCCAGCCCTATTGCTCTTGAGTCATTTAATTCTCTCTACTTTCTCTTCCCTTTCCTCTAGCTTCCTTCCATTGTAGGAAGGCCTTCTGAGCTGTGAGGTTCCCACACATACTCATTCCATTCAATTACACCAACCATCAATTAATCTCACTCAATTTCCGCTGCATCCACACTGCTGTTTTCCATCCACTGCACCAATACTGCACCAATACTGCTTTATCTGTAAGGTCCGGTCATTCAAGCATGGATAAGCTTCCATCAGTAATGCTTGATGATGCTTATTGATTAATTGATGTTGAGATGATGTGCACATTAAAATGCTTATACAGGTGATTCACAAGCTTTGTGAACAAATGCAGGATATTATGATTGTGATTGTGAGATTAAGCAGGATGTGTATGTTAAATGTGAATGAGCTTATATGTGAGGTTTTGAGCTCCAGAGTTGTTATTGTTGAATGCTATTACTTTGGAAACATGAATGATTTTGCCCAGGTTTTCTATGATTGAATCAATTGCTTGTTTTGCATCATGTGATCAAGGCCGTTTGTTGGAACCCGTTTTATTGGCCAAATTCATAAAGTTGGCCCACTAAAAGAGAACACTTTGTGTTCTATCCTTTGAACCCTTAGCCTTGAACATAAATTGAAAACCCTTGAAAATCTTTACCTTGAGTTAAGTAGAAGATATTATGTGGTATTGTTAAATGTTCAAGTTTGGGGTTGTTGGGAAAACATGAAAAAGGAAAAGCATTGAGCTAAGAGCTAAAAAGGAAGAATATGCAAAGAAAAGAAAAGAAAAGAAAAAGAAGCAAAGCTCAATGCAAATGCAAAAGGCAAGTTGGGAAAAATAAGACTAATTGTGTTGATTATGATTCTCTTAACTCAAGGATTTTGTGATCCAGAAAAACCAATTTTCTTGTTAGCCCAGCCACATTATAAGCCATTGAAAAGTCCTTGTGATGATGCATGCTTGTGAATGTTTTTTATTGTGGTAAAATGAAAGGCAAAGTTGATTCATGTGACATTGTGATAGTAGAGTGAATGAGTGATTACCTCTTATACACTTGTGTGTGAGTGAAACACTTTACCTAGTGAGGAAATATTCCATGAACACATGAACATCCATGCTTAATTGATTGATCATTCATGAAAAATAGCATTTGTTGGAATTTAAATGACTTTGTGAACACTAAAGCATGTCCACATCTTGATTGAACTCTTGGTCATAAGTTTGATTGAAGTTTTTACTTATCTTGAAAAAGAGGATTTTTGAATAAGTGAACCATCATATGAATTGGTTGAAGATTGAGTTACATCTTATTTGCTTGAGGACAAGCAAAGTTCTAAGTTTGGGGTTGTGATAACAGTTGAAAAACTGTTATTTTCATGCTTAAAATTGATACTAAAAGCAACCTTTATACTTAGAAACTAGCTTGAAATCATGCTTTTACTCATATTTTCATAAATAAGAGAGCTGGACAGGTTTATGCTTGATTTCAGTGTTTTTGTGCAAGTTTTAAGGTGAATTTGGTGAAAGAAGTGAAGAAGGAGAGAGATGGAATCAGAAAAGACATCAAAAAGTGCAAATGGAGAAGCCGCAACTACCGCTCAGCGGCAGTTTACCGCTGAGCGGCACTCAGAAGCTCACGGGAGGTCCGCTGAGGGGCAAAATGGCCGTTGAGGGGAAGAACCGGGCTCACGCCCTCACCGCTGAGCGGCACTATTTTTGGGCTTGGGCCTAATTTTTTGTAATTTACGAATAGTATATAAGCTTTAGGGTTTCCTAGGGTTTGTATCTTTGGCTGGGACGAAGCAAACACTCTCTCTTCCGCCCCTTTGAAGGAGGATCTTGGATGCTCAGGCTACCTCTTCACCTTTTTAGGGTTTTTTCTTTCATTCTTTCATTATTGTTCATCTAGGTTCACCATGAATATGGTGAACTAAACCTTGTATGTTTGTTGGGGAATCAATGTAATCTTTTGAAGCTCTCATATATGGAATTTGTGCTTGCATCTTAATCTAAGACTTATGCTTTCTTTCATCATTAGTTAGGGTTTTTCCTCTTTGCTGAAGGCTTGCTTTGTTTAACTCATTCAATGAATGATTATTGATTTTGTCGATACGGGAACGTACGGGGAAGTCTAGATCCGGGGAATTACTCCCAATAGTATATTGGTTGTCGTTAAGCTCCTGTGCTAAAAGAACTAATTATTAGGAATGCTAGGAATTGTATGAACTCGTAATTGGGGATAGGCCTTCTTGACAAGGTAATTTAGAGAGTGGCATTAACAATGATGACTTGAATGTTGAATTCCTAAAATATATGAGAGTGGATAAGATGAAATTGACCCCCAACAACATACTCATCCATATATTCCATTGAAAGTATTTGTCTTTTGTTTTAGCCATTGATCACCCTCATGCATACATGTTTATTTTCGTCTTTTGCATATAAAATCCAATTATTTTGTTCTTAAGTCTTAGCTAATAAACAAATCACATAACTAAACTAGGCCGTGAGTCCTTTGGGAGAACGATACTTGGTCTTACCAAGTTTATTACTTGAAACGATTCGGTCATACTTGCCGATTGTAAAACAAGTTTGTGACATCATATTTTGGTGATCATAAATTTGTCCATCACTTTATGACTAGCTTCTTCCTCTTGCATCTGCTCCTTTTCTTTGAAGACATCTACAACAACTTTTTCTTCTAGGTCTTGGAATACCACTATGCCTTCATCCACATCAATGATGACTTTGGCCGTTTTCATAAACAGTCTTCCGAGAATAGGGGGTATCCTTTCATCCTCCATTTCCATCACCACAAAGTCCACCAAGAACTGTAGTTTGCCTACACAAACTATAACATCCTCTGCTATATCATAGGGATTCTTTGAGGATCCATCTGCCATCAATAAATTCATCTTTATAGGCTTCACATCAAGATCACCAATCTGCTCAAGTAAGGAATATGGCATCAAATTAACACTTGATCCTAAATCAAGTAAAGCTTTCTTTATCCTTTTCTTCCCTATAACGCATGGAATGTAGAAACCTCCTGGATCTTTTGCTTTTGGAGGGAAAGGCTTCTTTTTTACAGCTTTATACTTCTTTGTCTCAACATCTATACGTCTTTTCTTTGTAGAGACTTCTTCCTCAGGCTTTGTATAAACTGCAATGTGCTGTAATACCTCCTTAAAAGGTACATCATCATCCAACATCTTAAAAATTTGTGTAAAATCAAACTCACGATCTGTTGGAAAAGGAAGAATATCTTCACTCATTATCTCTCTTGTTTCTTTTTTTTCTTTTCTCTCTTCTTTTTCTTTCTTTTCTTTCTCTTCTTTTTCATTCTCTCTTTCTAACTCAATTGTTTCAAAATTTGCACTCACTAACACCTTACATTCTTCCCTGGGGTTAACCTCAGTATTAGCCCCAAAACTTTTTTTAGACCTTTCTTCCAACTGCTTAGTAATTTGGCCCATTTGCATCTCCAAGTTCTTAATAGCAGCATCAGTGCTCTTTTGAGTGGATTCAGTTGTCTGTATGAATTGCTGAAGAGTTTCTTCCATCCTTATTGATCTTTCATTAAGTGTAGAAATTTGTTGCCATAAGGTTGGTTGTTGCTGTTGCTTATTAAATTGTCCAGCTTGCCCACTTTGTCCTTGACCAATGCTTGGGTGTGCTTTCCACCCTTGATTGAAGTTCCCCTGACGGTATGGAAATTGATTGGCCATGAAGTTAACATCCTCTAAAGCTTCTACTGGAAAGGCGCATTGACCATTGATATGGTCACCACCACATAATTCACACATTTGTGGTTGAACTTGTGCAACAGTCTTTAACTCTTTTGGCAATTATGCAAGTGCCTTTGTGAGATTCTCCAATTGTTGAGTTATTATCTTGTTCTGAGCTAGCAAGGCATCATTGGATTGCAACTGTAGAACTCCTTTTTGTTGAATAGGAGCTCCTCTTTCACTGTTCAGCTCATTATCATTAGTAGCCATGTTTTCAATTATTTTCGTGGCTTCCTCTAGAGTTTTCCATTTGATATTGCCTCCAGCTGAGGCGTCTAGCATCAACTTGGTTTGTGAACCAAGTCCTCCAAGGAAGAATAGGACTACTTCCACTTCGTCAAATCCATGTGTGGGAGTTTTTCTTAGTAGGCTTTTGTATCTATCCCATGCATGACCTAGTAATTCCTCCATGCCTTGCTTAAAAGATGATATCTCTTGCTTTCCTTTATTTACCTTTGATGAGTGCATATTTATTCCCACATTTATGCTTTAAAATTCAAATTTTTGATAGGATAATTGTGCTTAAATAATTGATTTTAAGTGAATTTGTGATTATTGGAATTGTTGGGTTTGGGAATTAAAGAGACGTAAAAAGTGAGTTTTAGCACATAAAATATTCTTGGATGTTCTTACGTTTATATGTGCAGCTGAAATTATAAGTTCTATTGGTCCAAATGGAAATTCAAGGCCCAAAATCAGATTTTATTTGGAAAATAATGTACAGATGGGCCAAACAGACAACTTTTACCCTTGCACCTCCCAATTTCCCTACATACACCCCTCTTCTCTTAAATAGGCCTAATACTAAGCCAAAAAGTAACCCTATTCTAAATACACCTCCTAAATTTCCCTACCCATACCCCTCCTAAGCCAGAGTCCACCAGATCATGCCATGTGTCCAAATCCTACCCACACAGACCTAGCCAACCACATGCCACCACATCATCATCTTCTCTAAGAGAAAAACCCTAATTCCCAACCCTAGCCGTCAATTGCCGCCGCGCCGCTCCGCCGCCAACCTTAGCGCCATCAAGCCATCATGCACAACCGTCGTCGGTCACCATCTTGCCGCAACCATGCGCCGCCAGCAGCACCACCATGACCACCACGAGAGCACTTTCTCCTTCATCGCGCAACCTTTCTTCTTCCTCGCGAGAGGAAGCCACCATGTCGCACCGCCTTCCCCAGACCGTGAGTTTGCCACCACGCCGCAGATCCAAAGAACCAGTCTCGCTGCCGTGAAGCTGTCGCCATCGCGAGACCAGACGCGTGTTCTCCGCTTCCATCGTCCGCGAGCACCTTCTCCACGCCAGCCGCCGCGACACCACTCTTCTCACGCGCAACCCATCAAACACGCACCAACCACCATCCATCATCTTCACCACAACGCTTCAATGCACACCGCCGCCATCGCACGACCTTCTTCCACGACCAATCATCATCTCAGACCTGCAAATCCAAAAACCCAAAAAACCCAATCGCGCCACTGTTTATCTCCTCCGTCACGCACCACCATCAACATCACGAAATCGCGCCGTCGTAGAAACCCCATGCCCATCGCGCCATCAACAAACGGTGAGATCAAGCTTCTCCATCTTTGTTTCCTTCATCGCGACAAAGAGCTTCTCTTCATCCACTACCTGCAAGAAGGAAAACCCAGAAAAACCAGATTCAAAGAGGGCGAGCTCATTCGAAAATGAGAACAGCGGCGCAGGAAGCGGGAACGTAGGGGGAAGCCCTTTCCCCAATTCTGAACCCTAATTTTGGGTAGGGAGGAGCCTGACACGTGTCGAGCTCCCATTGGGCGTGACCTCTCTGGTCAAAGCTGGTCAACAGGGGTTCTGGTGCAAATTTGGAGAATTCTGAAGGGGCTAAAGTGCAGATAGGGGAAATTATAGGGTATTTGTGCAATTTTGGAAAGTCAAAAAAAGCTAAAAGATAAAATTCAGTTGTTAAATTAATTTAATTTGTGAATATCAACAGAAAATATCTTCCAAATAATGTTATAATTATCTAAATCTTTTAGTTATTTGGAAGATATGAGATAAAAGATTCTTTCAACTGAATATTCAGAGTCCAAGCCCAAGCAAGCCCTATATTAAGAGACCCAGGAGGGACTTCACTGAATTCATTCATTCTCTCATACTCCTCTCACTTTTCTTTCATCTTGTATTCAACTCCATTCATGAAGAGCTAATCATCTAGGGCTATTCTGCTGTAATTCCATGATGGATTCCGAGGTTATGTTCAGTTAATGCAATTATTTATTTTGATTATTGATTTAAGTTGTTCTCTTTCTATGTCTTTCATCTCTCTATCTTGTTAAAAGTAAAGATTTTTGCATCATAATGTGTTTGAATCTACATGCATATTGATTATACGAGTTCTAGGGTTTCTAGGTTTAATTGAGAATCTACTTTGATTTAATTTAGGAACTTTCATATGATTAAATGGTTTTTACTATCAATTGAGAATGTACTTTGGTTGGTAGTAATAATTTCAACTATAATTAATTGAGAATTTAATTTGATTGATTAACTTTTAACTTGGTTAGGAGATTTAAGAATAGACATGATTAAACACAATAAAATTTGATTGAGAATGTACTTTGGTTGAATTTATTGTGAATAATCTAGAAAGGTTTTGCATTTGATTGAGAATTTACGTTGGTTAAATGCATGATCGCCCCCGAATTAATTAAGAATGTACTTTAATTAATTTGAAACTTAAACAATAATCAATTGAACAATTATCCATGAATAATCGATGATGAATCTATCTTGGAAAAGCAATGGAATTAGCCTATTTCATCGTAACTGTTTTTAAGTTTCTTATTTGTTCTTTAAACATTCTCCAAACATTACTTTTATCCATAAGCATTGCATAACATTCGTAAGAGTCAGATATTCAAAAGCAATTCCGTGTTCGTTGGGAGACGACTCAGGGTTACTTTAGCCCTATCTACCTTCTTGAATACTGCTTGGCAATACTGAAGTTGCCTTGAAAAGTAGTATTAATTTGATAGCTTCAATGATAGTTTATCAAATTTGGCGCCGTTGCCGGGGAATACGGTTAGTATTTTAAATATTTTGATTCTTATTTTATTTTTTTTATTATTTATTATTTATTATTTTTTATTTTTTATTTGTTTTATTTTTATCTTTATTTGTTTTATTTAACGCACATACATTTAATATAATTTGAGTTATTTTATAGTCTTTAGTCATTCTTGGTTTAGCAAAAAAATCTTTGTTCTTGTTTTTATTAAGAATTTCTCTTGAGAAATACTTGAGGCTAGTTTGAATACACTCTGGCTAGGAAAGACTTGTCCATTGTGACGCACCTCTCTTTCCTGGGAGTGGACCCAACAAGTCTCTCTTATCTCTTATTTGAAATCTTTATCTAAAGCAAGAACAAAAGAAAAAGAGAAGTAACAGAGGAACAACTTCCAGCAGATTGCGTAGTGCATGACCAGAGCTAACCCGGGAGAATTTTATCAAATTAACCCGGAAGTTGAAAGGAATTTGCGTAAGCTGTGGAGAAGATTGAAATTTGGGTGTTCTACTGAGGGAACACTTCCTACATCTGAAGTCATTCCACCTTCATTATCTCCAATCACAAACATACCATCCAATCCTTTACCTGATCCTAACCCAAACAATATGGCACAAAGAACCATCAGACAATTAGCCACCTCCCACAATACAGCTATCCGAAGTAACATTGAATATCCTAATGAGGAGTGAGAGCTGAGACCTGACCTATTAAATGCCTTACCAAAGTTCAATGGGTTATCAAGGGAGAATCCACACAAGCACTTGAGACAATTTCACATGTTGTGTGAAAACTTTAGATCTCCCAGGATCACAATAGAGAGCCTTAAAATGAGAGATTTTCCTTTTACTCTTCAAGGCGCAGCTCAAGATTGATAGTATTATCTCTCTACACGGATTACAAATTGGGAAAGTATTGAAAGACTCTTTCTTGAGAAGTATTTTCCTGCATCCAGATTATCAACTATCCATAGAGAAATTCAAGATATAAGACAGAGAGATAGAGAGAATCTTAGTGAATATTGGGAAAGATTCAAGAAACTGTGTTCTTCATGCCCTCAACTCCAAATGGAAGATTTTATTTTAAGCTTTTATGAAGGCTTAAGTCCTACTGATAGGTCATGGGCAGATGCTGCAAGCGGAGGATCTTTCTTAGATAAGTCACCAGAAGATGGTATAAATCTAATAGAACGGAAGGCAGTAGACAATCAACAGTATGGCATAAGAGAAAATTCAGTGACTTTGTTGAAGGGAGTGCATGAAATTGATAATGGTGCAGTTGATGGAAAAAGGATAGATGAAAGATTAAATAAGCTAGAAAGCAAACTCGATCAGATTGCAAGCTTGTTTAAAACCTCAACTCCACAAATTTCTAAGAAGTGTGGAATTTGCATTTCAACTGACCATTATACTAATGAATGTCCTAGCTTGGTGGAAACTACTGTGGAAAATTCATCTCAAGTTTTTGCTGCAAACATGATTGGAGGAAATAGACCATACCAGAATTATCATGACTCAACCTCCAATAGGTATCAGCAAAACAGACAACCTTATGTTCTACCTCAACAAAGGCAACAACCTTAACCTGAAATGTCACTAAAAGATTTCATGAAAACAATACTTGAGCAAAATTCAGAAATTAAGAAATCAATTGTAGAGTTGACTCAGAAGGTGGAAAAATTAGAGACTAAGGAGTCAAATAAATTACCTGCACAAACAGTTATCAACCCGCAAAATGTAAGTGCTATTACTTTGAGAACGGGTAAGCAGGTAGAAGGCCATGAAGGAGCCCAAGAGGATGAAGATAAGGAGAAAGAAGGAGCGCAAATTGATGACAATGGAGGATCACGTGAACCATCACCTGAGACTACCACTGATAAATCCAGGTTAGTATCCTCTAACTCTTCTTCTAAAAATTCTTCTTCATCTTATTCTCCACCTCCTCCATATACAAATCGGTTGAAGCCGAGAAACAAAAAAATGGAGGAATTAGACCAAGAGATTTTAAATATTTTCAAAAAGGTGGAGATTAATATTCCTTTGTTAGACGCTGTTAAGCAAATTCCTAAATACGCCAAGTTTTTAAAAGAAATTTGCACAAATAGAAGGCGTTTTAGGGATAATGAGGTTGTGAATTTTGGAAGAAATGTGTCAAGCTTGATTCAGAAACATATTGAAATACTGCAAAAATGCAAGGATCCAGGTATGTTTTTTGTTCCTTGTGTTATTGGAAATTCAAAGTTCGACAATGCCATGCTAGATTTAGGGGCTTCCATAAATGTAATGCCTTTATCAGTGTTTACTTCTCTATCTCTGGGACCTCTTAAGACTACTGGTGTGGTCATTCAACTTGCAAACCGTAGCACAGTTAACCCTGTAGGTTTGCTTGAGGACATCCTTGTACGAGTAGACAAATTAATTTTTCCTGCAGATTTCTATATCTTGGACATGAAGGATGATGAAGGAATCATTCGAACAACTATTATCTTGGGAAGACCCTTCATGATGACAGCACGAACCAAGATAGATATGCATGCAGGATCATTGACAATAGAGATAGGAGACGAGAAGGTGTGGTTCAACGTGTTGGAAGCTGGGAAGCACCAGATTAAAGATCATTCTTTGTTTTGTATTGATTTATCAAGTGATGTTGTCAACAATTTTTCTTTTTCAAATATGTCGTCCCTAATTTTGGATGAAAAAGGAAACTATAAAGCAGGTGATATTGAGGATGCGGTATTAATAGATGATACCTCTATGGCGTCCAAGTGTGATGTTGAGGTGGCTGAGATTACCTTAGGCAGTAAAATTTTGCCATCTGTGGTGCAGCCACCTATTTTGGAGTTGAAACCTTTACCGTCCCATTTGAAATATGCTTATCTTGAGAGGGATGGGAAACTCCCTATTATTATATCTGCATTGCTTACTGATGAGTAGGAAAAACAGCTATTACAGGTTATCAGAGACCACAAGAAAGCAATAGGCTGAACTTTAGCAGATATTCCTAGTATTAGCCCTTCTTTTTGCATGCATAGAATACTTTTGGAGGAGGATGCTAAACAAGTGAGACAACCTCAAGGAAGACTGAATCCTCAACTGATGGGGGTTGTAAAGAAAAAGGACACCAAGTTGCTACAAACAGGTCTTATATATTCAAATTCTAACAGCACTTGGGTAGGCCCTATACATGTGGTTCCTGAGAAATATGGAATCACAATGGTCAAGAACGAGAAGGACAAGTTGACTCCTATTCAAGACAGAGGTGGGTCACAGAATGTAGTAGTTGACCATCTTAGTAGGATTGAAAAGGGAAAAGATAACATTCCTATCCAGGATGACTTTTGCAATGAAGTCCTACTAGCATTCCTTCCACCATGAAGGAGGTAAGTTCCCTCATACTTTTTCTTTGCATTTTATATAAGGCATACATTGAGGACAATGCATAGTTTAAGTGTAGGGGTGTGATGTGGGGAAACAATTAATTATAAAGCATAAATGTGGAAAGTATTTGTTTAAGAACTTTGTGACTACATCTTCCCACTCTGTAAAGCTCCCTTCTGGAAAAGAATTCAACCAAAGCTTATCGTTGCCTCCCAATGAGAATGGAAACAGGCTAAGTTTGATTGCCTCGTCAGGCACCCCATTTATCTTCACTGTATTGCAAATTTCATTAAATGATGTGAGGTGCTCATATGGGCTTTCATGCGATAACCCATTAAATTGATTACTCTTAACCAGTTGGATTAATGCTGGTTTCACCTCCATATTAGCTGCATTGACCCTTGGTCTTGCTATGCTATTGAAATGCTGAGGTCCAATGATGGACAAATTTATGATCACCAAAATATGATGTCACAACTTGTTTTACAATCGGCAAGTATGACCGAATCGTTTCAAGTAATAAACTTGGTAAGACCAAGTATCGTTCTCCCAAAGGACTCACGGCCTAGTTTAGTTATGTGATTTGTTGATTAGCTAAGACTTAAGAACAAAATAATTGGATTTTATATGCAAAAGACGAAAATAAACATGTATGCATGAGAGTGATCAATGGCTAAAACAAAATACAAATACTTTCAATGGAATATATGGATGAGTATGTTGTTGGGGGTCAATTTCATCTTATCCACTCTCATATATTTTAGGAATTCAACATTCAAATCATCATTGTTAATGCCACTCTCTAAATTACCTTGTCAAGAAGGCCTATCCCCAATTACGAGTTCATACAATTCCTAGCATTCCTAATAATTAGTTCTTTTAGCACAGGAGCTTAACGACAACCAATATACTATTGGGAGTAATTCCCCGGATCTAGACTTCCCCGTACGTTCCCGTATCGACAAAATCAATAATCATGCATTGAATGAGTTAAACAAAGCATGCCTTTAGCAAAGAGGAAAAACCCTAACTAATGATGAAAGAAAGCATAAGTCTTAGATTAAGATGCAAGCACAAATTCCATATATGAGAGCTTCAAAAGATTACATTGATTCCCCAACAAACATACAAGGTTTAGTTCACCATATTCATGGTGAACCTAGATGAACAATAATGAAAGAATGAAAGATAAAACCCTAAAAAGGTGAAGAGGTAGCCTGAGCATCCAAGATCCTTCTTCAAAGGGGTGGAAGAGAGAGTGTTTGCTTCGTCCCAGCTAAAGATACAAACCCTAGGACGTGCAAGTCCTTAAATAGGGCATAAAAATAACATAAAACAAGTCCAAGCCCATAAAAACAAAAGAAAACCGGTCCAAGCCCACTTAGAATGGCGCTCAACGGTATTTTACCGCTCAGCGCCACTCGGTCACACTTTTTCTGCGTTCTGGTTGGTTTTTCAGCATTCTGGTTGACTGGTTGACTTTTTCTGGTTGACTGGTTGACTTTTCTGGTTGACTGGTTGACTTTTATGGTTTTGGTTGACTTTTGAGCACTCCAATCATTCAATACTTCCATTCTTCTTTCAAATCATTCAATTAGCCTACAAAATCAAGGGAATCTTGCACAAAACCATTAAATTCACTTTCAACTCTCTTATTCACAAAACTAAAGCAAAAATATGAGTTCAAGCTAGTTTCTAAGTCTTAAAGGTTGCTTTTGGTATCAATTTTAAGCATAAAAATAACGGGTTTTCAACCGTTATCACAACCCCAAACTTAGAACTTTGCTTGTTCTCAAGCAACCAAAATGTAACTCAATCTTCTACCAATCTGTACAATGGTTCACTCATTCAAGAATCCTTTTTTCAAGATAAGAAAAAAAAAACTTCAATCAAACTTATGACCAAGATTTCAATCCAGATGTGCACATGCTTTAGTGTTCACAAAGTCAGTTAATATCCAACAAATGCTATTTTTCATGAATGATCAATCAATTAAGCATGGATGTTCATGTGCTCATGGAATATTTCCTCACTAAGCAAAAGTGTTTCACTCACACACAAGTGTATAAGAGGTAATCACTCATTCACTCCACTATCACAATGTCACATGAATCAACTTTGCCTTTCATTTAACCTAAATCAAAAACATTCACAAGCATGCATCATCACAAGGACTTTTCAATGGCTTATAACGTGGCTGGGCTAACAAGAAAATTGGTTTTTCTGGATCACAAAATCCTTGAGTTAAGAGAATCATAACAACACAATTTTTCTTATTCTTCCCAACTTGCCTCTGCATTTGCATTGAGCTTTGCTTTTTCTTTTCTTTTCTTTTCTTTCTCTTTTTCTTTGCATATTCTTAGCTCAATGCTTTTACTTTTTCATGTTTTCCCAACAACCCCAAACTTGAACATTTAATAATACCACAGAATATCTTCTACTTAACTCAAGGTAAAGTTTTTCAACAAGGGTTTTCAATTTATGTTCAAGGCTAAGGGTTCAAAGGATAGAACACAAAGTGTTCTCTTTTAGTGGGCTAACTTTATGAATTTGGCCAATAAAAAGGGTTCCAACAAACAGCCTTGATCATATGATGCAAAACAAGCAATTGATTCAATCATAGAAAACCTGGGCAAAATCATTCATGTTTCCAAAGTAATAGCATTCAATCAATAAAACTCTGGAGCTCAAAACCTCACATATAAGCTCATTCACATTTGACATACACATCCTGCTTAATCTCACAATCACAATCATAACATCATGCATTTGTTCACAAAGCTTGTGAATCACCTATATAAGCATTTTAATGTGCACATCATCTCAACATCAATCAATCAATAAGCATCATCAAGCATTACTTATCAAACAATCACAGTTAATAGCAAACCATCATAACAAACCAGGTTTCCAATAGAGTACATCAAACCCTAATCTAAAACATAAATAAATAAGTTCAGAAAACTTAAACCAACACAAGCATAAAGTCCTGCTCTAGTTATGATAGCATTCATTAGTAAATGCTATCTCAACTCCTCCTCAATCTGAGCTGTCCTCTGTATCCTCCTTCTCCTTGGATCTTATAGTCTTGATTCTTTTTGCCCAATGAGGAGGCCATCCCTGCATCAAACATAATTCACAAAACCAAAAGATACATTGTTAAGCATTAGTAAACCACAATGAAGAAATCAACCCCTTCAATGATGCTCTCTCCCAACCCCAAACTTAGATGGAAAACTAGTGAGCGAGTGAGTGGAAGGGAGATTTTCTAAAGAGGGATGAGGGAAAAGTTGTAGAGAACCTTTGAAAAGGTATGTAGGAGTGTGTGTGCAGAGAAGAGTCTGAAAAGAGAAACCAAAACGCAACTTAGGGTATAAAAATACCCTAATGGGCTCGGGTCCCGCTATGGGGCAACCAAAGCCAATCTGCGATAGTACCGCTCAGCGGTATTTTTTTTTACCGCTCAGCGGCACTTTCCTGAAGTTCTCTTCTCCTTCTTTTCTTAACCTAAGTGCCTCCTAAACATGCCCCTCACTGGTTCCCTGCAATTCAATTTCAGAATACTTATGCAAACCCTATTATGCAACTAAAATGAAACAAACACAAACAATTAATCAACTGGGTTGCCTCCCAGGTAGCGCTTGTTTAACGTCACGAGCCTGACCCAAAATCCACCAACACCCATCAGTAGGTGTAAAATAATCTCACCAACACCCATCAGTAGGTGTTACAAACTTACCAACACCCATCAGTAGGTGCAAAATTTTCTCACCAACACCCATCAGTAGGTGTTACACACTTAGCATCCTTCAGTAGATGCTATATCCAGCAAAAATTTTACACAATAATGTTCAACAGATTTAAAAATTACAAACCAAAATAAAATTAAAAGTTCTAAAATCAACTGGGTTGCCTCCCAGCAAGCGCTCTTTTAACGTCATTAGCTTGACCCAATAAAGTTCAAGTTCCTTCTTCTTTTTCTTCTTCCTACTGAACTTCTTCAGAAATTTGATCAAACCAGGAACCTGTTGCAATGTCTCAATCATAGGAACTTTAATCTCCAATTTCTTGAAGATTTCCATAAAGCACTTAAATTTCTTTTCCTTCCTATGATTCTTCTTTAGATGAGGATGGGATTTTTCATATGATTCCTTCTTCTTTCCTCTCATCTTCTTTTTCTTACGCTTCCTCTCCCCAAATTTTCTCTTTTTCTTTTCTTTTATTTTTTTCTTCCCTTCTCTTTTTCTCCTCAACTTCTTTATTTTCACACACATTTTCTTTCTCTCTTCTCTCTCAACCACTTCTTTTTCTTTTTCTTCATCTTTATCTTTCTCACTCAACTCTTCTTTTTCTTTTCTCTCTACCTTTTCCTCATCTCTCTCTATTTTTTCTTCAGTAAAAGTCTTGTCACTTTCAGTGACAATGGCTTGACCTTCCTCCTTAAGGTTAACTTCAGTATTAACCTTAACATTCAATTTCTGACTAATGAAACGAAGGTGCATCTCCATCCTTTTACATGATTCTTCAATGCTTTTCTGAGTAGAGTCGGAATTTTTCAAAAATCGTTGAAGGGTGTCATCCAAACTTCCTGATAGAAAGGGTTGTTGCTGCCATTGTTGAGGTGATGGCCATTGTTGTGGTGGTGGCCATTGTTGTGGTGATGGCTTATCAAACTCTTCGACAGCTTGAGTGCTTTTGTGATGACAATTAGGTACCTGTATGTAGTGTTGAACTGCCTCCTCCAACGTTATCCTTCTTCCCGATAGAGATGGTCGTTGCTGCCTTTGTTGTGGTGATTGATTCTTAAATTGTTCGCAAGCTTGCCAAAATTCCATGCTTGAGTGAGGTTCCCACCAGTGGTTAAAATTACCTTAGTAGAATTTGAGTGCCCGTATAGTTAAATTCTTGTCCGAATTGCATCCTGCAAACATTAGGCACAAAACTCTAGAAAATATTTATTAGCACAAAAAGATAGAGAAGATAGATAAAAACAAATCAAAGGATATAATTGAAAAGGTAAGAAGATAGGAAATAAAAACAGAAAAATAAAAACAGAAAAATAAAATAAAATAAAATAAAAAGAGAAAATAAAATAAAATAAAATAAAATAAAATAAAAACAGAAAATAAAATAAAATAAAATAAAATAAAAACAGAAAAATAAAATAAAATAAAATAAAATAAAATAAAAACAAAAAAATAAAATAAAATAAAATAAAATAAAATAAAAACAGAAAACAAGTCAAAGATAATCAATAATCAAACAAATGAACTAGTTAAACCACGAGTCCCCGGCAGCGACACCAAAAACCTGATGGACAAATTCATGATCACCAAAATATGATGTCACAAACTTGTTTTACAATCGGCAAGTATGACCGAATCATTTCAAGTAATAAACTTGGTAAGACCAAGTATCGTTCTCCCAAAGGACTCACGGCCTAGTTTAGTTATGTGATTTGTTGATTAGCTAAGACTTAAGAACAAAATAATTGGATTTTATATGCAAAAGACGAAAATAAACATGTATGCATGAGGGTGATCAATGGCTAAAACAAAATACAAATACTTTCAATGGAATATATGGATGAGTATGTTGTTGGGGGTCAATTTCATCTTATCCACTCTCATATATTTTAGAAATTCAACATTCAAGTCATCATTGTTAATGCCACTCTCTAAATTACCTTGTCAAGAAGGCCTATCCCCAATTACGAGTTCATACAATTCTTAGCATTCCTAATAATTAGTTCTTTTAGCATAGGAGCTTAACGACAACCAATATACTATTGGGAGTAATTCCCCAGATCTAGACTTCCCCGTACGTTCCCGTATCGACAAAATCAATAATCATGCATTGAATGAGTTAAACAAAGCAAGCCTTGAGCAAAGAGGAAAAACCCTAACTAATGATGAAAGAAAGCATAAGTCTTAGATTAAGATGCAAGCACAAATTCCATATATGAGAGCTTCAAAAGATTACATTGATTCCCCAACAAACATACAAGGTTTAGTTCACCATATTCATGGTGAACCTAGATGAACAATAATGAAAGAATGAAAGATAAAACCCTAAAAAGGTGAAGAGGTAGCCTGAGCATCCAAGATCCTCCTTCAAAGGGGTGGAAGAGAGAGTGTTTGCTTCGTCCCAGCCAAAGATACAAATCCTAGGACGTGCAAGTCCTTAAATAGGGCATAAAAATAACATAAAACAAGTCCAATCCCATAAAAACAAAAGAAAACCGGTCCAAGCCCACTTAGAATGGCGCGGTAATACCGCATGATCCATTTTGCCCCCAACTGCTGTTTTTGCCCCTCAATGGTGATTTTGGCACCTGAAAAGTGCCGTTCAGCGGTATTTTACCGCTCAGCGCCACTCGGTCACACTTTTTCTGCGTTCTGGTTGGTTTTTCAGCATTCTGGTTGACTGGTTGACTTTTTCTGGTTGACTGGTTAACTTTTCTGGTTGAGTGGTTGACTTTTATGGTTTCTGGTTGACTTTTCAGCACTCCAATCATTCGATACTTCCATTCTTCTTTCAAATCGTTCAATTAGCCTACAAAATCAAGGGAATCTTGCACAAAACCATTAAATTCACTTTCAACTCTCTTATTCACAAAACTAAAGCAAAAATATGAGTTCAAGCTAGTTTCTAAGTCTTAAAGGTTGCTTTTGGTATCAATTTTAAGCATAAAAATAACGGTTTTTCAACCGTTATCATCCAACCACATTAGTATAATCAGCAAGAGTTCGTCTGACATTATTATTCTCCATCTCCTCAGTGCTATGGTAAGAACCTTGTGGTGAAGGTTGTAAAAGAATTTCCGGAGCAGGAAAAAGTTCTCTAGATGTACGGATTCTTCTCCTCTGTCTACTTTCGTCTAAACCTTCAAGAAGAGGTTCCGAAGTTTTCTTGCTTCTAGTTCGAATTGCCTCCTGCATACACAAGAAAACAAATCCCTAGAAAAATTTGTTAGCACAAAAAGATATAGAAGAAATAATATAAGAGATAAGAAGAAAAACAGAAAAATAAAAACAAAAAACAGAAAAATAAAATAAAAACAAAAAATAAAATAAAATAAAAATAAAAACAGAAAATAAAATAATAACTGAAAAATATAAACAGAAAATAAAAACATAAAATAAAAAACAGAAATTCAAAATTCAAAATTCAAGTCAAAGATAATCAATAATCACACAAATGAACTAGGTAAACCACGAGTCCCCGGCAACGGCACCAAAACAACTCGATGACAAATTTATGAACACAGAAAAACGGCGCCAAAAACTTGTTTAACCCTCGGCAAGTGTGACCGAATCGTATCAAGTAATAAACTCGGTAAGACCAAATATCGTTCTCCCAAAGGACTCACGACCTAGTTAGTTATATGATTTGTTGATTATTTAAGACTTGTGAACAAATTCTTGTGGTTTCAAATGCAAAAGACTATAATTAAACATGTATGCATGAGTTTGATCAATGGAAAAGAGGAAAACAAACACGGAATGAATTAAATGGATGAGTATGTTGTTGGGGAAATCAATTTCATCTTATCCACTCTCATATACTTTTAGGAATTCATCATTCTTTTCATCAATGTTAATGCCACTCTCTAAATCACCTTGCAAGAAAGCATATCCTTAATTACGAGTTCATACAATTCCTAGCATCCCTAATAATTAATTCTGAAGCACAGAAACTTAAAGGCAACCAACCTCATATCCCTATGTCTAGGCGATATTACTTTTGGGAGAAATTCCCCGGATCTAGATTTTACCGTATGTGTCCATATCACTAAAATCAATAATCATGACATCGAATGAGTTAAACAATGCATGCTTTGAGCAAAGAGGAAAAACCCTAACTAATGATGAAAGAAAACATGTATCTCAAATAAGATGTTTAAACACTAATTCCATATATGAGAGTGATGCGGGCTGTCGCGGCCCATCAAATTTTATGTGCATTAAAGAATGCAGTACAGTGCTAGGAAGTGACTCCTAGGTCGTCTCTCAAGGACCAAATGTGGTTCGGGTCTTAGGACAAACACGTAGTGGGGGGTTTTGAAAGTGTTTTTGTGATTCGAAATGAACTAAATTAAAACTGGGAAATTAAATACAACTAAACATAATTGAAAACAGTGAAATATATTAACAAAGCGTGAAGACCGAACGGTCTTACAGATGACCGAACGGTTCTACATTGAGATCGAAAGGTTTCTAAAACAAGTGAGGAAATTGAAAATGCCAGAAGATAAAAAAAACCGAACAAAATAGACAACATAGTGAATCGAAGACAGTAAACAAATTAAAGTGACTGAAAGTAGTGAACCAACATTCCTAAAGTAAGATGTGTGAACTAATTAAAATGTAACAGATAAATCGAGAACACACATAAATGCATAACGAAATTGATTGCTGAATTAAATGAACCAAATGAGCTTGAATACGAATCATTAAATGCAACCCGAGAATAGAAGCAACAATTGAAAAACTTAATGCACTGGAATCATATTTTAATGTAAGAAAAATGCTTGAACCAATTAAATGCAGGGGAGGAACCAATTGCAATTATCCTATTAAAACATGCAACTATTAAACTAGAGAAATAAAGTGGGTATTGTGGTCTGGAAGCACCAATGCACATCCATCACCGTGCGCTCTCCAAAACAAAAATGCTTTCTCTTCTTCCAACGTGCAGCTGCCCCTTTCTCCATCATCAATCACCGTCCTCTCCTTCTAGCAAAATGAAAGCAAAATATTGGAATGTGCTACAGGTGGCGGTTGGGTCATCCTCAAGAGAAAGAAGCATCCTTCACGTGCTGGACCCGAGGGCTTCTTCACGTAGGCTGAAGCTGCTGCTGGAATACTGAATGTTGGACCGAAAGTGTGCTTCTTACTCCAAGCTGGACGCTGGAATGCACAAGGGTTGGGCCGTGATGTGCTTCCAAATGTGGGCTGAATGTGGCTTTAATTCTCCAAGCACCAGTTCACGTGCTTCTGCTTTGGGCCGTGTGAGCTTTCATCCAAGCTTCCTGAACTAATTCCTGGTGCCCCTCCGCGTGAAGGTCTCCCTTTCAGCCAGCCTCTCAATGCGCTACCTCCTCCCACGTGTGAATTGTTTTTCTATCCGTGTGCGTGGGCTTGCTGCACCGTGCTTTATCTAAATTGAAAAGTGAATCAGCACCTCCACTTCTTTGGTACCAATTTCCATTTCTCAATTAATCTCCAAATGTCCCAAAATTTATCCAACAATTTCCCTACAATTAATAATGCAAATAATTAGCCTCAGATAATTCAAATTAATTAAAATAAGAATTTCTGATCAAATTAAGCACAATTAGCAAAAATGGGAAAATACTGGACATTCAAGCATAATTCCCTGATTAAATCTAGCACAATAAGCTAAGTGAAATCGAGTAAATATTGACTCATCAGAGAGTTTCACAAGATTTCATTGATTCCCCAACAACAAGAAGAGTTTAGTTCACCATATTCATGGTTAAACTAGATGAACAATAATGAAAGAATGAAAGATAGAACCCTAGAAAGATGAGTAGGTAGCCTTAGCATCCAAGATCTTCCTCCAAGGGGTGGAAAGGTGTGTGTTTGCTTCGTCTCCAGCCAAAGATACCAACCCTAGAAAGTCCTAAAGATTATATACTATTCGTAATATTACAAAAAAGTGGGCCTAAGCCCAAAATACCACCGCTCAGCGGTAAACTGCCGCTCAGCGGTACTAGCGCAAAGTCAAATCTCCCCTCAGCTGCACTTTCACCCCTCAGCAGAGCCAACGTGTGTTCGTGAGCAGTACTTACGGTTTTTCTTCGTTTGCACTTTTTGAGTTCTTTTCTGATTCCATCTCTATCCTTCTCCACTTCTTTCATCAAATTCACCTTAAAACCTGCATCAAACACTAAAATCAAGCATAAACTTGTCCAACTCTCTTATTTCTAAAAATATGAACAAAAGCATGATTCTAAGCTAGTTTCTAAGTGTTAAAGGTTGCTTTTGGTATCAATTTTAAGCCTAAAAATTACAGTTTTTCAACTGTTATCAATTTTGTCCAGGTTTCTGTGATTGAATCAATTGCTTGCATGTGTCATATGATCAAGGCCATTTATTGTTATCCATTTTTAGCCAATGCATCATTTTAACCCAATAAAAGAGAGCACAATGTGTTCTATCCTTTGAACCTCTAGCCTTGAACATGATATGAACATCCTTTTTGAAAATCTTTACCTTGAGTTAAGTTGAGAATATTTGTGGTATTGATAAAGGTTCAAGTTTGGTGTTGTTGGGAAATTTGAAAAGGGAAAATAAATAAGCATTGAGCTAAGTGTTGAGCAGATGAAAAGCAAAAGAAAAAAAAAAGAAAAAGAAAAACTCAATGCAAGGGAAAGTTGGGAAAAAGTGATAATGGTTGTGAATGAATCTCTTAACTCAAGGATTTTGTGATCTAGAAAAACCAATTTTCTTCTTAACCCAGCCACATTATAAGCCATAGAAAAGTCCTTGTGATGATGGTTGCTTGTGGATGTGTTTGATTATGGTTAAATGAAAGACAAAGTTGATCCATGTGACATTGTGATAGTAGAGTGAAGGAGTGACCTCTGTTTGTGTGACTGAGTGAAACACTTTATCCTTGATTACATCTATACTTAGTTAATTGATCATTCATGAGAATAACATCTGTTGGAGAGTGTGTGATTATGTGAACACCCTGATGAGTAGTTGTGAATCAATGCATGTGTGCTTTGATAACGGTTGAAAAACCGTTATTTTTATACTTAATTTTGATAATCAATCAACCCTTTTTGACTTAGAAACTTGTTTTAACTCATGTTTTTGCTTTAGTTTTATGAATAAGAGAGTTGAAGGTGAATTTAATGGTTTTGTGCTACATTCCTTTGATTTTGTAGGTTATTGGAATGATTTGAAAGAAGAGTTAAAGTACCGAATGGTTGGAATGCAGAAAAGTCAACCAGAAACCAGAAAAGTCAACCAGTCAACCAGAAAAGTCAACCAATCAACCAGAATGTAGAAAAGTCAACCAGAGTGCAGAAAAAGTTATTTTTATGGGCTTGGACCTGTTTTCTGTTATTTTTATGTTCTATTTAAGGACTTGCACGTCCTAGGTTTTATATCTTTTGATGGCTTAAGCACAGAAACACATTTTTCACCCCTTGGGGGTAGATTTGGGGATTGTGGTAGCTCTTCTCTTCTCTCTAGGGTTTTTTCTATCTCTTCCATTCTTTCATTCCATTGTTCATCTAGTTTCTCCATGATAATGGAGGGCTAAACCTTATTGTTGTTGGGAAAGATGTAACCTTTTTAAACTCTCATGTATTGAATTGATTCTTGATTATATATGCTTTACTTCATTAATTGTTAGGGTTTTTCCTCTTTGCTCTATGCATGCTTTGTTTAACTCATTAAAGTGCATGATTAGTGATTTTGTCGATATGGACACATACGGGGAAATCTAGATCTGGGGAATCTCCCCCAAAAGTAGTATTGCCTAGACATAGGGATATGAGGATTGGTTGCCTTTAAGCTTCTTTGTGAATGTAATGCATGAATAATTGCTAGGGAGACAAGACATATTAAACTAGTGATTAGGAGTAGGCTTTCTTCACCGAGACATCAGGTTTAAGGTAAATTAGAAAGTGACATTAACATTAATGAAGAAAGATGAATTCATATATGCGTGAGAGTAAATTAGGTGAAATCTAAACCCCAACAACAATATCATCAACTTCATTCATTCATTCTTGTGTTTAACCTCAATTGATCAAATTGCATTCATTTTTATTTTATTGCATTTGCATTCAACACCCCCAAAATTTGTTCTTTAGAGTCTTAATTAGTTGAGTAATCACATAACTGTTTAGTGTCGTGAGTCTCCTGGGAAACGATACCTTGTCTTACAATTTATTATTACTTGATACGATTCGGTTACACTTGCCGAGGGTTAACAAGTTTTTTGGCGCCATTGTCGGGGATAAAAAATTTGTTTATCAAGTTTTTGGTGTCGTTGCCGGGGGACTCGTGGTATAACTATTCTATTTGTGTGATTCTTAACCGATTAGACTTTATCTTTAATTTTTATCTTTTTATTTCTTTATATCTTTCTATCTTTTCATCTTTCTATATTTTCATTTTTATCTTTCTATCTTTTCATCTTTCTATCTTCTTATTTTTTTATCTTTTCATCTTTCTATCTTTTGATCTTGCTATCTTCTTATATTTTTATTTTTTCTTCTTTTTATCTTTTCATCTTTCTATCTTTCTATTTTTTCATCCTTTTATCTTTTTTATCTTTTTCTCTTTTTATTTTTTCTTTTTATCTTTTTCTCTTTTTATTTTTTTTATCTTTTTCTCTTTTATTTTTTTCTCTTTTTATCTTTTTCTCTTTTTATCTTTTTAGTTTTTTTTTATCTTTTTAGTTTTTTTTTATCTTTTTATCTTTTTATTTTTATTTATCTTTTGACCTTTTTGTTTTTTCTTTCTATCTTTCTATCTTTCTATCCTTCTATCTTTCTTCTATCTTTCTTCTATCTTTCTTCTATCTTTTTTATTTCTATCCTTCTATATTTCTATTTTTTTATATTTCTATCTTTTTATCTTTTTATCCTTCTTCCATTTCTTCTTCTTCTTCTTCTTCTTCTTCAGCTTCGTCCACTTCGTCCACTTTTTCCATTTCATCCACTTCTTCTTTTTCTTTTTCCATTTCTCCTTCTTCTCCTTCTTCTTCTTCTTCTTCTTCTTCTTCTTCTTCTTCCTCATCCGCTTCGTCCACTTAGTCTACTTTGTCCACTTTGTCTAGTTCGTCCACTTCGTCCACTTCTTCCACTTCTTCCACTTCTTCCTCTTTTTCTTCTTCTTATTCTTCTTCTTCTTCTTTGTCCACTTCTTCCACTTCTTCGTCTTCATTTTTCCTTTCTCCTTCTTCTTCTTCTGCTTCTTCTTCTTCCACTTCGACCACTTCGTCCACTTAGTCTACTTTGTCCACTTCGTCTAGTTCGTCCACTTCGTCAACTTCGTCCACTTCGTCCACCTCTTCCACTTCTTCGTCTTCTTTTTCCTTTTCTCCTTCTTCTTCTCCTTCTTTTTCTTCTTCTTCGTTTTCTTCTTCTTCTTCCACTTCGTCCACTTCGTCCACTGAGTCTACTTTGTCCAGTTCGTCCACTTTGTCCACTTCTTCCACTTCGTCCACTTCAACCACTTTGTCCACTTCAGCAACTTCGTCCACTTCGGCAACTTCGTCCACTTTGTCCACTTCGTCCACTTCGTCAACTTCGTCCACTTCTTCCACTTCTTCCACTTCGTTCACTTCGTCCCCTTCTTCGACTTCTTCTTCTTATTTTTCCATTTTTCCTTCTTCTCCTTCTTCTTCTTCTTCTTCTTCTTATTCTTCTTCTTCTTCCACTTTTTCCACTTCGTCCACTTTGTCCACTTCGTCCACTTCTTCCACTTCTTCCACTTCTTCTTCTTATTGATGGAAGCAACTCTAGGAAATGCAGAAGAAGCTTCCCGAAGCAGAGAAATGGCAACGGATTGAATGAATCAGTGGAGTTACGAAGTGCACGTAAGGTGTTTGTGAATATGCTAGAGGTGTTGAGTGGCTATGTTTGGTAGAGTTCTAGCTCAGAAAGCTTTCCAAAGGGGAAAGAAGCTAGAGGAGGTGCAAGATAACAATGCACAAGGGTGAACTTGAGAGTAAAAGCTGAAAATTGGCAGCATTTCCTTACTTCAATTGATGAGCTCTCTTTTTATAGGCAAAGATGAGCTTTGGAAGTGTGCTATGAAAGCTATATCAGCATACAAATGAAAAACATGCAGAATCCAAGTGCAGCAGCTGTTTCCAGTCCATGTGCTCCATATGTTCCTCATGGAAAAGGTGCTGAATTAATGAACCACACGTTTGCTTGTTTCCCACGTTTTGCACATGTAAAATTGTGTTTTTAGCTTGGCTAAATGATGATGGCAACAGCAGCATAGGTTTCCAAGTCTTCCTTATTTGACCTACAAAACAAGGTAAAGATATTTAGTTAAAGAAGAACAAGCTAAGACTTAGAAAGAAAAGATTAAGTCCTTTATTCAACTTCCCTTTCTTGGTCTTAGAGTAAAGTTGATACTTCTTTAGATGGGAAGTCCCTAAAGGGGTTGCCATCATTCCCTCCCTCTTTAAAAATGATTTGTCCTCAAATCGGGAAGAAAAGAAGCACAACTTTGGTTTTTGTTTTCCTCCTGGATAAAAAATATATATACAAAAGATAGCAAAAATGAGTATGATGAAGAAGATGTAAACAAAGATAAGAAGACAAAACAAAAATCTTGTATTTTTGAAAAAGATTTTCTGTAAATTAGTCTTGGAAAAATGGAAAATTCCATAGTCCCAAGTTATTTCACTTTTATCTTGAGTTACTGGTTTACACAAGGGTAACATTAACTCAAGTTTTGAATTGCCAAATTTCGAAAATGATTGCACAGAATATGGGATGGCAATTGATTTAAAAGAGAAATGAATACTAGAAGAGTGCACAATAATTGGAAAAGAAGTAAAGAATGAGAACCCTTCCCTTTTAGGTTCCATGGTAATGGTAAGAGTAGGAGTTGCCATCATTAGCAAGAGCTCCTTCTCTTTACTTTCCTCTACTTTCTTCTTTTCTTCTTCTCTTTGCTTTTCCTCTTTCCTTCTCTCTCTTTCCTTTCTCTCTTCTTCTTTTTTCTCTTCTTCTTTTCTCTCTCTATTTCTTCTCTCTCTCTTTCTTGTCTCTCAACATCTTTTTGTAGTTTTAATTCTATTTGCTTAGCTTGCAGCTCCTTAAGTTTAATCTTAAATTCTATTTCTCTAATAAGGAAACCATTGTCATTTAAGCTTTCAAGAAATGTTTTTCCATCTTGAATGTAAGCTCTCAGCAATTGTAGGTTTCTCTTAATAGTTGAAGGCACAAAAGCTTTTCTCATGCAAGATTTTAATTCAGACCAATTATGAATGGAAGATTTTCTACCTATCCTAACATGATATTGTCTCTAATCCCACCACTCTCTTGCATGCTTTTCAAATCTAGATGTGTAGAGACTAAGGACATAAGATTCACTATTGCTAGAATGGAAATAGGATTCCGGTTTACTTTTTCTAGCAATAAATGGATGTATGTCATTAATGTCCTTTTCCCAAGCTAAGTATATTAAAGCACCAATATCCGCACCAAAGTATGGAATATTTGCCCTAACTTGTTTATATAATTCATCCTCTATCCGATCAAATTCATGAAAGGAACAAGTACTTCTTCTCGCTTCATCAAGTTTTCTTTTAATTTCTTTAAAAGTAATGGATTGATCAAAACTAGAAGACCGAGAGGACTTATATGAAGAAGAAGACCTATAGGAATCATAACAAGACATCAAAACTCTTTAAATTTTTATGAAAGATTTCTAGAAAGATTCTAGAGGTAAAATTAACCAAATAACTCCCAGGAAGGAGAGGTGAGTCACAATGGACAAGCTTAAGAACCTTGTCCTTCCTAGCCAGAGTGTCTTTGGTTGTTTCTTACCTTAGTTTCTAGGTAGAAGTGATGACTTGGGCCAAAGCCCATCAAATAATTAAGGTCAAATACTAGAAGTAGGGTTAGAAGAATTCAAGAAGAGCTTGAAGATATGGACACAACAGGGCACGTTCTTTTCCTTCAATTTCAGTGGAGTTTGAAGATACCAAGAGAAGGGGTAAAACTGTCCAGTTGATAGTCAAAGTTGCTAGATGCACCACCATTCTTTGCTAAGCACACCACGGCAGCACCCCATCCCTCAACATCACCAGCTCATGTGCTGCTTTAGTTTTAGCACGTTTTTCATAAGTCTTCCACATTTTACACATGGGTCATGCTCTTTCTTCCTCGTTGCAGCTTCATGAATCACATATAAATTCATGGTAGCCATCCTTGTAAAGACACTTTTGATAATATTGAATTTTACTCTGCTGATGCATTTTCCAGCAACTAAAACTCTGTCCAAAAGTCATTCCAATGAGCTTCCCTTCTCCATCTAGCTTCCTTCCAGTGGAAGGCCGCCTGAGCTAGCTTCCCACCTCCCAAACAGCTCTGCAACCGTAACTTACTACACTGTCTTTTCACTTTGCATCTCCGCTGCCATCTCTGGATTCAACTTCCGCTGCATTCAATCTGTCTCTCTTGCTGGAGCAATGTCATCAAGTGGTATTCAGAGCCTAGGTTCTGCATCACGCTCCAGCTAAGTGTTCCTCCCGTTCCATATTGTCATCAACTCTTCATTCGTGTTTTTCTTGAATCTGTGCACTGTTTCCTTAAGTTTTTTTTCAATTCCAGTAGATTCCATTGTGTTGATTTGTTTGTCCAACTTTTAATTGCTTTAGTGTTCATCATTTTAATCGGATCAATTCATTGATTTGAGTCTTTTAATTTTTTTTTAAATCTGCATTGTTTTTGTCCAGTCATGTGATTTGTTTGAATTTTGTAAAAAAATCCTGAGTAATTTTGGTGCCTGGATAAATCTGTGAAACTGGATGTGTTTTTCAATAGAAGCACATCAGATGAGCAATGATTAAAGAGCTCAAGTGCATCTAGAATTCCATCACAGTGCAGTGCCAATTGATGTAGTTTTCGAATCTGCTTTAAATTTTCTGAACTACATTGTGTGGAAATTTGCTTTCTAGTTGTGTTTGAATTCTTGGACTACGTTGTGTGCATACCATATGAACATTGTATTGTCTAAGATAATAACAATTGGTTGCATCAGTCAGCAGAATCCAGAATTCATTGATAGAGCAATTGGACCGAGCTGCAAACACTTTGATTGAGTTTTTTTTCTGATTTTGAATCTGTCCAGCTTAGAACTCACTTCTGGACATCTCTTAATGCATTCCTAGAGTCTTGTTTAAGTTTGATTTGCTGTCATATAGTCATTTTAATTGATTACATATCAGTTTGATTCCTTTGCTAAAAATTGGATGGTGAATTGGCCAAATCTAGTGTGAAAGAGCAACTGCAATAGTAAAATTTTGATTTAAAAGCATTTAGCCTCTGCTGGCAGTTGGCACAAGTCATATTTGGTAAAACAAATTTGCTTAAATCATAAAATTAAGAGTCCAAAGTCATTTGTGCAAAATGACCATTCAAACCACCAATATTTAAGCACTTTTTCTGGTATAGTTGCAGATTTTTTTAATTTGAAAGCTTGTTGTGATTACTGCATCAAAGTTAGTTTCAATTTGGTAGCAAAAGCTTGGTTCAAGTGATTATAAAGAAGTGCATCATTGAAAATTAACAATATACTGCATTTTAAAAAAAAGCTGTGTGAACTAGTGCCAAGCAAATTTTAAACTCTGATGCACAATTTTCAATCGTTCTCCTAGGCATTTTATCAAACACTTTGCCTAGTTTAAATTTGGTTTCGAAATTGATCATAGCTGCAACTTATCTTTGTTTCTTGCTTTTCAAATCCACTCTAGATCCTTTCCTAAGTTCATTTTGAGTGCCACCATTCATTGGAAACCGATTAATTGATTGATTTAAGTTGTTTGAAAATCCTACACATAAGCTGTTTGATAAAACTACAGTTGTGCATTCTGGTTTAACAGTTTTCTGGCAGCAGCAGTGTTGATTTTTCTGGCTTAATAATTGATTATTGGTGGCCTGTATGAGCTCTTTGTTGGGTGCATAAGTATCTTAGGTGGTCCTACAACACTGGTAGCATCTTAGGCAGTGGATTGGAGCAAGGAAAGATCAACTTTGGAGTTGATTTTTGGTGCAGCAGAACCACATTCTTCACTGGTCTGCATCAAACTGGTTGCTGCAACAGCAGCATAATTCACTTAGCAGCTGTGAGATTAGTGTGAATCAACTAATTTCACTTCCTTTGAGAGAAGCCAGAGCTGCACACCACCTCTACTTTCCGTTCTCTTGTTGTTTCATTTCTATTCTTGCAAAAATACTTGTAATTGGCCATTAAGCAAGTGACTTGGAAGAATTCACAAGTGTTCTTCCTTCACTTGCAAACTTTGCTTTTAATTGTTCATATAAAATTGGTAGACAGTGAGTGTGTCTTGGATACAAAGTTCCAAGCCTCACTTAGGAGATCTCACTTCTTTCAATTTTTGCAAGCACATAGGCCAAATCTTAGAAGTCCGCATTTAGGGTCTAGTTTTCTTTGAGTTTGAGTATGTCTTTAAACATTTAATGAATCTAGAGGTAATTTTGATTTAAAGACTTTTAGTAAGTAACTAGGGATATATTTGGCAAGGCAAGACTTGGTATTTAAGCAACCTATACGGTTCACCTCTCTTACTTGAAATATTGTCCTCAAGTGAAAAACTTCTAGTCTTTATCTCAAGAAAACTTTTAAGTTCATCAAAATGTCTGGAAGACAATCCCCTAGAATTAGTGATCCTCCCAAAGATCAATTTTCATTCCAAACTCTAGTCAATCAACTCAATGAGATTGAGAGAAAAATAAGTCAAGAAAAGTCCAAAGAGAGCTACATAGTGCCATGGTTGAAAATGAGTTGAAACTTTTGAGAGAGGAACAAATCCAAAATAGGGAGAGAAGTTATAGTGGAGAGTCCCAATATGAACAAGAGGCCTTAAGAGTAGGAGAATATTATCATCAACCCTCTTCATCAAGAAGACACCGGAGGGAATTTGAAAATCCTCCTCCTCCTAAGGAAGTTAATGTGGTATTACCTCATTTTCATGGAAAAGATAATGTTGAGGCTTACCTAGATTGGGAAATGAAGGTAGAGAAAATTTTTGCTTGCCATCAAGTAGGAGAAGAAAGAAAATTCTCTCTTGCTACCCTAAGTTTTCAAGGGTATGCAATGTACTGATGGACTGCTACAGTCCAAGAGAGACTAAGACAGCGACTTCCTCCAATAAAATATTGGAATGAGCTTACAAATGCCCTTCGGAAAAGGCACATACCCTCATACTACAAAAGAGAACTCATGGATAAGCTCCAAAGATTGCAACAACAATCTATGTCTGTTGAAGAATACAGACAAAAGATGGAGCTATACATGATGAGGGCAGGAATAACAAAGGGCGAGGAAACTACCTTGGCCAGATTTTTGAGTGGGTTGAATCTTGATATCAAGGATAGGGTTGAACTACTACCTTATAGAGATTTGAATGATCTTGTTCAAATATGTATAAAGGTAGAACAACAAAATTTGAGAAAAGCTTCTGTTAAAAGATTTCAATCCCCCTTTGGACAGAAGATTGTAAAAGAAAAAGAACCCCTCAAACCTCTAGCCAATATAGCTGAAAAACCCAAACATGAATCCTCTTCACACACTCGCACTAGTGAGATTAAGTGTTTTAAATGTTTGGGTAGGGGTCACATAGCTGCTCAGTGTCCTACCAAAAGAACAATCATTTTAAGAGGTAGTAACACATATAGTAGTGAAAGTGAAACCCCTAGTGAAAGTGAGAATGAACAAGAAAGAGATAATGAGGAGAGAGTATATCCTTGTGAGGGTCCACTTCTCATGGTGAGAAGGGTGCTTAATAGTCCAACAAGTCCAGAACACTTATCACAAAGAGAGAACATCTTTCACACAAGATGTCAAATTGCAGAAAAATATTGTTCTCTCATTATTGATAGTGGATCTTGTTGTAACTGTTGTAGCACAAGGCTGGTTGAAAAGCTGAATCTTATTGTGATACCCCATCCAAAACCTTACAAACTTCATTGGCTAAATCAAGATGGGGATATAACAGTCAAGAATCAAGTTAAATTGGCAATTTCCAGAGGAAACTTCAAAGATGATGTTATTTGTGATGTAGTTTCTATGGAAGCTTGCCATGTACAACTAGGAAGACCATGGCAATTTGATAATGACACTACACACCATGGTCTCACCAATACCATAACTGTGCACAAAAATGATAAGAAATTTGTGTTTCATCCTCTGTCACCTACCCAAGTGGCCAAAGATCAAACACAAATGAAGCTCAACATGGAACAAGAAAAAGAAGAAATAGAGAGAAGAAAAAGAGAGAAAGAGGAAAGAAAAGAAGAAGAGAAAAGAGAACAAGACAAAAGAGAGCAAGAGCAAAGAGGAGAGAAAAGAAAGAAAGAAGGGAGAATAGAACCTCTGTCCACACTCCGCATAGAACCAAGACTCTTAAGGGGAGGTTTTCTATCTTTTAATTTGTTATCTCTCCTTAAGTTTTCAAATTTTACCTTTTCTCTCAAAGAATTTGCCATTCCATCTTTTCAAAAATTACAACTTTCAGGATATGGCAATTCACCACTTGAGTTAAGGTTACCTTTATGGTTATCACTAACTCAAGACAAAAGTAACATTTTGAATAAAGACAGGTTTCTTTGTTGTAATAAAATTGAAAATTTCAAATTAGGGAAACCTTCTTCTAAACATATTCATATATATATATATATATATATATATTACTAGATCAAATAAAACTAATTAGAGATATGTTTGATGCCTATTGCAGATGGATATTTGATCCAGGAAGAACTCTTATAACGTCAATAAAAATAAGGCCTCAAGCGAACCTTCAGATTTGAGACAAATCCTTTCCAAGGGGGAGGGGATGATGACTTGGGCCAAAGCCCATCAAATAATTAAGGTCAAATACTAGAAGTAGGGTTAGAAGAATTCAAGAAGAGCTTGAAGATATGGACACAACAGGGCACGTTCTTTTCCTTCAATTTCAGTGGAGTTTGAAGATACCAAGAGAAGGGGTAAAACTGTCCAGTTGATAGTCAAAGTTGCTAGATGCACCACCATTCTTTGCTAAGCACACCACGGCAGCACCCCATCCCTCAACATCACCAGCTCATGTGCTGCTTTAGTTTTAGCACGTTTTTCATAAGTCTTCCACATTTTACACATGGGTCATGCTCTTTCTTCCTCGTTGCAGCTTCATGAATCACATATAAATTCATGGTAGCCATCCTTGTAAAGACACTTTTGAGAATATTGAATTTTACTCTGCTGATGCATTTTCCAGCAACTAAAACTCTGTCCAAAAGTCATTCCAATGAGCTTCCCTTCTCCATCTAGCTTCCTTCCAGTGGAAGGCCGCCTGAGCTAGCTTCCCACCTCCCAAACAGCTCTGCAACCGTAACTTACTACACTGTCTTTTCACTCTGCATCTCCGCTGCCATCTTTGGATTCAACTTCCGCTGCATTCAATCTGTCTCTCTTGCTGGAGCAATGTCATCAAGAAGTCTTTGAAAAGCTTTTTAAATGCAAGAATGCTATGCACCTATAAACCAAATGAAGGTTTATCTATATGAAACGCGCTCCTAAGTACCACGGAGACTTAAAACATTAAAGTCAACAAGCAAAGTAAAGTAAAGCAAATGGAAATGAATGAGACACAGTCCTAAGTGAAAGTGAAATGACACTTGGAGCCACTTGACACACTTTCACACTAAGAAAAGGAACTTTAAAGTGGTGTTTTTCTGCTGCAAGGAAGTGCTGGACAGCGGATTGAAATTCCTCTTAAAGTCCACTTGAAGCAATGTTAGCAAGACCTCCACTCCTTAAGATGCTACCCCTTTGATAAGGCCCACCTGGATGTTAAAACTCCACCAAACATCACAACATCCATACAAAAAACCAGCAAAACCGTGAGCATACAATATTTCACTGCACTAAATTTTGCTGTCCAAACCAGACTTCACCTTGGCATTTTATCAAACAGGTTAGGTGCAAAATTTCCAAACAATGTAAAACAAGCAATTAAAGGCTGGCAAGGAAGGCTGGCACACAAAATGAACTTAATAGATGCTCTAGAAAGGATTAAGAAACCAATAAAATCAAAACATGCTGCAAAGACATCAAACTCAATGATTTCAAAAATTTGGCAAAAGTGTTTGACATAATGCCTCAAAGAAAAACCAGTTTTTGGCCAAAATCCTGATGCTGGTGCAGCAGATTTTTCGAAACTGGATTGTACTGGTCCAAATGCTTTTTCTAAACTTGGTTAATGATAGTTTGATGTATGATTTAACAATAGTGGTACCAAGCTTTTGCTAGAATCCAAATATCAAAGGCAAATGCACCAAAACAGATTCAAACTATGTGTAGAAACTAAAATGTGGCCCAAAAAAAGACACTTTAAAATGGATGACTTGAGAGGCAATTTTTCACAGCTATGGTTAGACACCTAATTTGATGATTGGAGCAACTTTGTATGCATTATTTGAAGGTGTTTAAACTGTCAAACAACAAGGATATATGCAGCAGCAGAAATTGAGTAGTTCACTTCCAATTTCAACAAAATGTGATGCTTGGAATGATGATTTTGCATATGGACTGAAAATTGACCAATTGAACAGTATGCACAAGATTTACTTGACCAAATCCACTTGTACAAATGTGCAAAATGCACAGAAACAAGTGGAGGCAGCAATTGGCAGTGGTAGTTGTTAATTATGCAGAAAAAAGAACACCAAAACTGCACTAGAATTAGAAATGTGGCAAAAAATGGAAATTGCAGTGGTGACAATGAACAACAGTGATTCAAATGTTCAAATAACACTTCAAACAAGTGTATATCATCAAATGGAATATGTTGAAACACTTAAACAGCCAAAGCAAAGTGCATATCAGTTTTTCAGTGGTTGACTTCCAATTTTAACAAAATTTAGTGGTTTGGCTGGTGTATTTTCGGATAGGTTCAACAATGACCATATGAACAGTAAGAACAAGTTTGAAATGGTCAATTGTATGTGCACAAACGTTCAAACACCACAGAAGCACACAGAGTCTCAATATCACTCTTAAAAGTTGCTAAATTATGTTGAAAATTAGTGAAAACTGCAGTAGTTTGGAAAATACTGGAAGCAAAGCTGGATTGATCAAACAAGTGATTATGAATGTCCTAAATCAAGATCTAGCTTCAGAAATTAAGCTAGGAAATAGTAAAAGCCTAAAACATGGCAAAGATTCAAGCACGGTGCAAAGCTTTAGACATAGCAAATCTTGACAAACTTTGGAAAACTGTGACAGCACTAAAATCCAGATTTAAATTAACTCAGCTACTGATTTTGCAAATCTGTGATTGATTGGTGTTACTATCACTTGATACACAGTTGAAATCACTAGGAAAACTTGGACAACTCTTGAAAACCTTCAAATCTGGACGAAAATCAGATGATCTCAAATTAATCCAGAAATGATGTTTTATGCAGAGTTTTCTACTAGAATCAATATTTGCAATGCTAGTTGGCTCAAATGATCAAAGCTGGACATGCTGCCATTGCTTTATATGATCAACATAGAGCTAGCAACTACTCAAGACATAGTAAAAACGAAAATGAAAGCTAGAACAGAATCAAATACTTGTTGACAGAGTTGAAAAACTGCACAACAGAACATGACAATGACATTACTGGAAAAATGAAAATTAAAGGTTGAATTGAACTCACACAATGGAAATGCACCGATTCAAATGATGAAGAAACACTTAAGGAATTGGAAACACAAGAACAAAGATTACACACGCGAATTGAAGCAAAACAACAAATAAAAAATTCTGGAAAACAGTGAACACTACACTGCACAACACGGTCAAACATAAAATGGAAGTAAGAGCAACTTAGCTCTTGAAGCGTGAGTGGAAACTCCTGGCTCTTGATGCCAAATGATGGAAGCAACTCCAGGAAATGCAGAAGAAGCTTCCCGAAGCAGAGAACTGGTAGCGGATTGAATGAATCAGTGGAGTTACGGAGTGCACGTAAGGTGTTTGTGAATATGCTGGAGGTGTTGAGTGGCTGTGTTTGGTAGAGTTCTAGCCCAGAAAGCTTTCCAAAGGAGAAAGAAGCTAGAGGAGGTGCAAGATAATAATGCACAAGGGTGAACTTGAGAGTAAAAGCTGAAAATTGGCAGCATTTCCTTACTTCAAATCAAGTTGAGTTTACAATTGATGAGTTCTCTTTTTATAGGCAAAGATGAGCTTAAGAAGTGTGCTATGAAAGCTATATCAGCATACAAATGAAAAACGTGCAGAATCCAAGTGCAGCAGCTGTTTCCAGTCCATGTGCTCCATATGTTCCTCATGGAAAAGATGCTGAATTAATGAACCACACGTTTGCTTGTTTCCCACGTTTTGCACATGTAAAATGTGTTTTTAGCTTGGCTAAATGATGATGGCAGCAGCAACATAGGTTTCCAAGTCTTCCTTATTTGGCCTACAAAACAAGGTAAAGATATTTAGTTAAAGAAGAACAAGCTAAGACTTAGAAAGAAAAGATTAAGTCCTTTATTCAACTTCCCTTTCTTGGTCTTAGAGTAAAGTTGATACTTCTTTGGATGGGAAGTCCCTGAAGGGGTTGCCATCACTTATTCTTCTTATTTTGCTTCTTCTTCTTTGTCCACTTTTTCCACTTCTTCCATTTCTTCTACTGTCGTTGAAGCTATCAAATTAATACTACTTTTCAAGGCAACTTCAGTATTGCCAAGTAGTATTCAAGAAGGTAGATAGGGCTAAAGTAACCCTGAGTCGTCTCCCAACGAACACAAAATTGCTTTTGAATATCTGACTCTTACGAATGCTATGCAACGCTTATGGATAAAAGTAATGTTTGGAGAATGTTTAAAGAACAAATAAGAAACTTAAAAACAGTTACGATGAAATAGGCTAATTCTACTGCTTTTCCAAGATAGATTCATCATCGGTTATCCACGGATAATTGTTCAATTGATTATTGTTTAAGTTTCAAATTAACTAAAGTACATTCTTAATTAATTCGAGGGCGATCATGCATTTAACCAAAGTAAATTCTCAATCAAATGCAAAACCTTTCTAGATTATTCACAATAAATTCAACCAAAGTACATTCTCAATCACATTCTATTGTGTTTAATCATGTCTATTCTTAAATCTCCTAACCAAGTTAAAAGTTAATCAATCAAAGTAAATTCTCAATTAATTATAGTTGAAATTATTACTACCAACCAAAGTACATTCTCAATTGATAGTAAAAACCATTTAATCATATGAAAGTTCCTAAATTAAATCAAAGTAGATTCTCAATTAAACCTAGAAACCCTAGAACTCATATAATCATTATGCATGTAGAATCAAATACATTATGATGCAAAAATCTTTACTTTTAGCAAGATAGAGAGGTGAAAGACATAGAGAGAGAACAACTTAAATCAATAATCAAAATAAACAATTGCATTAATTGAACGTAACCTCAGAATCCATCATGGAATTACAGCAGAATAGCCCTAGATGCTTAGCTCTCCATCAATGGAGCTGAATACAAGATGAAAATAAGAGAGAGAGAAGTATGAGAGAATGAATGAATGAAGTCCCCTTTTCTGCCTCCCCTGGGTCTCTTTATATAGGGCTTGATTGGGCTTGGACTCTGAATATTCAGTTGACAGAATCTTTTACCTCATATCTTCCAAATAACTAAAAGATTTACATAATTATAACATTATTTGGAAGATATTTTTTATTGATATTCTCAAATTAAATTAATTTAACAACTGAATTTTATCTTTTAGCTTTTCTAACTTTCCAAAATTGCATAAATGCCCTGAAATTTCTTCTATCTACACTTTAGCCCCTTCAGAATTCTCCAAAATTGCACCAGAAGCCCTTGTTGACCAGCTTTGACTATAGAGGTCGCACCCAATGGGAGCTCGCCACGTGGCTGCCCTCATCCTTCCCCAATTAGGGTTTCAGATTTGGGGAAAGGGCTTCCCCCTTTTGTCGTCTGCATGCCGTGAGGAAAAGAGGAGTGGCTCGAGATTGTGGAGCTGCCACGGTGGTTGCAGTGGCAATTTCTGTTATGGGATTTACTGTGTGGTTTTTCTGATTGCAGGTGGTGGTCCGTTGATGGTTGCGCCAATGGTGCGTGAGAAGCGTGGATGAGAAGATGAAGATGGTTGTGCGATGGTGGTCGAGACGCGACTTTGTAGAGGCGCGATAAAAGGGATCGCGAGAAGCGGTGGCGCGATTTGGTTCCGAGAAGGGAGAAGATGAACGGTGGTGATGGTTGATGGTGACTGTCCGGCGAGAAACTCGTGCAAGGATGGCGATGAGCGTGGTGCGTGACGACGGCGCTGTGCGTTGAAGGTTGACAGCGGCTTGGGTTTAGTGGCGGCGGCCTGAAGTGTCGAGGCGCGATTTTGGAGAAGCAGTGTGCGGCGGCTTCACGGCGGTGATGGACAAATTTATGAACACCGAAATACGGTGCCACAAACTTGTTGAACAATCGGCAAGTATGACCGAATCGTTTCAAGTAATAAACTCGGTAATACCAAGTATCGTTCTCCCAAAGGACTCACGACCTAGTTTAGTTATGTGATTCGTTGATTAGGTAAGACTTAAGAACGAAATAATTGGATTTTACTATGCAAAAGACGAAAATAAACATGTATGCATGAGGTTGATCAATGGCTAAAACAAAATACAAACACTTTCAATGGAATATATGGATGAGTATGTTGTTGGGGTTTATCAATTTCATCTTATCCACTCTCATATATTTTAGGAATTCAACATTCAATTCAACATTGTTAATGCCACTCTCTAAATTACCTTGTCAAGAAGGTCTATCCCTAATTACGAGTTCATACAATTCCTAGCATTCCTAATAATTAGTTCTTTTAGCACAAGAGCTTAACGACAACCAATATACTATTGGGAGAAATTCCCCGGATCTAGACTTCCCCGTACGTTCCCGTATCGACAAAACCAATAATCATGCAGTGAATGAGTTAAACAAAGCAAGCATTGAGCAAAGAGGAAAAACCCTAACTAATGATGAAAGAAAGCATAGGTCTTAAATATAAGATATAAGCACAAATTCCATATATGAGAGTTTCACAAGACTACATTTATTCCCCAACAACAATACAAGGTTTAGTTCACCATATTCATGGTGAAACTAGACGAACAATAATGAAAGAATGAAAGATAAAACCCTAGAAAGGTAGAGAGGTAGCCTGAGCATCCAAGATCCTCCTTCAAAGGGGTGGAAGAGAGAGTGTTTGCTTCGTTTCTGCCAAAGATACAAACCCTAGGACGTCCTAAAGCTTATATACTATTCTAAAATTACAGAAAATTTAGGCCCAACCCCATAAGTGTGCCGCTCAACGGTAAAGTACCGCTCAGCGGTGAGTGCGTGAGTTATTTTCTCCCCTCAGCGGCCATTTTGCCCCTCAGCGGATCCAACGTGACTTCCTGAGTGCCGCTCAGCGGTAAACTGCCACTGAGCGGCAGTTGCGGCTTCTCCTTTTGCACTTTTTGATGTCTTTTCTGATTTCATCTCTCTCCTTCTTCACTTCTTTCACCAAATTCACCTTAAAACCTGCACAAAAACACTGAAATCAAGCATAGACCTGTCCAGCTCTCTTATTTCTGAAAATATGAATAAAAGCATGATTTCAAGCTAGTTTCTAAGTATAAAGGTTGCTTTTAGTATCAATTTTAAGCATGAAAATAACAGTTTTTCAACTGTTATCACAACCCCAAACTTAGAACTTTGCTTGTCCTCAAGCAAACAAGATGTAACTCAATCTTCTACCAATTCATATGATGGTTCACTCATTCAAAAATCTTCTTTTCAAGATAAGTAAAGACTTCAATCAAACTTTTGACCAAGATTTCAATCAAGATGTGCACATGCTTTAGTGTTTCACAAAGGCAGTTAATATTCAACAAATGCTATTTTTCATGAATGATCAATCAATTAAGCATGGATGTTCATGTGCTCATGGAATACTTCCTCACCAGTTAAAGTGTTTCACTCACACAAGTGTATAAGAGGTAATTACTCATTCACTCTACTATCACAATGTCACATGAATCAACTTTGCCTTTCATTTTACCACAATCAAAAACATTCACAAGCATGCATCATCACAAGGACTTTTCAATGGCTCATAATGTGGCTGGGCTAACAAGAAAATTGGTTTTTCTGGATCACAAATTCCTTGAGTTAAGAGAATCATAACAACACAATTATTCTTATTTTTCCCAACTTTCTTTTGCATTGAGATTTGCTTCTTCTTTTCTTTTCTTTTCTTTCTCTTTTTCTTTGCATATTCTTAGCTCAATGCTTTTACTTTTTCATGTTTTCCCAACAACCCCAAACTTGAACATTTAACAATACCACACAAGATCTTCTACTTAACTCAAGGTAAAGTTTTTCAAGGGTTTTCAATTGATGTTCAAGGCTAAGGGTTCAAAGGATAGAACACAAAGTGTTCTCTTTTAGTGGGCTAACTTTATGAATTTGGCCAATAAAAAGGGTTCCAACAACGGCCTTGATCATATGATGCAAAACAAGCAATTGATTCAATCATAGAAAACCTGGGCAAAATCATTCATGTTTCCAAAGTAATAGCATTCAATCAATAACAACTTTGGAGCTCAAAACCTCACATACAAGCTCATTCACATTTGACATACATATCCTGCTTAATCTCACAATCACAATCATAATATCCTGCATTTGTTCACAAAGCATGTGAATCACCTGTATAAGCATTTTATGTGCACTTCTATCTCAACATCAATCAATCAATAATCATCATCAAGCATTACTTATCACACAATAACAGTCAATAGCAAACCATCATAACAAACCAAGTTTCCAATAGAGTACATCAACCTTAATCTAAAACAAAAGTAAATAAGTTCAGAACACTTAAACCAACAAAAGCATAAGTTCATGATAGCATTCATCAGTAAATGCTATCTCAGCTCCTCATCAATCTGAGCTGTCCTCTGTATCTTCCTCTTCTTCCTCATCTTCATCATCTTCAAATGCATCATCATCATCAGCTTCATCTTCTTCCATCTCCCTAACTGAAGCTTCAGCTGCTTCAGCTCCTCCTCCTTGCACCGGCTCCTCTGGCCAAGCTACCACATTATGGAATTCCTCCATAGTCCACCTGTGAGCTGGAGGTGTATCATACATCCCCACAATCATCTCAGCAGTAGCCACTTGCCCTCTATGAATGGACTGTAACTGAGCACCTATAAGAGACATGTACATGTCCCTCATCTGGAACGCTTCTGCTTCATGTGTCTCAGCAGATGTCTGGCTCTGTGCTTGCCCTCTTTCTCTGCGAGCACGGTGTGGTGGAACTGGCTGAGCTGCCTCCTCACCTCCATAGTACTGTCTGTAATATGCCTCATCGATGGCTTTTCTTGGCCTTTCAAATGGTGGAGCAGAAGTGTCCACCCCAGCTATCTTACAAAGGTGAGTGATTAAGGAGGGATGTCCGAGGGGTGCTTTGTTATTTGAGGTATTGGCACACACACTAATCTCATCAGCTATCACCTGCCCAATGTTAACATTTAAGTTCCTGATAGCACAGTAGATGAAGAGTGCCCGGCTGAGAGTAATATCTGACACATGTGAACATGGCTGAATGTTGGCATGAGAAAATGCCATCTAATACTTTGCAAGAGGAGTCAGATCAATCCTCCTAATGTTTACCACTGAGCCAGATCTATTCCTTTGGAAGTGTCCTCCAGGTATACATAGTACTCTCTCTACATCCTCAAAATCAGCCCCTTCCTCCATGCAAAGAGCAAACTGGCACTGCTCACCAGCCCACACAGTATCCAGGAAGTTATTGATTGAATCAGGATCATACCTGATAGCATGGCCTCTGACATAGCTCAGATAATTTTCAGCTGGATAATCACCAATCTTCTTTGCATTGGTGTAGAATTCTTTTACCACAGCTATGTTGGCAGGTGCAGGATATGTGGCTAGCTTTCCCCAGTCATTCCCTAACAATTGCTCTCCAAATTGAGGAGCAAAGTTAGGTATCATTCCAACTTTTCTCTCCATAAGGAGTCTTCTGTCTTGCACCACCTTGAAGTGCTTCTCATGTTTCCGAGAGAGGAACCTACTAGAATGGGGCTGTTCTGGTTCCTTTTCCTTTCTCTTGGTTGCCATGGTTTTCAATCTTTTTCCTGAAGAGGATGCCATTCCAGCAATCAAACCCAGATACAAAACCACAGAACATGATGTTAATCATTAGTAAAACATAAAACACAACTCCTTTCGAAGCTAAACCACCGCTGAGGGTCAGATTTACCCCTCAGCGCCACCAGTGCCACGTTCCAGAACGCAAATTTTCAGAAAATTCCAGGTCTGGCAGAGTGCCGCTCAGCGGCAGTTTACCCCTGAGCGGTAACTCTGCAGAATTTTGAAAAATCTCTTTTAAGCTGTCCTAACTCCACCCAAATGCAATTTTCAGTTTTCCAGATCAAAACCATGCAGTTTAATCGGTTCAAACATCAATTTAATCATCAAATCATGCATAGAAACAAAAACCCCTAAATATTCATGCTTTAACAATCACATTCAAAATCAAGAACCCTAGAATGAACAAAATGCTTTTTACTTACTTGGGTGGAGATACTAGATGCAATGAGAATGCTTCCAAGCTAGAATGCTCTCTTCCAACCCCAAACTTTGATGGCACACTAGAGAAAAAGTGAGTGGAAGAGAAATTTTCTTAAGAGGGAAGAGTAAAAAGGTGTAGAAAACCTTGGAGAAGGTATGTGGGAGTGTTTGTGCAAAGAAGAGCCAGCAAACAGAAGCTTATGCGCAGCTTAGGGTATAAAAATACCCTAATGGGCTCGGGTCCCGCTAAGGGGAAACTAAACCCACTCTGCGATAGTACCGCTCAGCAGCACTTTCGTGAAGTGCTCTTCTCTTTCTTTTCTTAACCTACGTGCCTCCTAAACATGCCCCTCACTGGTTCCCTGCAATTCAATTCTCAGGTTACTTATGCACAACCCTATTATACTACTACAATGAAACAAACAAAAACAATCAATCAACTGGGTTGCCTCCTAGGTAGCGCTTGTTTAACGTCACGAGCCTGACCCAAAATCCACCAACACCCATCAGTAGGTGCAAAATTTTCTCACCAACACCCATCAGTAGGTGTTACAAACTTAGTATCCTTCAGTAGATACTTAACCACCTAGCATCCTTCCGTAGATGCTATATCCAACAAAGTATTTACAAAAATAATATCCACAAATTAAAAGTTACAAAACAAAATCAAAAGTTTTTAAATCACTGGGTTGCCTCCCAGCAAGCGCTCTTTTAACGTCATTAGCTTGACCTACTAAAGCTCATGTTCTTTCTTCTTTTTCTTCTTTCTACTGAACTTCTTCAGAAATTTGATCAAACCAGGAACCTGTTGCAGTGTCTCAATCATAGGAACTTTAATCTCCAATTTCTTGAAGATTTCCATAAAGCACTTGAATTTCTTTTCCTTCCCATGATTCTTCTTTAGATGAGGATGGGATTTTTCATATGATTTCTTCTTCTTTCCTCTCATCTTCTTTTTCTTCCTTTTTCTCTCCCTAAAATTTCTCTTTTTCTTTTCTTTTATTTTTTTCTTCCCTTCTCTTTTTCTCCTCAACTTTTTTATTTTCACACAAATTTTCTTTCTCTCTTCTCTCTCAACCACTTCTTTTTCTTTTTCTTCATCTTTATTTTTCTCACTCAACTCTTCTTTTTCTTTTCTCTCTATCTTTTCCTCATCTCCCCCTATTTTTTTCTCATCAAGAATCTTTTCACTTTGAGTGACAATGGCTTGCCCTTCTTCCTTAAGGTTAACTTCAGTATTAACCTCCTCATTCAATCTCTGACTAATGTAACGAAGGTAAATCTTCATCCTTTTACATGATTCTTCAATGCTTTTCTGAGTAGAGTCGGAATTTTTCAAAAATCATTGAAGCGTGTCATCCAAACTTTCTGATAGAGAGGGTTGTTGCTGCCATTGTTGTGGTGGCGGCCTATCAAATTCTTCGGCAGCTTGAGTGTTTTTGTGATGACAATTAGGTATCTGTATGTACTGTTCAACTACCTCCTCCAACGTTCTCCTTTTTCCCGATAGAGAGGGTTTTTGCTGCCATTGTTGTGGTGGTCGATTCTTAAATTGTTTGAAAGCTTGCCAAAATTGATCATTATCCATGCCTGAGTGAGATTCCCACCAATGGTTGAGATTACTTTGGTAGAATTGAGTGCCCATATAGTTAAATTCTTGACCAAATTGCATTCTACAAACATTAGGCACAAAACCCTAAAAACAATTGTTAGCACAAAAAGATATAAAAGAAGATATAAGATCAGAGATAAGAAGATAAAATAAAAACAAAAAACAAAAAAATAAAATAAAATAAAAACAGAAAATAAAATAAAATAAAATAAAATAAAATAATAACCAAAAAATAAAATAAAATAAAATAAAATAAACACTGAAAAAATATAAACAGAAAATAACAAGTCAAAGATAATCAATAATCAAACAAATGAACTAGTTAAACCAGAGTCCCTGGCAACGGCGCCAAAAACTTGATGGACAAATTTATGAACACCGAAATACGGCGCCACAAACTTGTTGAACAATCGGCAAGTATGACCGAATCGTTTCAAGTAATAAACTCGGTAAGACCAAGTATCGTTCTCCCAAAGGACTCACGGCCTAGTTTAGTTATGTGATTCGTTGATTAGCTAAGACTTAAGAACGAAATAATTGGATTTTACTATGCAAAAGACGAAAATAAACATGTATGCATGAGGTTGATCAATGGCTAAAACAAAATACAAACACTTTCAATGGAATATATGGATGAGTATGTTGTCGGGGTTTATCAATTTCATCTTATCCACTCTCCTATATTTTAGGAATTCAACATTCAATTCATCATTATTAATGCCACTCTCTAAATTACCTTGTCAAGAAGGCCTATCCCTAATTACGAGTTCATACAATTCCTAGCATTCCTAATAATTAGTTCTTTTAGCACAGGAGCTTAACGACAACCAATATACTATTGGGAGAAATTCCCCGGATCTAGACTTCCCCGTACGTTCCCGTATCGACAAAACCAATAATCATGCAGTGAATGAGTTAAATAAAGCAAGCATTGAGCAAAGAGGAAAAACCCTAAATAATGATGAAAGAAAGCATAGGTCTTAAATATAAGATATAAGCACAAATTCCATATATGAGAGTTTCACAAGACTACATTGATTCCCCAACAACAATACAAGGTTTAGTTCACCATATTCATGGTGGAACTAGATAAACAATAATGAAAGAATGAAAGATAAAACCCTAGAAAGGTAGAGAGGTAGCCTGAGCATCCAAGATCCTCCTTCAAAGGGGTGGAAGAGAAAGTGTTTGCTTCGTTTCTGCCAAAGATACAAACCCTAGGACGTCCTAAAGCTTATATACTATTCTAAAATTACAGAAAATTTAGGCCCAAGCCCATAAGTGTGCCGTTCAGCGGTAAAGTACCTCTCAGCGGTGAGTGCGTGAGTTATTTTCTCCCCTCAGCGGCCATTTTGCCCCTCAGCGGATCCAACGTGACTTCCTGAGTGCCGCTCAGCGGTAAACTGCCGCTGAGCGGCAGTTGCGGCTTCTTCTTTTACACTTTTTGATGTCTTTTCTGATTTGATCTCTCTGCTTTCACCAAATTCACCTTAAAACTTGCACAAAAACACTGAAATCAAGCATAAACCTGTCCAGCTCTCTTATTTCTGAAAATATGAATAAAAGCATGATTTCAAGCTAGTTTCTAAGTATAAAGGTTGCTTTTAGTATCAATTTTAAGCATGAAAATAACAGTTTTTCAACTGTTATCAGGCGGCATGGAGATGGAGGTTTCAGAGCGGAAGAAGTGGTGGTCACGGTGGAAGCGCGAGAAGCGGTGGTGCTGTTTGGATCTGCAGCGTGGTGGCGCGATGATGACCGGCGACGATTATGGATGGTACGGCGGTGGCTGACGGCGCATGCCCTGGCGGAAGCGGAACGGCGGCGAGGGTTTCAGTGGGTGGAAGATGATGCTCATGTGTCAGGGCTAAGGTGGCGTGTTCTGATTGGTTCACTTGTGAGTGCAAGAATCAGTGATGTGGCATCATCTGAGTGATTCAATCTGTTAGTGATGGACTGCCACGTGGCATGATCTGGTGAAGTTTTGCTTAGAAGGGGTATGGGTAGGGAAATTTAGGGAGGTGTAGTAGAAATGGCTTAGTGTTTGGGCGTGGTCTTTGGCCTGTTTCAGAAATGGGAGTGTATGTAGGAATTTTAGGGGGTGCAAGGGTAAAGTCTGCCTGTTTGGCCCATCTGTACATTATTTTCCAAATAAAACCTGATTTTGGGCCTTGAATTGCCAATTGGACCAATAGAACTTATAATTTCAGCTGTAGAAATAAACGTAAGAATTTCCAAGAATAATTTATGCAATTAAAATCACTTTTTAAGTCTCTTTTAATTCCAAACACAATATATCAAATCATCACAAATCCTCTTTAAACCAATCATTCAAGCACATGAATTTCATCAAAAATTTAATTTTAAAGCATAAATGTGGGCATAAATATGCACTCATCACTTCCACTTCTTCTTCTTCTTCTTCCACTTCTTCTTCTTCTTCCACTTCTTCTTTTTCTTCTTCCACTTCTTCTTTTTCTTCTTCTACTTCTTCTTCTTCTTCTTCCACTTCGTCCACTTCGTTCATTTCGTCCACTTCGTCCACTTCTCCAACTTCTTCCACTTCTTCTTCTTATTCTTCTTATTCTGCTTCTTCTTCTTTGTCCACTTCGTCCACTTCTCCAACTTCTTCTTCTTCTTCTTCTTCTTCTTCCACTTCTTCTTCTTATTCTTCCACTTCTTCTTTTTCTTCTTCCACTTCTTCTTCTTCTTCTTCTTCTTCCACTTCGTCCACTTCGTTCATTTCGTTAACTTCGTTCATTTCGTCCACTTCGTCAACTTCGTCCACTTCGTCAACTTCGTCCACTTCGTCAACTTCGTCCCCATCATCCACTTCGTCCACTTCTCCAACTTCTTCCACTTCTTCCACTTCTTCATCTTCTTCTTCCATTTCTTCTTCTTCTTCTTCTTCTTCTTCTTCTTCTTCTTCTTCTTCTTCCACTTCGTCCACTTCGTCCACTTCGACCACTTCGTCCACTTCGTCCACTTCGTCAACTTCCTCCACTTCGTCCATTTCTTCCACTTCTTCGACTTCTCCAACTTCTTCCACTTCTTCCACTTCTTCTTCTTCTTCCATTTCTTCTTCTTCTTCTTCTTCTTCTTCTTCTTCTTCTTCTTCTTCTTCTTCTTCTTCCTATTCTTCTTCTTCTTCTTCTTCTTCGTCCAATTCTTCCACTTGTTCTTCTTTTTCCATTTTGCCTTCTTCTTCTTCTTCTTCTTCTTCTTCTTCTTCTTCTTTTTCTTATTCTTCTTCTTCTTCCACTTCGTCCACTTAGTCTACTTTGTCCAGTTCGTCTAGTTCGTCCAGTTCGTCCACTTCTTCCACTTCGTCCACTTCTTCCACTTCTTCCACTACTTCTTCTTCTTCTTCTTCTTCTTCTTCCACTTCTTCTTCTTCTTCTTCCACTTCTTCTTCTTCTTCTTCTTTCAATTCTCCTTCTTCTTCTTCTTCTTCTTCCACTTCGTCGACTTCGTCCATTTCGTCCACTTTGTCCACTTCGTCCACTTCGTCAACTTCGTCTACTTCGTCAACTTCGTCCACATCGTCCACTTCGTCCACTTCGTCAACTTCGTCAACTTATTAAACTTGTTCCACTTCATACACTTCGTCCACTTCTCCAACTTCTTCCACTTCTTCCACTTCTTCATCTTGTTCTTCCATTTCTTCTTCTTCTTCTTCTTCTTCTTCTTCTTCTTCTTCTTCTTCTTCTTCTTCTTCTTCTTCTTCTTCTTCTTCTTCTTCTTCTTCTTCTTCTTCTTCTTCTTCTTCTTCTTCTTCTTCTTCTTCTTCTTCTTCTTCTTCTTCTTCTTCTTCTTCTTCTTCTTCTTCTTCTTCTTCTTCTTCTTCTTCTTCTTCTTCTTCTTCTTCTTCTTCTTCTTCTTCTTCTTCTTCTTCTTCTTCTTCTTCTTCTTCTTCTTCTTCTTCTTCTTCTTCTTCTTCTTCTTCTTCTTCTTCTTCTTCTTCTTCTTCTTCTTCTTCTTCTTCTTCTTCTTCTTCTTCTTCTTCTTCTTCTTCTTCTTCTTCTTCTTCTTCTTCTTCTTCTTCTTCTTCTTCTTCTTCTTCTTCTTCTTCTTCTTCTTCTTCTTCTTCTTCTTCTTCTTCTTCTTCTTCTTCTTCTTCTTCTTCTTCTTCTTCTTCTTCTTCTTCTTCTTCTTCTTCTTCTTCTTCTTCTTCTTCTTCTTCTTCTTCTTCTTCTTCTTCTTCTTCTTCTTCTTCTTCTTCTTCTTCTTCTTCTTCTTCTTCTTCTTCTTCTTCTTCTTCTTCTTCTTCTTCTTCTTCTTCTTCTTCTTCTTCTTCGTCTTCTTCTTCTTCTTCTTCTTCTTCTTCTTCTTCTTCTTCTTCTTCTTCTTCTTCTTCTTCTTCTTCTTCTTCTTCTTCTTCTTCTTATTCGACTACTCCAACTTCTTTCACTTCTTCATCGTCTTCTTCTTCTTCGATTTCTCCGTCTTCTTCTTCTTCTTTTCTTCTTCTTCTTATTCTTTCACTTCGTCCAATTCGTCCACTTCCTCCACTTCGTCCACTTCGTCAACTTCGTCCACTTCTTCCACTTCGTCCACTTCTTCCACTTGTTCTTCTTTTTCATTTTTTCTTCTTGTTCTCCTTCTTCTTCTTCTTCTTCGTCTTTTTCTTATTCTTCTTCTTCTTCCACTTCGTCCACTTAGTCTACTTTGTCCAGTTCGTCTAGTTCGTCCAGTTCGTCCACTTCTTCCAGTTCGTCCACTTCTTCCACTTCTTCTTCTTCTTCTTCCACTTCTTCTTCTTCTTCTTCAACTTCTTCTTCTTCTTCTTCTTCTTCTTCTTCCACTTCGTCCACACTCGTTGGCTTCGCTGAGGGGTGAAAGTGCAGCTGAGGGGAGAATTGACTACGCGCTGGTACCGCTGAGCGGCAGTTTACCGCTGAGCGGTGGTATTTTGGGCTTAGGCCCACTTTTTTGTAATATTTCAAATAATATATAAGCTTTAGGACGTCCTAGGGTTTGTATCTTTGGCAGAGTACGAAGCAAACACACACATTTCCACCCCTTGGAGGAAGATCTTGGATGCTAAGGCTACCTACTCATATTTCTAGGGTTCTATCTTTCACTATCTCATTGTATTTCATCTAGTTTCACCATGAATATGGTGAACTAAACTCTTCTTATTGTTGGGGAATCAATGTAATCTTGTGAAACTCCCATATATGGAATTTTGTGTTTAAACATCATATCTTTGATACATGCTTTCTTTCATCATTAGTTAGGGTTTTTCCTCTTTGCTCAAAGCATGCATTGTTTAACTCATTCGATGTCATGATTATTGATTTTAGTGATATGGACACATACGGTAAAATCTAGATCCGGGGAAATTCTCCCAAAAGTAATATCGCCTAGATATAGGGATATGAGGGTTGGTTGCCTTTAAGTTTCTGTGCTTTAGAATTAATTATTAGGGATGCTAGGAATTGTATGAACTCGTAATTAAGGATAGGCTTTCTTCGCCGAGACATCGGGTTTAAGGTAATTTAGAGAGTGGCATTAACATTTATGAAAAGAATGATGAATTCCTAAAATATATGAGAGTGGATAAGATGAAATTGATTTCCCCAACAACATACTCATCCATATAATTTGTTCCTTGTTTGTGTTCCTCTTTTCCATTGATCAAACTCATGCATACATGTTTAATTATTGTCTTTTGCATTTGAAACCACAAGAATTTGTTGACAAGTCTTAAATAATCAACAAGTCATATAACTAACTAGGCCGTGAGTCCTTTGGGAGAACGATACTTGGTCTTACCGAGTTTATTACTTGATACTATTCGGTCACACTTGCCGAAGGTTAAACAAGTTTTTGGCGCCGTTTTTCGGTGTTCATAAATTTGTCATCAAGTTTTTGGCGCCGTTGCCGGGGACTCGTGGTTTAACTAGTTCATTTGTGTGATTATTGATTATCTTTGACTTGTTTTTGAATTTCGAATTTTAAATTTCGAATTTTGAATTTCTGTTTTTATTTTTGTGTTTTTCTTTTTGTGTTTTTATTTTCTGTTTTTAATTTACGGTTATTATTTTATTTTATTTTATTTTCTATTTTTATTTTGTTTTATTTTCTATTTTTATTTTATTTTTCTGTTTTTATTTTTCTGTCTTCTATTTTTTTTTCTGTTTTTATTTTATCTTCTTATCTCTTATATTATTTCTTCTATATCTTTTTGTGCTAACAAATTTTTCTAGGGACTTGTTTTCTTGTGTATACAGGAAGCAATTCGAACTAGAAGCAAGAAAACCTCGAAACCTCTTCTTGAAGGTTTAGACGAGAGTAGACGGAGGACAAGAATCCGTACATCTAGAGAACTTTTTCCTCCTCCGGAATCCTTTTACAACCTTCACCACAAGGTTCTTACCATAGCACTGAGGAGATGGAGAATAATAATGTCAGACGGACTCTTGCAGATTACACTAATGTGGTTGGACCTCAGCATTTCAATAGCATAGCAAGACCGAGGGTCAATGCAGCTAATATGGAGGTGAAACCAGCATTAATCCAACTGGTGAAGAGTAACCAATTTAATGGGTTATCGCATGAAAGCCCATATGAGCACCTCACAACATTTAATGAAATTTGCAATACAGTGAAGATAAATGGGGTACTTGACGAATCAATCAAACTTAGCCTGTTTCCATTCTCATTGGGAGGCAACACTAAGCTTTGGTTGAACTCTTTTCCAGAAGGGAGCTTTATAGAGTGGGAAGATGTAGTGACAAAGTTCTTGAACAAATACTTCCCAAAGTCTAAGGTAAACAAAGGAAAGCAAGAGATATCATCTTTTAAGCAAGGCATGGAGGAATCACTAGGTCATGCATGGGATAGATACAAAAGCCTATTAAGAAAGACTCCCACGCATGGATTTGACAAAGGAGAAGTAGTCCTATTCTTCCTTGGAGGTCTTGGTTCACAAACCAAGTTGATGCTAGACGCCTCAGCTGGAGGCAATATTAAATGGAAGACTCCAGAGGAAGCAAATGAAATAATTGAAAACATGGCTACTAGTCACAATGAGCTGAACAGTGAAAGAGGAGTTCCTAGTCAAAAGGAGTTGCTACAATTTCAAACAAATGATGCCCTGCTTATTCAAAATAAGATTATTTCTCAGCAGTTGGAAGAAGTAATTAAGAAACTTTCTCAATTACCACAAGAAATACAAAATGTTTCAATGGTTCAATGGCAGCAGCAAAGATGGCAAACACAACCTACTCCATCTGGGAAGACAACAAAACTTGACGAGACTTTCCAACAATTTTGTGAAGACGAATGCACCGTATTGTAAGAATGTGGAAGTTGCATTTAAAAATATGAAGATCCATAGTGAGCAAATAGTTGACAAGATAAAAAATGGTAATCTCAGAAAGGAGTGTAAGTCTATTGTTACCAGGAGTGGTAAGGTGTTAGAGGAGAGAAAAATAAAGAGAGGAGAAAGAAAATGAGAGTGAAAAAGAAACATGTGAGTGGAAAGAAAGAGTTGAGAGGGAGAAAAAGAAAGAAGAAGAAGATGAATGGAAAAAGAAAGAGAGAGAAGAGAGAGATGAGAGACAAAAAGAAAAAGAGTTTGAAAAACCACTTCCTTATCCAAAAAAATTTTCAAGGAAGGAGAAAGAAAAACAGTTGGAAAGATTCATGGAGTTGTTTAAGAAGCTGGAGATTACTATACCATTCTCTGAAGCATTGCAACAGATGCCATCATATGCAAAACTTTTGAAGGAACTCCTTACAAAGAAAAGCAAGTACAGTGAGAAGGAAACTATCAAAGTACAGGTAACTGCAGTGCAATCATACAGAAATTACCTCCTAAGCTTAAAGATCCAGGAAGCTTCACTATTCTGTGCACCATAGGAGACTTGGAAGTTGGAAGAGCATTGATTGATTTGGGAGTTAGCATTAATTTAATGCCGCTATCCATGTTTAAAACAATTGAGGGTTTGGAACTCAAACCTACCATAATGGCTCTTCAATTGGCAGATAGGTCTCTTAAATATCCATATGGAGTGGTTGAAGACGTTTTAGTGAAGGTTGACAAGTTTGTATTCCCAGTAGATTTTATTGTAATGGAGATGGAAGGGAATGGTGATGTGCATCTCATTCTTGGGAGACCTTTTATGAAGACTGCTAGAGTTTTAATTGATGTAGAAAATGGTAAACTTAAATTGAGAGTTCATGATGAAGAAGTAAACTTTGACATATTCAAAGCCATGACATATCCAAATGATGATAAAACATGTTTTCAACTTGACGAACTGGATGAAGTTTGTATGGAGCAAGAAAGGATGGTGCATTATGTTTCTCCATTAGAGAAAACTCTTATTGATGCGTGTGAAGATTTAGATGAAGGAGAAGAGAAATTAATTGAAGAATGCATGATGGACTTGGAAACATTGAAGGAGATTCCAGAGGAGGATACAAAGTTTGAGATAATTGATAAGGAAGAAGAAGTCGAAGCAAAGAAGTTAGAATTAAAAACACTACCATCACATCTGAAGTATGTTTTTCTAGACGAAGATGGAACAAAGCCAGTCATCATCAGTAACTCTTTGTTTCCAAACAAAGAAGAACAGTTGATAGAAATTCTGAAAGCTAACAAAGAAGCAATTGGGTGGTCAATCTCAGATCTTAAAGGTATCAACCCAACTTATTGTATGCATAAGATCTTTATGGAAGATGATTATAGACCGAGTGCTCAACCACAGAAAAGGTTAAATCCTGTAATGAAGGAGGTGGTTAGAAAAAAGTGTTCAAACTTTTGGAAGCTGGTATCATCTATCCAATCTCTGATAGTGAATGGGTAAGTCCAGTACAGGTGGTTCCAAAGAAAGGCGAGATGACAGTAATTCATAATGAGAAGAATGAACTTATTCCTACTCGGACAGTGATAACAGTTGAAAAACTGTTATTTTCATGCTTAAAATTGATACTAAAAGCAACCTTTATACTTAGAAACTAGCTTGAAATCATGCTTTTACTCATATTTTCAGAAATAAGAGAGCTGGACAGGTTTATGCTTGATTTCAGTGATTTTATGCAGGTTTTAAGGTGAATTTGGTGAAAGAAGTGAAGAAGGAGAGAGATGGAATCAAAAAAGACATCAAAAAGTGCAAAAGGAGGAGTTGCAATTACCGCTCAGCGGCAGTTTACCGCTGAGCGGCACTCAGGAAGTCATGTTGGATCCGCTGAGGGGAAAAATGGCCGCTGAGGGGAAGAACCGAGCTCGCGCACTTACCGCTAAGCGGCACTTTTATGGGCTTGGGCCTAATTTTTCTGTAATTTACGAATAGTATATAAGCTTTAGGGTTTCCTAGGGTTTGTATCTTTGGCTGTGATGAAGCAAATACTCTCTCTTCCACCCCTTTGAAGGAGGATCTTGGATGCTCAGGCTACCTCTTCACCTTTCTAGGGTTTTATCTTTCATTCTTTCATTATTATTCATCTAGTTTCACCATGAATATGGTGAACTAAACCTTGTATTGTTGTTGGGGAATCAATGTAGTCTTATGAAACTCTCATATATGGAATTTGTTTTTACATCTTATATTTAAGAGCTATGCTTTCTTTCATCATTAGTTAGGGTTTTTCTTCTTTGCTCAATGCTTGCTTTGTTTAACTCATTCACTGCATGATTATTGATTTTGTCGATACGGAAACGTACGGGGAAGTCTAGATCTGGGAATTTCTCCCAATAGTATATTGGTTGCCGTTAAGTTCCTGCGCTGAATGAACTAATTATTAGGAATGCTAGGAATCGTATGAACTCGTAATTAAGGAGAAGCCTTCTTGAAAGGTAATTTAGAGAGTGGCATTAACAATGATGAATTGAATGTTGAATTCCTAAAATATATGAGAGTGGATAAGATGAAATTGATAAACCCCAACAACATACTCATCCATATATTCCATTGAAAGTATTTGTATTTTTGTTTTAGCCATTGATCAACCTCATGCATACATGTTTATTTTTGTCTTTTGCATAGAAAAATCCAATTATTTCGTTCTTAAGTCTTAGCTAATCAACGAATCACATAACTAAACTAGGCCGTGAGTCCTTTGGGAGAACGATACTTGGTCTTACCAAGTTTATTACTTGAAACGATTCGGTCATACTTGCCGATTGTAAAACAAGTTTGTGACGTCGTATTTCGGTGTTCATAAATTTGTCCATCAAGTTTTTGGCGTCGTTGTCGGGGACTCGTGGTTTAACTGGTTAATTTGTGTGATTATTGATTATCTTTGACTTGTTTTTGAATTTTTAATTTAAATTTCGAATTTTTATTTTCTGTTTATATTTTTCAGTTTTTATTTTATTTTATTTTATTTTATTTTTCTGTTTTTATTTTATTTTATTTTATTTTCTGTTTTTATTTCCTATCTTCTTATCTTTTCAATTATATCCTTTGATTTGTTTTTATCTATCTTCTCTATCTTTTTGTGCTAACAATTGTTTTTAGGGTTTTGTGCCTAATGTTTGCAGGATGCAATTCGGACAAGAATTTAATTATATAGGCACTCAATTCTACTAAGGTAATTTCAACCACTGGTGGATCTCACTCAGGAATGGATAATGATCAATTTTGGCAAGCTGTCAAACAATTTAAGAATCGACCACCACAACAATGGCAGCAAAAACCCTCTCTATCGGGAAAAAGGAGAACGTTGGAGGAGGCAGTTCAACAGTACATACAGATACCTAATTGTCATCACAAAACCACTCAAGATGCCGAAGAATTTGATAGGCCACCACCACAACAATGGCAACAACAACCCTCTCTATCAGAAAGTTTGGATGACACCCTTCAACGATTTTTGAAAAATTCCGACTCTACTCAGAAAAGCATTGAAGAATCATGTAAAAGGATGGAGATGCACCTTCGTTACATTAGTCAGAGATTGAATGAGGAGGTTAATACTGAAGTTAACCTTAAGGAAGAAGGGCAAGCCATTGTCACTCAAAGTGAAAAGATTCTTGATGAGAAAAAAATAGGGGGAGATGAGGAAAAGATAGAGAGAAAAGAAAAAGAAGAGTTGAGTGAGAAAAATAAAGATGAAGAAAAAGAAAAAGAAGTGGTTGAGAGAGAAGAGAGAAAGAAAATTTGTGTGAAAATAAAGAAGTTGAGGAGAAAAAGAGAAGGGAAGAAAAAAATAAAAGAAAAGAAAAAGAGAAAATTTGGGGAGAGGAAGCGTAAGAAAAAGAAGATGAGAGGAAAGAAGAAGAAATCATATGAAAAATCCCATCCTCATCTAAAGAAGAATCATAGGAAGGAAAAGAAATTTAAGTGCTTAATGGACATCTTCAAGAAATTGGAGATTAAAGTTCCTATGATTGAGACATTGCAACAGGTTCCTGGTTTGATCAAATTTCTGAAGAAATTCAGTAGAAAGAAGAAAAAGAAGAAGGAACTTGAACTTTACTGGGTCAAGCTAATGACGTTAAAAGAGCGCTTGCTGGCAGGCAACCTAGTGATTTAAGAACTTTTAATTTTTGTTTTGGTGATATAATTTTGAACTTTTGGGTATTTTTGTTTTTGTTATAAGTTTGTTACAGGATTTACATCTACTGATGGATGTTAGGCGGAAGAGTATCTACTGAAGGATACTATGTTTGTATACACCTACTGATGGGTGTTGGTAAGGAAAATTTGCACCTACTGAAGGGTGTTGGAGGATTTTGGGTCAGGCTCGTGACGTTAAACAAGGGCTACCTGGGAGGCAACCCAATTGATTGATTTTATCTGTATTGTTTGTTTTGATTCTGCTTTAGTTGCATAATAGGATTGTGCATGAGTAATTTGAAAATTTTATTGCATGAAGCCAGTGAGGGGTATGTTTAGGACGCATTTAGGTTAAGCTAAGGAGAAGGAGGGCACTTCCCGTAAGTTCCGCTGAGCGGTAGTGTCACAGAAGGGGCTTGGGTTGCCCCTCAGCGGGACCCGAGCCCATTAGGGGTATTTTTATACCCTAAGCTGCGCATTGGCCTCTCCTTTTAGATTTTTCTCTGCACACACAATCCTACATACCTTTTCAAAGGTTCTCCACATCTTTTCCCTCTTCCCTCTTGAGAAAATCTCCCTTTCACTCACTGTCTCACTAGTTTTCCATCTAAGTTTGGGGTTGAGAGAGAGCATCATTGAAGGGGCTGATTTCTTCATTGTGGTTTACTAATGCTTAACAATGTATCTTTTGGTTTTGTGAATTATGTTTGATGCAGGGATGGCCTCCTCATCGGGCAAAAAGAATCAAGACTATAAGATCCAAGAAGAGGAGGATACAGATGATAGCTCAGATTGATGAGGAGATTGAGATAGCATTTACTGATGAATGCTATCATAATTAGAGCAGAACTTATGCTTTTGTTTGGTTTAGTGTTCTATACTTATTTACTTTTGTTTTAGAATATGGTTGATGTACTCTATTGGAAACCTGGTTTGTTATGATGGTTTGCTATTGACTGTGATTGTGTGATAAGTAATGCTTGATGATGATTATAGATTGATTGATGTTGAGATAGATGTGCACATAAAATGCTTATACAGGTAATTCACAAGCTTTGTGAACAAATGCAGGATATTATGATTGTGATTGTGAGATTAAGCAGGATGTGTATGTCAAATGTGAATGAGCTTATAAGTGAGGTTTTGAGCTCCAGAGTTTTTATTGATTGAATGTTATTGCTTTGAAAGCATGAATGACTTTGCCCAGGTTTTCTATGATTGAATCAATTGCTTGTTTTGCATCATATGATCAAGGCCGTTGTTGGAACCCTTTTTATTGGCCAAATTCATAAAGTAGCCCAGTAAAAGAGAACGCTTTGTGTTCTATCCTTTGAACCCTTAGCCTTGAACATGAATTGAAAACCATTGTTGAAAAGCTTTACCTTGAGTTAAGTAGAAAATCGTGTGTGGTATTGATAAATGTTCAAGTTTGGGGTTGTTGGGAAAGCATGAAAAAGAAAAAGGGAAAAGCATTGAGCTAAGAAGCAAGAGATAAGAATGTGAAAAGAAAAAGAGAAAGAAAAGAAAAGAAAGGCAAAGCTCATTGCAAACGAAAGTTGGGAAAAATAAGAATAATTGTGTTGTTATGATTCTCTTAACTCAAGGATTTTGTGATCCAGAAAAACCAATTTTCTTGTTAGCCCAACCACATTATAAGCCATTGAAAAGTCCTTGTGATGATGCATGCTTCTTAATGTTTTTGATTGTGGTTAAATGAAAGGCAAAGTTGATTCATGTGACATTGTGATAGTGGAGTGAATGAGTGATTACCTCTTATACACTTGAGTGTGAGTGAAACACTTTACCTGGTGAGGAAGTATTCCATGAGCACATGAACATCCATGCTTAATTGATTGATCATTCATGAAAAATAGCATTTGTTGGATATTAAGTGACTTTGTGAACACCAAAGCATGTGCACGTCTTGATTGAATTCTTGGTCATAAGTTTGATTGAAGTCTTTACTTATCTTGAAAAGAAGATTTTTGAATGAGTGAACCATCATATGAATTGGTGGAAGATTGAGTTACATCTTGTTTGCTTGAGGACAAGCAAAGTTCTAAGTTTGGGGTTGTGATAACAGTTGAAAAACTGTTATTTTCATGCTTAAAATTGATACTAAAAGCAACCTTTATACTTAGAAACTAGTTTGAAATCATGCTTTTACTCATATTTTCAGAAATAAGAGAGCTGGACAGGTTTATGCTTGATTTCAGTGTTTTTATGCAGGTTTTAAGGTGAATTTGGTGAAAGAAGTGAAGAAGAACAGGAATGGAATCATAAAAGACATCAAAAAGTGCAAAAGGAGGAGTCGCAATTACCGCTCAGCGGCAGTTTACCGCTGAGCGGCACTCAGGAAGTCACGTTGGATCCGCTGAGGGGCAAAATGGCCGCTGAGGGGAAGAACCGAGCTCGCGCACTTACCGCTGAGCGGCACTTTTATGGGCTTGGGTCTAATTTTTCTGTAATTTACGAATAGTATATAAGCTTTAGGGTTTCCTAGGGTTTGTATCTTTGGCTGTGACGAAGCAAATACTCTCTCTTCCACCCCTTTGAAGGAGGATCTTGGATGCTCAGGCTACCTCTTCACCTTTCTAGGGTTTTATCTTTCATTCTTTCATTATTATTCATCTAGTTTCACCATGAATATGGTGAACTAAACCTTGTATTGTTGTTGGGGAATCAATGTAGTCTTATGAAACTCTCATATATGGAATTTGTTTTTACATCTTATATTTAAGACCTATGCTTTCTTTCATCATTAGTTAGGGTTTTTCTTCTTTGCTCAATGCTTGCTTTGTTTAACTCATTCACTGCATGATTATTGATTTTGTGGATACGGAAACGTACGGCGAAGTCTAGATCTGGGGAATTTCTCCCAATAGTATATTGGTTGCCGTTAAGTTCCTGCGCTGAATGAACTAATTATTAGGAATGCTAGGAATCGTATGAACTCGTAATTAAGAAGAAGCCTTCTTGAAAGGTAATTTAGAGAGTGGCATTAACAATGATGAGTTGAATGTTGAATTCCTAAAATATATGAGAGTGGATAAGATGAAATTGATAAATCCCAACAACATAGTATCCTTTAGTAGATACTTTCCCGCCTAACATCCATCAGTAGATGTAAACCCTGTACAAACTTATAACCAAAACACAAAATGTCCCAAAGTTCAAAATTACATCACCAAAACAAAAATTAAAAAGTTCTTAAATCACTGGGTTGCCTCCCAGTAAGCGCTCTTTTAACGTCATTAGCTTGACCCAATAAAGTTCAAGTTCCTTCTTCAAGATTAGTATCCGGATCCAACCAATTCCTTAACTGCTTTCGATGTACTGTTTTGACTCTTCTAGAATATGGAGACTCTATCTCTATCATCTCCTTTTCTTTCTAGCTTTTCACAACCCACAACCTGTTTTTGAATCTCACATGTGTACCGAGTTTGAGTCGTTCTTTCATCCCATCATCATGAGCTTTTCTTCCTCTGCCAATCTTCTCTTTTTCATGTACCTGAAACAACAAACAATGTTTACCTTTAACCTTGAGCTTTTCATCTTTGGGGCTAGTCATGAGTACATCTTGAAATGCAGCTTTATGACTAGCTTCTTCCTCCTACATCTGTCTCTCCTCTTTGAAAACATCTACAATAACCCTTTCTTCTCAGTCTTGGAATGCTACTATACCTTCGTTCACATCAATGATAGCTTTGGCCGTTTTCATAAACGGTCTTCCGAGAATAATGGGTATCTTTTCGGTCTCCATCTCCATCACCACAAAATCTGCCAAGAACTGTAGTTTTCCTACACAAACTATAATGTCCTCTGCTATTCCATAAGGTTTCTTCGAAGATCCATCTGCCATTACTAGGTTAACCTTTATAGGTTTCACATCCACATCACCAATCTGTTCCAGTAAAGAATAAGGTATCAAGTTGACACTTGATCCTAAATCAAGTAAAGCTTTTCTGACTCTTTTCTTCCCTATTGTGCATGGAATGGAAAATCCTCCTGGATCCTCGGCTTTTGGAGGGAATGACTCCTTTTTGACAGTTTTATACTTCTTTGTATCATCATCTCTACGTCTTTTCTTTGTAAAGATTTCTTCCTCAGGTTTGGTATAAATTGCAATTTGTTGTAGTATCTCCTTCCAAGGTGCGTCATTGTCCACCATATTGAATAATTCAGTAAAATCAAATTGATTCTCCTAATTCATTGGAAAAGGAAGCATATCATGATTCTTTATCTCTTTTTTCTCTTTCTTCTTTTCGTCTAACTCAACTATTTCATCATTTGTGCTCTCCACCACTCTACATTCTTCTCTGGGGTTAACCTCAGTATTAGCCCCAAAATTTCTGTTAGGCTTTTCTTCCACTTGCTTTGTAATCTGACCCATTTGAATCTCCAAATTCTTAATGGCAGCATCAGTACTCTTTTGGGAAGATTCAGTTTTTTGTATAAATTGATTCACAGTTTCTTCCATCTTTGTGAACCTTTCATTAAATGCAGCAAACTGTTGCCATAGAGTTGGTTGTTGCTGTTGCTTGTTGAATTGCTCATTTTGTCCAGCCTGCCCATTCTGCCCATGACCAATGCTTGGGTGTGGTTTCCACCCTTGATTGAAGTTCCCTTGACGGTACGAAAACTGGTTGGCCATGAAGTTCACATCTTCCAAAGCTTTTGCTGGAAAGGCACACTGACCATTTATATGGTCACCTCCACACAATTCACACAACTGTGATTGCACCTATGCAACATTCTTTAACTCTTACGGCAATTGTGCAAGTGTTTTTGTAAGAGCTTCCAGTTGTTGAGTTAGAATCTTATTTTGTGCTAGCAAGGCGTCATGAGTTTGCAGCTGTAGAACTCTTTTTTGTTGACTAAGAGCTCCTCTTTCACTATTCAAATCATTATCACTAGTGGCCATATTATCAATGATTTTTGTAGCTTCTTCTGGAGTTTTCCATTTGATGTTCCCTCCAACTGTGGCGTCAAGCATCATCTTGGTTTGAGACCCAAGACCTGTAAGAAAAGCTAAGACTACCTCCCCCTCGTCAAAACCATGTGTGGGAGTTTTTCTCAGCAAGCTTTTAAATCTATCCCATGCATGACCTAGTGATTCCTCCATACCTTGCCTGAAAGTTGTAATCTCTTGCTTTCCTTTATTTACCTTTGATTGTGGAAAGTACTTGTTTAGGAATTTTGTTACCACCTCTTCCCACTCTGTAAAACTTCCTTCTGGAAAAGAATTTAACCAAATCTTAGCATTGCCTCCTAGTGAGAATGGAAACAAGCTAAGTTTGATTGCATCGTCCGACACCCCATTTATCTTGACTGTGTTGCAAATCTCGTTAAATGTAGTGAGGTGCTCATATGGGCTTTCGTGAGACAACCCATTAAACTGGTTACTCTTAACCAATTGAATTAGTGCTGGTTTCACCTCCATATTTGCGGCATTGACTCTTGGTCTTGCTATGCTGTTGAAGTGTTGAGGTCTAGCTACATTTGTATAATCAGCAAGAGTTCGTCTATTGTTCTCCATATTTTCAGTGCTATGGTCAGAGTTCTGTGGTGATGGTTGTAACAGAGTTTCCGAAGAAGGAAAGAGTTCTCTAGATGTTCTAATTCTCCTCCTCCGTCTACTTTCTTCCAAACCTTCAAGAAGAGGATCTGCAGTTTTCTTGCTCCTTGTTCGGATTGCTTCCTGCATACACAAGAAAACAAATCCCTAACAGAATTAGTTAGCACAAAAAGATATAAAAGAAGATAAAATAAAAACAGAAAAATAAAAACAGAAAACAGAAAAATAAAATAAAATAAAAATAAAAACAGACAAAAAATATAAACAGAAAATAACAAGTCAAAGATAATCAATAATCAAACAAATGAACTAGTTAAACCACGAGTCCCCGGCAACGGCGCCAAAAACTTGATGAAAAATTTATGAACACCGAAAACGGCGCCACAAACTTGTTTTAACAATCGGCAAGTGTGACCGAATCGTTCAAGTAATAAAACTCGGTAAGACCAAGTATCGGTTTCCCAAAGGACTCACGGCCTAGTTAGTTATCTAATTCGTTGATTATTTAAGACTTGTGAACGATTGATTATAGTTGTAATGCAAAAGACAGTAATTAAACATGTATGCATGAATGTGATCAATGGCAAAAAGAGTAAAACAAACACAGAATGAATTATATGGATGTGTATGTTGTTGGGGTTATCAATTTCATCTTATCCACTCTCATATATTTTAGGAATTCAACAATCTTTTCATCAATGTTAATGCCACTCTCTAAATCACCTTGTCAAGAAGGCCTATCCTTAATTACGAGTTCATACAATTCCTATCATTCCTAGTAATTAGTTCTGAAGTGTAAGAGCTTAAAGGCAACCAATATACTATTGGGAGAAATTCCCCGGATCTAGACTTCCCCGTACGTTCCCATATAGACAAAATCACTAATCATGCATTGAATGAGTTAAACAAAGCAAGCATTGAGCAAAGAGGAAAAACCCTAACTAATGATGAAAGAAAGCATATATCTCAATTAAGATATTTAAACACAAATTCCATATATGAGAGTTTCACAAGATTACATTGATCCCCCAACAACAATACAAGGTTTAGTTCACCATATCCATGGTGAAACAAGATGAATAACAATGAAAGAATGAAAGATAAAACCCTAGAAAGGTAGAGAGGTAGCCTGAGCATCCAAGATCTTCCTTCAAAGGGGTGGAAAAGAGAGTGTTTGCTTCATCCCAGCCAAAGATACAAACCCTAGGAAATCCTAAAGCTTATATACTATTCGTGAATTACAGAAAATTAGGCCCAAGCCCATCAAAGTGCCGCTCAGCGGTAAACTACCGCTCAGCGGTAAGTGCGCGAGCTCGATTCTTCCCCTCAACGGCCATTTCACCCCTCAGCGGAGCCAACGCAAGTTACTGAGTGCCGCTCAGCGGTAAACTGCCGCCGAGCGGTGGTTGCGGTTTCTCCTTTTGCACTTTTTGATGTCTTTTCTGATTCCATTCCTGTTAAAGGTTGCTTTTAGTATCAAATTTAAGCATGAAAATAACAGTTTTTCAACTGTTATCAGACAATTACTGGATGGCGATGGTGCATTGATTACAGGAAGCTAAATAAAGCCACTAGGAAGGATCATTTTCCTCTTCCTTTCATGGACCAGATGTTGGAGAGATTAACAAGTCAAGCTTTTTATTGCTTTTTAGATGGATATTCTGGATACAATCAAATTGTGGTAGATCCAAAAGACCAAGAGAAGACGGCTTTTACTTGTCCTTTTGGTATTTTTGCCTACAGAAAGATGCCATTTGGATTATGTAATGCTCCAGCTACATTTCAGAGGTGTATGCAGGCAATTTTTGCAGATCTTCTAGAAAAGTGCATTGAAGTCTTCATGGATGATTTTTCAGTCTTTGGAAATTCTTTCCAAAGGTGTTTCGCTAATTTGGATATTGTTCTTAAAAGATGTGTTCAGACAAATCTTGTTCTCAATTGGGAGAAATGTCATTTCATGGTAACAGAAGGAATTATGCTGGGACATAAAATTTCTGCTAAAGGGATTGAGGTGGATAGAGCCAAAGTAGAAGTTATTGAGAAACTGCCTCCACCAACAAATGTAAAGGGAATCAGGAGTTTTCTAGGTCATGCTGGATTTTACAGAAGATTCATCAAAGATTTTTCAAAAATTGCTAAACCATTGAGTAATCTTCTTGTGAAGGATGCTCCTTTTGTGATGAATGAGGAATGTTTGAAAGCTTTTGACACATTGAAGAGTAAATTAGTGTTAGCTCCAGTAATTATAGCTCCAAATTGGAATAAAAATTTTGAGCTAATGTGTGATGCTAGTGATTATGCAATAGGAGACGTTCTTGGCCAACGAAAAGAGCAGATCTTTCATCCAATTTATTATGCCAGCAAAGTTCTAAATGATGCTTAGTTGAATTATGCTACTACAGAGAAAGAGTTCCTAGCTATAGTATATGCTTTAGAGAAGTTTAGACCTTATTGATGACAAATTTATGAACACCGAAAAACGGCGCCAAAAACTTGTTTAACCCTCAACAAGTGTGACCGAATCGTATCAAGTAATAAAATCGGTAAGACCAAGTATCGTTCTCCCAAAGGACTCACGGCCTAGTTAGTTATATGATTTGTTGATTATTTAAGACTTGTGAACAAATTCTTGTGGTTTCAAATGCAAAAGATAATAAGTAAACATGTATGCATGAGTTTGATCAATCGAAAAGGGGAACACAAACACAGAACGAATTATATGGATGAGTATGTTGTTGGGGAAATCAATTTCATCTTATCCACTCTCATATATTTTAGGAATTCATCAATGTTAATGCCACTCTCTAAATCACCTTGCGAAGAAAGCCTATCCTTAATTACGAGTTCATACAATTCCTAGCATCCCTAGTAATTAATTCTGAAGCACAGAAGCTTAAAGACAACCAACCCTCATATCCCTATGTCTAGGCGATATTACTTTTTGGGAGAAATTCCCCGGATCTAGATTTTACCGTATGTGTCCATATAACTAAAATCAATAATCATGACATCGAATGAGTTAAACAATGCATGCTTTGAGCAAAGAGGAAAAACCCTAACTAATGATGAAAGAAAGCATGTATCTCAAATAAGATGTTTAAACACAAATTCCATATATGAGAGTTTCACAAGATTACATTGATTCCCCAACAACAAGAAGAGTTTAGTTCACCATATTCATGGTGAAACTAGATGAACAATAATGAAAGAATGGAAGAGATAGAAAAACCCTAGAAAGAGAAGAGGAGAGCCGTCACCATCTCCAATTCTACCCCCAAGGGGTGAAAAGTGTGTTTTGCGTCTTCTCCAGCCAAAGATACAAACCCTAAGACGTCCTAAAGCTTATATACTATTCTAAAAAATACAGAAAATTAGGCCCAAGCCCATAAAAGTAACAGAAAACCGGTTCAAGCCCATTTAGAATGGCGCCCAACGGTATTTTACGGTTGAGCGGTACTAGCGCATGATCCATTTTCCCCCCAGCTGCTGTTTTGCCCCTCAGCGGTGATTTCGGCACCTAACTGCCGCTCAGCGCAAAATTATCGCTCAGCACCACTCGGTTGAAACTTTTTCTGTATTCTGGTTGACTTTTCAGCATTCTGGTTGACTGGTTGACTTTTCTGGTTGACCTTTCTGGTTTCTGGTTGACTTTTCAACATTCCAATCATTCGGTACTTCAATTCTTCTTTCAAATCATTCAATTAGCCTACAAAATCAAGGGAATCTTGCACAAAACCATTAAATTCACCTTCAACTCTCTTATTCACAAAACTAAAGCAAAAATATGAGTTCAAGCTAGTTTCTAAGTCTTAAAGGTTGCTTTTGGTATCAATTTTAAGCATAAAAATAACGGTTTTTCAACCGTTATCACAACCCCAAACTTAAAACTTTGCTTGTCCTCAAGCAAACAAGATGTAACTCAATCTTCCATCAATCCATATAATGGTTCACCACATTCAAAACTCCCTTTTCAAGATAAGTAAGTACTCAATTAAGCTCATTGCAAAGATTTCAATCAAGACATGCACATGCTTTAGTGTTCACACAATCACATACTATCCAACAAATGCTACTTTTCATGAATGATCAATCAACTAAGCAAAGATGTTCTTATGTGTTCATGGAATCTTTCCTCACTAGATAAAGTGTTTCACTCAAACACACAAGTGTATAAGAGGTATTCACTCATTCACTCTACTATCACAATGTCACATGAATTGACTTTGCCTTTCATTTAACCACAATCAAATACATTCACAAGCATGCATCATCACAAGGACTTTTCAATTGCTTATAATGTGGCTGGGCTAACAAGAAAAATTGGTTTTTCTAGATCACAAAACCCTTGAGTTAAGAGAATCATCTAACACAATCATTCTTACTTATTTCCAACTTTCCTTTGCATTGAGCTTTGCTTTTTCTTCTCTTTTCTTTTTCTTTTTCTTTTTCTTTTCACATACTTAGTTTTTAGCTCTTATCTTAATGCTTTCAATTTCCCTTTCATAACTTCCCAACAACCCCAAACTTGAACATTTATCAATACCATCAGATATTTTCTACTTAACTCAAGGTAAAGCTTTTCACAAGGGGTTTTCAAATCACGTTCAAGGCTAAGGGTTCAAAGGATAGAACACATAGTGCTTTATTTTGTGGGCTAAAATCATGCATTTGGCTAATAAAAGGGTTACCAACAAATGGTCTTGATCATATGATGCAAACAAGCAATTGATTAATCATAGAAAACCTGGGCAAAGCCATTCATGCTTTCAAAGTAATAACATTCAATCACAAAAACTCTGGAGCTCAACACCTCACATATAAGCTCAATCACATTCCACAAACACATCCACTTCGTTCGCTTCGTCCACTTTGTTCACTTCGTCCACATCGTCCACTTTCTCGACTTCGTCCACTACGTTGACTTCGTCCACTTCGTAAACTTCGTCCACTTCGTCAACTTCGTCCACTTCGTCAACCTCGTCCACTTCCTCCACTTCGTCCACATCGTCCACTTCGCCCACATTGTCCACTTCTTCCACTTCGTCCAATTCGTCCACTTCTTCCACTTCGTCCATTTCGTCCACTTCGTCCACTTCGTCAATATCGTCAACTTCGTCAACTTCGTCAACTTATTCAACTTCTTCCACTTCGTCCACTACGTCCACGTCTTCCACTTCTCCAACTTCTTCCACTTCTTCCACTTCTTCATCTTCTTCTTCCATTTCTTCTTCTTCTTCTTCTTCTTCTTCTTCTTCTTCTTCTTCTTCTTCTTCTTCTTCTTCTTCTTCTTCTTCTTCTTCTTCTTCTTTTTCTTCTTTTTCTTCTTCTTCTTCTTCTTCTTCTTCTTCTTCTTCTTCTTCTTCTTCTTCGTCCACTTCGTCCACCTCGTCAACTTCGTCCACTTCGTCCAATTCCTCTACTTCGTCAACTTCGCCCACTTCGTCAACTTCGGCTTCTTCTTCCACTTCTTCCACTTCGTTAACTTCTTCCAATTCGTCCACTTCTTCGTCTTCTTTTTCCATTTCTCCTTCTTCTTCTCCTTCTTTTTCTTCTTCTTCTTCTTCCACTTCGTCCACTTTGAGCACTTAGTCTACTTTGTCCAGTTCGTCCACTTTGTGCACTTCTTCCACTTTTTCCACTTCGTCCACTTCGTCTAGTTCGTTACTTTCGTCCACATCGTCCACTTCGTCCACTTCGTCCACTTCGTCCACTTCGTTCATTTCCTCCACTTCTTTCACTTCTCCAACTTCTTCCACTTCTTCCACTTCTTCTTATTCTTCTTCCATTTCTTCTTCTTCTTCTTCTTCTTCTTCTTCTTCTTCTTCTTCTTCTTCTTCTTCTTCTTCTTCTTCTTCTTCTTCTTCTTCTTCTTCTTCTTCTTTCTCTTCTTCTTTTTCTTCTTCTTCATCTTCTTCTTCTTCTTCTTTTTCTTCTTCTTCTTCTTCTACTTCTTCTTTCACTACGTCCACTTCGTCCACTTGTCAACTTTGTCCACTTCCTCCACTTCCTCCACTTCGTCCAATTCGTCCACTTCGTCCACTTCTTTCACTTCTTCGTCTTCTTTTACCATTTGTCCTTCTTCTCCTTCTTCTTCTTCTTCTTCTTTTTCTTCTTCCACTTCGTCCACTTAGTCTACTTTGTCCACTTCGTTCAGTTGTACCACTTCGTCCACTTCAACCACTTCGTCCACTTCTTCCATTTTGCCCACTTCGTCCAATTCGTCTATTTCGTGAACTTCGTCTTCTTCTTCCACTTCTTCCACTTTGTCCACTTTGTCCAGTTCCTCCAGGTCGTCCACTTCGTCCACTTCTACCACTTCGTCCACTATGTCCACTTCGTCAACTTCGTCCATTTCTTCCACTTCGTCCACTTCGTCCACTTCATCCACTTCTTCAACTTCTTCCACATCTCCAACTTCTTCCACTTCTTCATCTTCTTCTTCCATTTCTTCTTCTTCTTCTTCCACTTCGCCCACTTCGTCAACTTCGTCGACCTCGTCAACTTTGTCCACTTCGTCCATTCTCGCACTTCGTCACTTTCGGCTTCTTCTTCCACTTCTTCCACTTCGTCCAGTTCTTCCACTTCGTCAACTTCTTTCACTTCTTCGTCTTCTTTTTCCACTTCTCCTTCTTCTCCTACTTCTTGTTCTTCTTCTTCTTCTTCTTCCACTTCGTCCACTTCGTCCACTTAGTCTACTTTGTCCACTTCGTCCAATTCGTCCAGTTCATCCACTTCTTCCAAATCGTCCACTTCGTCCACTTCTTCATCTTCTTTTTCGATTTCTCCTTCTTCTTCTCCTTCTTCTTCTTCTTCTTCTTCTTCTTCTTCTTCTTCCACTTCGTCCACTTCATCCACTTCGTGCACTTAGTCTACTTTATCCACTTTGTCCAGTTCGTCCACTTCCTCCACTTCCTCCACTTCGTTCACTTCGTCCACTTCGTCCGCTTCATCCACATCGTTCACTTCGTCCAATTCGTTCACTTCGTCCACTTCGTCCAATTCGTTAATTTTCTGGACTTCGTCTTCTTCTTCCACTTCTTCAACTTTGTCCACTTTGTCCAGTTCGTCCAGTTCGACCACTTCTGCCACTTCGTCCACTTCGTCCACTACGTCCACTTCGTCTACTTCGCCAACTTCGTCAACTTCGTCCACTTCTTCCACTTCGTCCACTTCGTCCACTTCGTCCACTTCATCCACTTCTTCAACTTCTCCAACTTCTTCCACTTCTTCATCTTCTTCCTCCATTTCTTCTTCTTCTTCTTCTTCTTCTTCTTCTTCTTCAGCTTCGCCCACTTCGTCAACTTCGTCAAATTCGTTAAACTTCGTAAACTTTGCCCACTTCGTCCATTCGTCCACTTCGTCAACTTCGGCTTCTTCTTCCACTTCTTCCACTTCTTCCACTTCGTCCACTTCGTCCAATTCTTCCACTTCGTCCACTTCTTCCACTTCTTCGTCTTCTTTTTCCATTTCTCCTTCTTCTTCTCCTTCTTCTTCTTCTTCTTCCACTTCGTCCACTTCGTCTACTTCGTGCACTTAGGCTACTTTCTCCACTTTGTCCAGTTCATCCACTTCTTTCACTTCTTCCACTTCGTCCACTTCGTCCACTGGGTTCACTTCGTCCACATCGTTCACTTCATCCAATTCGTTCACTTCGTCCACTTCGTCAACTTCGTCCACATCGTCCATTTCGTCCACATTGTCCACTTCTTCCACTTCTTCCACTTCGTCCACTTCATCAATTTCGTCAACCTCGTCAACCTCGTCAACTTAGTCAACTTCTTCCACTTCGTCCACTTTGTCCACATCATCCACTTCTTTCCCTTCTCCAACTTCTTCCACTTCTTCCACTTCTTCATCTTCTTCTTCCATTTCTTCTTCTTCTTCTTCTTCTTCTTCTTCTTCTTCTTCTTCTTCTTCTTCTTCTTCTTCTTCTTCTTCTTCTTCTTCTTCTTCTTCTTCTTCTTCTTTTTCTTCATCTTCTTCTTCTTCTTCTTCTTCTTCCACTTCGTCCACCTCGTCAACTTTGTCCATTTCGTCAACTTCGCCCACTTCGTCCACTTCATCCACTTTCTCAACTTCGGCTTCTTCTTCCACTTCTTCCACTTCGTCCACCTCATCCACTTCGTCCACTTCTTCCACTTCTTCGTCTTCTTTTTCCATTTCTCCTTCTTCTTTTCCTTCTCCTTCTTCTTCTTCTTCCACTTCGTCCACTTCGTGCACTTAGTCTACTTTGTCTAGTTCATCCACTTCGTTCACTTCTTCCACTTCGTTCACTTCGTCCACTTCGTTCACTTCGTCCACTTCCACAACTTCTTCCACTTCGTCCACTTCATCCACTTATCCAACTTCTTCCACTTCTTCTTCTTCTTCTTCCATTTCTTCTTCTTCTTCTTCTTCTCCTTCTTCTTCTTCTTCTTCTTCTTCTTCTTCTTCTTCTTCTTCTTCTTCTTCTTCTTCTACTTCCACTTCGTCCACTTCGTCAAATTCGTCCACATCGTTCACTTCGTCCACTTTGTTCGCTTCGTCCACTTCGTCCACTCGACCACTTTGTCCACTTCGTCCACTTCGTCCACTTTCTCTACTTTGTCCACTTCGTTCACTTTGCCCAAATCGTCCACTCCGTCCACTTCGTCAATTTCGTCAACCTCGTCAACCTCGTCAACTTCTTCCACTTCGTCCACTTCGTCCACTTCTTCCACTTCTCCAACTTCTTCCACATCTTCCACTTCTTCATCTTCTTCTTCCATTTCTTCTTCTTCTTCTTCCTCTTCTTCTTCTTTTTCTTCTTCTTCTTTTTCTTCTTCTTCTTTTTCTTCTTCTTCTTCGTCTTTTTCTTCTTCTTCCACTTCGTCGACCTCGTCAACTTCGTCCACTTCCTCCACTTCGTCAACTTCGCCCACTTCGTCCACTTAGTCAACTTCGTCAACTTCGGCTTCTTCTTCCACTTCTTCCACTTCTTCCACTTCGTCCACTTTGACCACTTCTTACAGTTCTTCCACTTCGTCCACCTCATCCACTTCGTCCACTTCTTCCACTTCTTCGTCTTCTTGTTCCATTTCTCCTTCTTCTTCTCCTTCTTATTCTTCTTCTTCTTCTTTCACTTCGTCCACTTCGTGCACTTAGTCTACTTTGTCCAGTTGGTCCACTTCGTGCACTTCTTCCACTTCGTCTACTTCGTCCACATCGTCCACTTCGTTCACTTCGTCCACTTCGTCCCCTTCGTCCACTTCGGCAACTTCGTCCACTTCTTCCACTTATCCAACTTCTTTCACTTCTTCCACTTCTTCTTCTTCTTTTTCCATTTCTTCTTCTTCTTCTTCTCCTTCTTCTTCTTCTTCTTCTTCTTCTTCTTTTTCTTCTTCTTCGTCTTTTTCTTCTTTTCCTTCTTCTTCTTCTTCCACTTTGTCCACTTCGTCCACTTCATCAACTTCGTCCACTTCGTCCACTTCGTCAACTTCGGCTTCTTCTTCCACTTCTTCCACTTCGTCCACTTCTTCCACTTCGTCCACTTCGTCTACTTCGTCCACTTCGTCAACTTCGCCCACTTCGTCCACCTCTTCCACTTCTTCGTCTTCTTTTTCCTTTTCTGCTTCTTTTTCTCCTTCTTTTTCTTCTTCTTCTTCTTCTTCTTCTTCTTCTTCTTCTTCTTCCACTTCGTCCACTTCGTCCACTTCGTCCACTTAGTCTACTTTGTCCCCTTCATCCAGTTCGTTCACTTTGTCCACTTCTTCCACTTCGTTCACTTCGTCCACTTCGTTCACTTCGTCCACATCGTCCACTTCGTCCACTTCGTCGACTTCGTCCACTTCGTAAACTTCGTCCACTTCGTCCACTTCGTCCACTTCGTCCACTTCGTCAACTTCGTTCACTTCGTCAACCTCGTCCACTTCCTCCACTTCGTCCACTTCGTCCACATTGTCCTCTTCTTCCACTTCGTCCACTTCGTCCATTTCGTCCACTTCGTCCACTTCGTCCACTTCGTCCACTTCGTCCACTTCGTCAATATCGTCAACTTCGACAACTTCGTCAACTTATTCAACTTCGTCCACTTCGTCCACTTCGTCAACTTCATTCACTTTGTCCACTTCGTCCACTTCGTCCACTACGTCCAATCCTTCCACTTCTCCAACTTCTTCCACTTCTTCATCTTCTTCTTCCATTTCTTCTTCTTCTTCTTCTTCTTCTTCTTATTCTTCTTCCTTTCCTTCTTCTTCTTCTTCTTCTTCTTGTTCTTCTTTTTCTTCCACCTCGTCAACTTCGTCCACTTCGTCCAATTCGACCACTTCATCAACTTCGCCCACTTCGTCCACTTCGTCAACTTCGGCTTCTTCTTCCACATCTTCCACTTCTTCCACTTCGTTCACTTCTTCCACTTGTTCCACTTCGTCCACTTCGCCTTCTTCTTCCACATCTTCCACTTCTTCCACTTCGTTCACTTCTTCCACTTCTTCCACTTCGTCCACTTCTTCCACTTCTTCGTCTTCTTTTTCCATTTCTCCTTCTTCTTCTCCTTCTTCTTCTTCTTCTTCCACTTCGTCCACTTCGTCTACTTCGTGCACTTAGGCTACTTTATCCACTTTGTCTAGTTCGTCCACTTCTTTCACTTCTTCCACTTCGTCCACTTTGTCCACTTCGTCCACTGCGTTCACTTCGTCCACATCATTCACTTCGTCCAATTCGTTTACTTCGTCCACCTAGTCCACTTCGTCCACTTCGTCCACTTCGTCCACTTCGTCCACTTCGTCCACTTCGTCCACTTCGTCCACTTCGTCAACTTCGTCCATGATGGACAAATTTATGAGCACCAAAATATGATGTCACAAACTTGTTTTTCAATCGGCAAGTATGACCGAATCGTTCAAGTAATAAACTTGGTAAGACCAAGTATCGTTCTTCCCAAAGGACTCACGGCCTAGTTTAGTTATGTGATTTCTTGATTAGCTAAGACTTAAAGACGAAATATTTGGAGTTTAATATGCAAGACAGAAAATAAACATGTATGCATGAAGTTTTGATCAATGGCTAAAACAAAAGACACACACTTTCAATGGAATATATTAATGAATATGTTGTTGGGGGTCAATTTCATCTTATCCACTCTCATATATTTTAGGAATTCAACATTCAAATCATCATTGTTAATGCCACTCTCTAAAGTACCTTTCTAGAAGGCTTCTCCCCAATCACGAGTTCATACAATTCCTAGCATTCCTAATGATCAGTTCATAAGTGCAGGAGCTTAACGACAACCAATATCATATTGGGAGAAATTCCCCGGATCTAGACTTCCCTGTACGTTCCCGTATCGACAAAACCAATAATCATGCATCGAATGAGTTAAACAATGCAAGCATTAAGCAAAGAGGAAAAACCCTAACTAATGATGAAAGAAAGCATAAATCTTAATTAAAAGATGTAACAAACAGATTCCATATATGAGAGCTTCATAAGATTACATTGATTCCCCAACAAACATACAAGGTTTAGTTCACCATATTCATGGTGAACCTAGATGAATTACAATGAAAGTATGAAAGAATAAACCCAATAAAGGTGAAGAGGTAGCCTGAGAGTCCAAGATCCTCCTTCAAAGGGGTGGAAGAGAGAGTGTTTGCTTCGTCTTTGCCAAAGATACAAACCCTAGGACGTCCTAAAGCTTATATACTATTCTAAAATTACAAAAAATCTAAGCCCAAGCCCATAAGTGTGCCGCTCAGCGGTAAAGTACCGCTCAGCGGTGAGTGCGCGTCTCTTTTCTTCCCCTCAGCGGCCATTTTGCCCCTCAGCGGACCTCCCGTGACCTTCTGAGTGCCGCTCAGCGGTAAAGTGCCACAGAGCGGTGCCTTCGGCTTCTCCTTTTGCACTCTATGATTCCTTTTCTGATTCCATCTCTCTCATTCTTCACTTCTTTCACTCAATTCACCTTAAAACCTGCACAAAAACACTGAAATCAAGCATAAACCTGTCCAGCTCTCTTATTTCTGAAAATATGGATAAAAGTATGATTTCAAGCTAGTTTCTAAGTCTAAAGGTTGCTTTTAGTATCAATTTTAAGCATGAAAATAACAGTTTTTCAACTGTTATCACAACCCCAAACTTAGAACTTTGCTTGTCCTCAAGCAAACAAAATGTAACTCAATCTCCAACCAATTCATATGATGGTTCACTCATTCAAAAATCCTCTTTTTCAAGATAAATAACAACTTCACTCAAACTTATGACCAAGAGTTCATTCAAGATGTGCACATGCTTTAGTGTTCACAAAGTCATTTAAATTCCAACAAATGCTATTTTTCATGAATGATCAATCAATTAAACATGGATGTTCATGTGCTTATGGATTATTTCCTCACTAGGTAAAGTGTTTCACTCAACACACAAGTGTATAAGAGGTAAAGTGTTTCACTCCTTCACTCTACTATCACAATGTCACATGAATCAACTTTACCTTTCATTTTACCATAATCAAAAACATTCACAAGCATGCATCATCACAAGGACTTTTCAATGGCTTATAATGTGGCTGGGCTAACAAGAAAATTGGTTTTTCTGGATCACAAAATCCTTGAGTTAAGAGAATCATAACAACACAATCATCTTATTCATTCCCAACTTTCTTTTACCTTTGCATTTGCATTGAGCTTTACTTCTTTTCCTTTTCTCTTTGCATATTCTTACTTTTTAACTCTTAGCTCAATGCTTTTCTTTTCATGTTTTCCCAACAACCCCAAACTTGAACATTTAACAATACCATACAAGATCTTCTACTTAACTCAAGGTAAAGATTTTCAATCAAAGGTTTTCAGTGTATGTTCAAGGCTAAGGGTTCAAAGGATAGAACACAATGTGTTCTCTTTTAGTAGGCTAACTTTATGAATTTGGCCAATAAAAAGGGTTCCAACAAATGGCCTTGATCACATGATGCAAAACAAGCAATTGATTCAATCATAGAAAACCTGGGCAAAATCATTCATGCTTTCAAAGTAATAGCATTCAATCATACCAAAAACTCTGGAGCTCAAAACCTCACATATAAGCTCATTCACATTTGACATACACATCCTGCTTAATCTCACAATCACAATCATAATATCATGCATTTGTTCACAAAGCTTGTGAACCACCTGTATAAGCATTTTAATGTGCACATCTATCTCAACATCAATCAATCAATAAGCATCATCAAGCAGTACTTATCACACAATCACAGTTAATAGCAAACCATCATAACAAACCAGGTGTTCAATAGAGTACATCAAACCTAATCTAAAAACAAAAATAAATAAGTTCAGAAAACTTAAACCACAAAAGCATAATCATATGATAGCATTCATCAGTAAATGATATCTCAGCTCCTCATCAGTCTGAGCTGTCCTCTGTATCTTCCTCTTCCTCCTCATCTTCATCATCATCAAATGCATCCTCCTCTTCAGCTTCATGTTCTTCCATATCTCTAGCTGAAGCTTCAGCTGCTCCAGCTCCTCCTCCATGTACTGGTTCTTCTGGCCAAGCTACTACATTGTGGAATTCATCCATAGTCCACCTGTGGGCTGGAGGTGTATCATACATCCCCACTATCATCTCAGCAGTGGCCACCTGCCCTCTGTGAATGGACTGCAACTGAGCACCTATAAGAGACATATACATGTCCCTCATCTGGAATGGTTCTGCTTCATGTGTATCAGCAGATATCTGACTCTGTGCTGGCCCTCTCTCTCTACGAGCACGGCGTGGTGGAACTGGCTGAGCAGCATCCTCACCTCCACAGTACTGTCTGTAATAGGCCTCATCAATAGCTTTTCTTGGCCTCTCAAATGGTGGAACAGAAGTATCCACCCCAACTAGCTTGCAAAGGTGAGTAATCAAAGAAGGATGTCCTAGTGGTGCTTTGTTGTTTGAGGTGTTAGCACATACACTAATTTCATCAGCTATCACCTGCCCAATATTAACATTCAAATTTCTGATAGCACAGTAGATGAATAGTGCCCTGTTGAGAGTAATATCTGACACATGTGAACATGGCTGAATGTTGGCATGAGAAAATGCCATCCAATATTTTGCAAGAGGATTCAAATCTGTCCTCCTAATGTTAACCACTGAGCCAGATCTATTCCTTTGGAAGTGTCCTCCAGGTATACACAACACTCTCTCCACATCCTCAAAATCAGCACCTTCCTCCATGCAAAGAGCAAACTGACATTGCTCACCAGCCCACACAGTATCCAGGAAGTTGTTGATAGAATCAGGATCATACCTGATAGCATGGCCTCTGACATAGCCCAAATAATTCTCAGCTGGATAATCACCAATCTTCTTTGCATTGGTGTAAAATTCCTTCACCACAGCTATGTTGGCAGGTGCAGGATAAGTGGCTAGCTTTCCCCAATCATTCCCTAACACTTGCTCTCCAAATTGAGGAGCAAAGTTAGGTATCATTCCAACCTTTCTCTCCATCAGAAGTCTCCTGTCCTAAACCACCCTAAAGTGCTTCTCATGTTTCTTAGAGAGGAACCTGCTAGATTGGGGTTGCTCTGGTTCCTTTTCCTTTCTCTTGGTTGCCATGGTTTTCAATCTTTTTCCTGATGAGGATGCCATTCCTACATTCAAACACAAATACAAAACCACAGAACATGATGTTAACCATTAGTAAAACACAGAATACAACTCCTTTCGAAGCTAAACCACCGCTGAGGGCCAGAATTTCCCCTCAGCGCCACCAGTACCACATTCCAGATCACAAAAAACCAGAAAAATCAAATCTGGCAGAGTGCCGCTCATCGGCAGTTTACCCCTCAGCGGTAACTCTGTAGATTTTTGAAAAACCTGTTTTAAAGCTTTCCTAACTCCACCCAAATGCAATTTCCAGTTTTCCAGTTCATAATCATGCAGTTTAATCGGTTCAAACATCAAATATATCATCAAATCATGCATAGAAATCAAAACCCCTAAATATTCATGCTTTGACAATCACATTCAAATTCAAGAACCCTAGAATGAACAAAATGCTTTTTACTTACTTGGGTGGAGATACTAGATGCAATGAGAATGCTCCCAAGCTAGAATGCTCTCTTCCAACCCCAAACTTTGATGGCACACTAGTGAAAAAGTGAGTGGAAGAGATATTTTCTTAAGAGGGAAGAGTGAAAAAATGTGGAAAACCTAGGAGAAGGTGTGTGGAAGTGTTTGTGCAGAGAAAAGTCTGGAAAGAAACCCTAAAACGCAGCTTGGGGTATAAAAATACCCTAATGGGCTCGGGTCCCGCTGAAGGGAAACCAAAGCCCATCTGCGAGAGTACCGCTCAGTGGTAATTTGCCGCTCAGCGGCACTTTCGTGATGTGCTCTTCTCCTTCTTTTCTTGACCTACATGCCTCCCATACATGCCCCTCACTGATTCCCTGCAATTCAATGTTAAAAATGCTTATGCAAACCCTAACAAACAAAAATTTTCAATCAACTGGGTTGCCTCCCAGGTAGCGCTTGTTTAACGTCACGAGCCTGACCCAAAATCCACCAACACCCATCAGTAGGTGTAACAAACTGAGTATCCTTCAGTAGATACTTAACCACCTAGCATCCTTCAGTAGATGCTATATCCAACAAAATTATAACAAAAAAAAAATACCCAAAAGTTCAAAATTACATCACCAAAACAAAAATTAAAAAGTTCTTAAATCACTGGGTTGCCTCCCAGCAAGCGCTCTTTTAACGTCACTAGCTTGACCCAATAAAGCTCATGTTCCTTCTTCTTTTTCTTCTTCTTTCTACTGAACTTCTTTAGAAATTTGATCAAACCAGGAACCTGTTGCAGTGTCTCAATCATAGGAACTTTAATCTCCAATTTCTTGAAGATTTCCATAAAGCACTTGAATTTCTTTTCCTTCCTATGATTCTTCTTTAGATGAGGATGTGATTTTTCATATGATTTCTTCTTCTTTCCTCTCATCTTCTTTTTCTTCCTTTTTCTCTCCCTAAATTTTCTCTTTTTCTTTTCTTTTATTTTTTTCTTCCCTTTTCTTTTTCTTTTCAACTTCTTTATTTTCACACAAATTTTCTTTCTCTCTTCTCTCTCAACCACTTCTTTCTCTTTTTCTTGATCTTTATTTCTCTCACTCAATTCTTCTTTTTCTTTTCTCTCTATCTTTTCCTCATCGCCCCCTATTTTTTTCTCATCAAGAATCTTGTCACTTTTAGTGATAATGGCTTGCCCTTCCTCCTTAGGGTTAACTCCAGTATTAACCTCATCATTCAATCTCTGACTAATGGAATGAAGCTGCATCTCCATCCTTTTACATGATTCTTCAATGCTTTTCTGAGTAGCGTCAGAATTTTTCAAAAATTGTTGAAGGGTGTCATCCAAACTTCCTGATAGAAAGGTTTGTTGCTGTTGCTTGTTAAATTGCCCAGTTTGTCCAGCTTGCCCACTTTGTTCCTGACCAATACTTGGGTGTGGTTTCCACCCTTGATTGTAGCTCCCTTGACGGTACTGATTGGTCATGTAATTTACATCCTCTACGGCTTCAACTGGAAAGGCACATTGACCATTGATATGGTCACCTCCACACAATTCGCATAACTGGGATTGTACCTATGCAACAGTCTTTAACTCTTGTGGCAATTGTTCAAGTATCTTTGAGAGATTCTCCAATTGTTGAGTTATTAACTTGTTCTGAGCTATCAAGGCATCATTGGATTGCAACTGTAAAACTCCTTTTTGTTGAATAGGAGCTCCTCTTTCACTGTTCCACTTATTGTTATTAGTAGTCATGTTTTCAATTATTTCTGTGGCTTCCTCTGGAGTCTTCCATTTGATATTGCCTCCAGCTGAGGCGTCAAGCATCATCTTGGTTTGTGAACCAAGACCTCCAAGGAAGATTCGGACTACTTCTCCTTCGTTAAATCCATGCGTGGGAGTCTTTCGTAATAGGCTTTTATACCTGTCCCATGCATACCCCAGTGATTCTTCCATGCCTTGTCTAAATGAAGAGATCTCTTGCTTCCCTTTGTTGATTTTAAAGCTTTGTTGCTGCCATTGTTGTTGTGGTTGGTTCTCAAATTGTCCGGCAGCTTGCCAAAATTGGCTTTGATCCATGCTTGAGTCATGTTCCCACCAGTGGTTGAGATTACTTTGGTAGAATTGAGTGCCCATATAGTTAAATTCTTGACCAAATTGCATACTGCAGACATTAGGCACAAATCCCTAAAAACAATTGTTAGCACAAAAAGATAGAAAAAAAAAATCAAAGGATATAATTGAAAAGATAAGAAGATAGGAAATAAAAACAGAAAAATAAAAACAGAAAAATAAAATAAAATAAAATAAAAACAGAAAATAAAATAAAATAAAATAAAATAAAATAATAACCAAAAAAAAACAGAAATTCAAAATTAAAGTCAAAGATAATCAATAATCACACAAATTAACCAGTTAAACCACGAGTCCCCGGCAACGGCGCCAAAAACTTGATGGACAAATTTATGAGCACCAAAATATGATGTCACAAACTTGTTTTTCAATCGGCAAGTATGACCAAATCGTTCAAGTAATAAACTTGGTAAGACCAAGTATCGTTCTTCCCAAAGGACTCACGGCCTAGTTTAGTTATGTGATTTCTTGATTAGCTAAGACTTAAAGACGAAATATTTGGAGTTTAATATGCAAGACAGAAAATAAACATGTATGCATGAAGTTTTGATCAATGGCTAAAACAAAAGACACACACTTTCAATGGAATATATTAATGAATATGTTGTTGGGGGTCAATTTCATCTTATCCACTCTCATATATTTTAGGAATTCAACATTCAAATCATCATTGTTAATGCCACTCTCTAAAGTACCTTTCTAGAAGGCTTCTCCCCAATCACGAGTTCATACAATTCCTAGCATTCCTAATGATCAGTTCATAAGTGCAGGAGCTTAACGACAACCAATATCATATTGGGAGAAATTCCCCGGATCTAGACTTCCCCGTACGTTCCCGTATCGACAAAACCAATAATCATGCATCGAATGAGTTAAACAATGCAAGCATTAAGCAAAGAGGAAAAACCCTAACTAATGATGAAAGAAAGCATAAATCTTAATTAAAAGATGTAACAAACAGATTCCATATATGAGAGCTTCATAAGATTACATTGATTCCCCAACAAACATACAAGGTTTAGTTCACCATATTCATGGTGAACCTAGATGAATTACAATGAAAGTATGAAAGAATAAACCCAATAAAGGTGAAGAGGTAGCCTGAGCATCCAAGATCCTCCTTCAAAGGGGTGGAAGAGAGAGTGTTTGCTTCGTCTTTGCCAAAGATACAAACCCTAGGACGTCCTAAAGCTTATATATTATTCTAAAATTACAAAAAATCTAAGCCCAAGCCCATAAGTGTGCAGCTCAGCGGTAAAGTACCGCTCAGCGGTGAGTGCGCGTCTCTTTTCTTCCCCTCAGCGGCCATTTTGCCCCTCAGCGGACCTCCCGTGACCTTCTGAGTGCCCCTCAGCGGACCTCCCGTGACCTTCTGAGTGCCGCTCAGCGGTAAAGTGCCGCTGAGCGGTGCCTTCGGCTTCTCCTTTTGCACTCTTTGATTCCTTTTCTGATTCCATCTCTCTCATTCTTCACTTCTTTCACTCAATTCACCTTAAAACCTGCACAAAAACACTGAAATCAAGCATAAACCTGTCCAGCTCTCTTATTTCTGAAAATATGGATAAAAGTATGATTTCAAGCTAGTTTCTAAGTCTAAAGGTTGCTTTTAGTATCAATTTTAAGCATGAAAATAACAGTTTTTCAACTGTTATCAGTCCACTTCGTCAACTTCGTCCACTTCGTCCACATCGTCCATTTCGTCCACATTGTCCACTTCTTCCGCTTTGTCCACTTCGTCCACTTCATCAATTTCGTCAATCTCGTCAACCTCGTCAACTTAGTCAACTTCTTCCACTTCGTCCACTTTCTCCAATTCCTCCACTTCTTTCCCTTCTCCAACTTCTTCCAGTTCTTCCACTTCGTCATCTTCTTCTTCCATTTCTTCTTCTTCTTCTTCTTATTCTTCTTCTTCTTCTTCTTCTTCTTCTTCGTCAACTTCGCCCACTTCGTCCACTTCGTCAACTTCGACTTCTTCTTCCACTTCTTCCACTTCGTCCACCTCATCCACTTCGTCCACTTCTTCTTCTTCTTTTTCCATTTCTCCTTCTTCTTCTCCTTCTTCTTCTTCTTCTTCTTCTTCCACTTCGTCCACTTAGTCTAGTTCATCAACTTCGTTCACTTCTTCCACTTCGTTCACTTCGTCCACTTCGTTCACTTTGTCCACTTCGTCCACTTCCACAACCACTACAAGAAAAATCACAGTTATATACGATTAAAATCCGTATATAACCTCCAAAATCCGTATATAAAATGATGTTACATACAGATTACATACGGACAAAAATCCGTATATAAAAAGAGCATAGGTAAATTACATACGGATATCCGTATATAATTACATACGGAAAAATCCGTATATAAAATTTGTATATAATTATATACGGAAAAATCCGTATATAATTATGATTTTATAAAAAAAATAAAATAAATGATTCTATTGCAGTCAATAGTTAGAAGTTTTATATAGCTGATAATGATAAAAGTCAAACAGAATTGCCAAATGTTCAAATACTGATTATTTTTTATAAATAGAATTCAAAAAAATAAATACAACTCTTATTCTTTAACAATCTCTTAAACAATTACATTAATAAATCTCTTACAATGTGTTACCTATTCAACACCCACAATTTTAATATATATTCATAATAAACAAATTTAATAATCTAAGCTGGCACTATGTCAAAGTCATTTACAATGATAAAAGGTTTTTCAAACCACTAAGATTAATCGACATTAATAAAGCTTCCAACACACTATCTTCAAACTGAACTTTAGAGACTGTACCACAGATGCTAAAGTAGCATTTGCTCTCTCCAAACCTGTCCATTTAAGATAGAAAACTATTGAATATATAATAATAGCTTTAGCCACCATAAAGATCCATGAACAACAAAATCATTGAATATACAATAATAGCTTTAGCCACCAAAAACTGAGGGAGTATTTTGGCAGTATGTTTATTCTAGGTTAATTAATTTTCTATTTGTGCCAGTTTAATTACTATAATTAAATACTTATTCCAAAAGTAACTAGAATAGAGACAGTAACGATTCTTATCCCACAAAATAAAATTGGCTTTACTTCGAACATGAATAAACTACTTCCTCCACCCCATAAAAGTGGTATTTTCCAAATCACTCGTAAATAAAAATATAATAAATATTCTAACATCTTATTTTTAATATTTTAAGATCGAAAAATAGTTTTAGATTCGAAAAACATATTCTAAATACCCATCCAAAACAAAAGAAAGAAATTTTCAGAAGATAATTTTAGATTTAAAATTACTTTCTAAATACTTGTTTCAAAATTTTGTCTTTTATATTTTCAGAACACAAAAACTGAAATATAAAAAAAATTATTAAACAAGTATTTTGAAAGATATTTCAGATCAAAAAATACTTTTCAGAACATCCTGTTTTGAATTTTTTTTTCTAATTCTAAAATAAATTTTCAAATCCTAAATTCATTTTCAAATAAAAAAAATCCAATAGGAAAAATACCGCAAAGCAAGATGCGATTCCTGTTTGTCTTAGCTCAAAAGACTACAATCCGATTGTGGAAGGGTTGGTTGAACCGAGAAATAGAGATTAAGAAAATCAATGGAGGCTGGTTCTAATGTATCCAAAGCTATATAAAAAAGAAAGTTTTGCATAAAATTTATTTTTAGGAAGAGACAAAAAAATTGAATGTGGGTGTGGAATCTCGTTCCACTTATAGTGTTCTAGATTCAACAAGCAAATATGCAATAAAATAGGCTTTTGTTATACATGTGCAACACAAGTGATTATACCAGAAAATGGACTTCACGAAATAAGTGACTCATAATAGACAAGTTAACAGAGTAACTGAAAGGTGAAAACTAAAAACTTCAATATAAATTCTACAAGATAGAAGGGACTTACTTGTGAAGAAAGAGAAATATACCACAAAGTATAAATGTGCCAGCAACAAGAATCCAACCAATGAGGATCAAGCTGCAGTCATTAAAAGAACATGATTTAATGGCTAGTGATTAGATGGGACAAACTATTGAGAATTACAAAGTCAAAAAATAAAAAATAAATAGAAAAATGCTCAACTAGTTTAACTTACAAGTATACAAGACCTTGCAGACCAATATTGATAATACTGCAGAAAGTTGTGACCACAAAAACAATCACATGAGACGACAAAAAATCTTTATCATAGAGACAGAAACAAGTATTAAAACAGGATAAAAGAAACGTATAGAATCCAACAAATGCAAGAAAGAGCATAACAGCAGCAAGAATAACCAAAGCCAGTCTCCTACAGCACATAATATATAATTGTCAAAAAATAAGACTTTTTAAAACCTTAAATCAAATCAAGATATCCAAGTGTTTATGGTTACACTTTCTTTACCAAAACTATGCTCTGATCTGGCAGACAGGAGTTTTTCAAGAGGCTAAAAGTCAACCCAGGATGCCAGTGTACGAGGTCTAATGCAAGCTTCAGTTCTAAATAACAAATCAGATATATGATTCTAAAGACAATGATAACTCTTATGCAAATAAGCTCACTGACAAAAGAAGCAATTATGCATACAATAAATTAAAGCAATCACCTCATTATGGTCATGGAGTAGAAGAGGGGTGTTTGCCATAGGTGAGAATCCAATAGCTGGTAATCCAAGGTCATGGAAGTAGCGTGAATCTGTAGCTGCAGGAAAGACCTCTGGCCAATGGTCAATAAAATATTTCTGTAGCATTTGAATCAACACAACAAACAATTTTCTGCAGCATTTTTATATCCAAACATCAAATAATTTCCTGCAACATTTTTATCAAAACAGCAAAGAATATTCTGCAGCATTTTTATACCCAAACAGGAAATAATTTTCTGCAGCATTTGAATCAAAACAGTTTTCAGCAGATTTTTATTCTGAAACAACAACAGTTTATGCAGAATTCTGAGACAATATACATAGCAATATCAAGGCATAATACTTACATAAATCAGTCATCAATTACTCCAACCCAGATCAACGTAGCTCATCGGTTTGGTGGGAATCCCCAGTCTAACTAATTCAGTTCAAATATATACACGTCCATACACTCCTTTATTCTTGACATATAACCATCCCATAAAGAAAACCCATTCTAATATTTCATTCCCAAAACAGAGCATACATCATATACTTACTTTTTCAGACTCATACATGTCACTAACTGCAGCCCAAGCAAAGATAACAACACCCATACACATCTATTTCTCAGAATAAGTACATTCATACACTTATTTCAGTTATTATCAACAATATTATAAAATTTCCAGAATCCAAAGACACCATTACAATTCACAGAACAACAAGATACAAGATCAAAAGCAATTTAACTCTCCCATACCTTGGCCTTTGTTTTCTTTTCCTATTTTCGTTAGCTCTTGAGACTCTTTTTCTCTCTTTCCTTTATGTGATTCCCACTTCTTCTCCCACTCATTCACTTCTTAACTCTGCTAATTCCGTTTCTCTCCGGACATAATTGCTTCCTCTCACGTCCCATTAATTGCACAATGGATTCCAGGATTTGATGGCTTCTAGCCGAGGAAGAAGAAATGAGAAGAGAGAATAAGAAAAAGGAAAAGAGGAACACTCAACTTTAAAACCTAAACACAGAACATGAGATTCAAGAATGAACAATCTCATATTAGCTCTCTTAGACATTTAAAGAAACAGTTTATGAACAAAATCACAAAATAGAACTCAAGACAGTAATGAACAAAAACAAAATGCAGCTTACAACATATCAAAACATAAAAGGAAAAGTAACATTAACAACGCAGAAAAATTGAAGAAAACTCAACAAGCAGATACGTAAAAATCAAAACAGAGAACAATCAACTTGAATCAATTGAAGACAAACGAATAGAAACAAGGAAAGCAATACTTATCTCTTGTAGCATGCTCGATCGTGCTTCATGGAAGAGCCTCCAAGGAGATGATCAAAAGAGCGACGCGGGCTCGACTCGAACTCCTTCGAAGCTTCCTTGTTGAGCAAACGCAACAAAATAATGAGACGAACTCGAGATCAAGAGCGAACCGGAGAATGAACAGAAGAAAATATTAGAAAACCCTAAACGAACAAATAGAAGCCGGAACGATTGGGGAAAAACTCTAAAAGGGATAACGAACCCTAATTTAGACCGAAAGAACCCTAAAAATTGGGAGAAATTCAATATGAACTGATTAATCAGTTCAAACGCAAGATTGATTGGTACAAAAGTGTTTAAACGGCACAAATGCAGGTTTAATCGATGGAAATCGAAGAACAAACGGTAGAAAGGGTTTTAATCAGTAGAAAAGTGTTTTTAATCGGTTAAAAAATGAAGGAAAAGTAAAGAGGAGAACAAAACCCTAGGATTCAGAGGTGGTTATGTATATGAAAGTGAAAATAAAAGGAAGAATTGAAGATTTATGAGGATGAAGTGATTCTGTGATGAACAAACCTGTGGATGGTTGAGAGGCGCTCTCGAGAGAAAACAAAGATAACGCGAGGCAGTGAATGAAAATGAAATGTGGTTGAACGGAGAGGAGAAAATACGCATGGTTGAAGATGCACGAATGAAAACGTGGCTTGCGAGCGAGAAGCTGTAAAGTGGCTGCCTCTTATCTTAGGTTAATTAATTTTTAATTTTTTATTATTATTTATTTTATAATCCGTATATAATATCCGTATATAACAGAATTTTTATCTATGAATTAAGATCCGTATATAATAATCCGTATGTAAATGACATTTTTCTTGTAGTGAACTTCTTCCACTTCGTCCACTTCCACAACTTCTTCCACTTATCCAACTTCTTCCACTTCTTCTTCTTCTTCTTCCATTTCTTCTTCTTCTTCTTCTTCTTCTCCTTCTTCTTCTTCTTTTTCTTCTTCTTCTTCTTCTTCTTCTTCATCTTCTTCTGCTTCTTCTTCTTCTTCTTCTACTTCCACTTCGTCCACTTCGTCAAATTCGTCCACTTTGTTCGGTTCGTCCACTCGACCACTTCGTCCACTTCGTCCACTTTGTCTACTTTGTCCACTTCGTCTAGTTCGTCCACTTCTTCCACTTCGTCCTCGTTGCCCAATTCGTCCACTTCGTCAATTTCGTCAACCTCGTCAACCACGTCAACTTAGTCAACTTCTTCCAATTTGTCCACTTCTCCAACTTCTTCCACATCTTCCACTTCTTCATCTTCTTCTTCCGTTTCTTCTTCTTCTTCTTCTTCTTCTTCTTCTTCTTCTTCTTCTTCTTCTTTTTCTTCTTCTTCTTCGTCTTTTTCTTCTTCTTCCACTTCGTCCTCCTAATGAACAATTTTATGAACACCAAAATGTGATGTCACAACCTTGTTTTACAATCGGCAAGTATGATCGAATCGTTTCAAGTAATAACTCGGTAAGATCAAGTATCGTTCTCCCAAAGGACTCACGGCCTAGTTTAGTTATGTGATTCGTTGATTAGCTAAGACTTAAGAACGAAATAATTGGATTTTATATGCAAAAGACGAAAATAAACATGTATGCATGAGGGTGATCAATGGCTAAAGCAAAATACAAACACTTTCAATGGAATAACTGAATGAGTATGTTGTTGGGGGTCAATTTCATCTTATCCACTCTCATATATTTTAGGAATTCAACATTCAATTCATCATTGTTAATGCCACTCTCTAAATTACCTTTCAAAGAAGGCTTCTCCCTAATTACGAGTTCATACGACTCCTAGCATCCCTAATAATTAGTTTATTTAGCATAGGAGCTTAAGGCAACCAATATACCTATTGGGAGAAATTCCCCAGATCTAGACTTCCCCGTACGTTTCCGTATCGACAAAACCAATAATCATGCATTGAATGAGTTAAACAAAGCAAGCTTTGAGCAAAGAGGAAAAACCCTAACTAATGATGAAAGAAAGCATAAGTCTTAGATTAAGATGCAAGCACAAATTCCATATATGAGAGCTTCAAAAGATTACATTGATTCCCCAACAAACATACAAGGTTTAGTTCACCATATTCATGGTGAACCTAGATGAACAATAATGAAAGAATGAAAGATAAAACCCTAAAAAGGTGAAGAGGTAGCCTGAGCATCCAAGATCCTCCTTCAAAGGGGTGGAAGAGGGAGTGTTTGCTTCGTTCCAGCCAAAGATACAAACCCTAGGAAACCCTAAAGCTTATATACTATTCGTTAATTACATAAAATTAGGCCCAAGCCCAAAAACACTGCCGCTCAGCGGTAAGTGCGTCAGCTCGGTTCTTCCCCTTAGCGGCCATTTTGCCCCTCAGCGGTCCTCCCGTGAGCTCCTGAGTGCCGCTCAGCGGTAAACTGCCGCTGAGCGGTACTTGCGGCTTCTCCTTTTTGCACTTTTTGGTGTCTTTTCTGATTTTATCTCTCTCCTTCTTCACTTCTTTCACTAAATTCACCCTAAAACCTACACAAAAACACTGAAATCAAGCATAAACCTGTCCAGCTCTCTTATTTCTGAAAATATGAATAAAAGCATGATTTCAAGCTAGTTTCTAAGGATAAAGGTTGCTTTTAGTATCAATTTTAAGCATGAAAATAACAGTTTTCCAACTGTTATCACAACCCCAAACTTAGAACTTTGCTTGTCCTCAAGCAAACAAGATTTAACTCAATTTTAACCAATTCATATGATGATTCACTCATTCAAAATTCTCTTTTTCAAGATAAGTAAAAACATCAATGAACCTTATGACCAAGAGTTCAATCAAGATGTGCACATGCTTTGGTGTTTACAAAATCATTTAAATTCCAACAAATGCTATTTTTCATGAATGATCAATCAATTAAGCATGGATGTTCATGTGCTTATGGAATATTTCCTCACTAGGTCACAAGTGTATATAAGAGGTAATCACTCATTCACTCTACTATCACAATGTCACCTGAATCAACTTTGCCTTTCATTTTACCACAATCAAATCTGGCAGAGTGCCGCTCAGCGGCAGTTTACCCCTGAGCGGTAACTCTGCAGAATTTTGAAAAATCCCTTTTCAAGCTGTCCTAACTCCACCCAAATGCAATTTTCAGTTTTCCAGTTCAAGATCATGCAGTTTAATCGGTTCAAACATCAATTATATCATCAATTCGTGCATAGAAATCAAAACCCCTAAATATTCATGCTTTGACAATCACATTCAATTCAAGAACCATAGAATGAACAAAATGCTTTTTACTTACTTGGGTGGAGATACTAGATACAATGAGAATGCTTCCAAACTAGAATGCTCTCTTCCAACCCCAAACTTTGATGGTGCACTAGTGAAAAAGTGAGTGGAAGAGAAATTTTCTTAAGAGGGAAGAGTGAAAAGAGGTGGAAAACCTTGGAGAAGGTATGTGGGAGTGCTTGTGCAGAGAAGAGCTTGGAAAGAAAACCTAAAACGCAACTTAGGGTATAAAAATACCCTAATGGGGTCGGGTCCCGCTGAAGGGAAACTAAAGCCCATCTGCGAGAGTACCGCTCAGCGGTAAGGTGCCGCTCAGCGGTAAGGTGCCGCTCAGCGGCACTTTCGTGAAATGCTCTTCTCCTTCTTTTCTTAACCTACGTGCCTCCTAGACATGCCCCTTACTGGTTCCCTGTAATTCAATGTTCAGAAAACTTATGCAAAACCCTATTATGCAGCTAAAATGAAACAAACAGAAATATTCAATCAACTGGGTTGCCTCCCAGGTAGCGCTTGTTTAACGTCACGAGCCTAACCCAAAATCCACCAACACCCATCAGTAGGTGCAAAATTTGCTCACCAACACCCATCAGTAGGTGTTACAATCTTACCAACACCCATCAGTAGGTGTTACAAACTTTATTATCCTTCAGTAGATACTTAACCACCTAGCATCCTTCAGTAGATGCTATTTCCAACAAAATAGTTATAAAAATAATGTCCACAAATTAAAAATTACCAAACCAAAATAAAATCAAAAGTTCTTAAAACAACTGGGTTGCCTCCCAGCAAGCGCTCTTTTAACGTCATTAGCTTGACCTAGTAAAGCTCAGGTTCCTTCTTCATAGTTGATGTTGTTATTCCACCAACTCCTCAGCTGTTTCCTGTGAACTGTTTTGATTCTTCTAAGATGTGAAGATTCTATCTCTATCATCTCCTTCTCTTTAAAGCCCTTCACAACCCACAACTTGTTTTTGATTCTCACAGGTTCACCAAGTTGGGGTCTTTTTTTCTCCCAGTCACCAGGAATTTCTCCTCCTCTTCCAATCTTTTCTCCTTTATGCACCTGAAACAACAAACAATGGTTACCTGTAACCTTGGGCTCTTCATCTTGATAGCTAGTCATGTGTGCATCTTGAAATGCAGCTTTATAACTAGCTTCTTCCTCCTGTGTTTGCCTCTCATCTTTAAAGACGTCTACAACCACTCTCTCCTCTCGGTCCTAGAGCACCACTATACCTTCATTTACATCAATAATAGCTTTGGCCGTTTTCATAAACGGTCTTCCAAGTATGATAGGTATCTTCTCTGTCTCCATCTTCATCACCACAAAGTCTGCCAAGAACTGGAGTTTACCCACACAAACTATAATGTCCTCTGCAATCCAACATGGTTCCTTTGAAGATCCATCGGCCATTACTAGATTAACCTTTACAGGTTTCACATTAACATTACCGATTTGCTCCAGTAAAGAGTAAGGTATCAAGTTAACACTTGAACCTAAATCAAGAAGAGCTTTCTTCACCTTTTTCTTCCCTATGGTACAAGGGATAGAAAAACTTCCTGGATCTGTCGCTTTAGGAGGGAATAACTCCTTTTTAACAGTTGTACATTTTTTTGTATCATCATCTCTACGCCTTTTCTTTGTAGAGACGTCTTCCTCAGGCTTGGTGTAAACTGCTATTTTTTGTAGAATCTGCTCCCAAGGTGCATCATTATCCACCATTTTGAATAATTCAGTGAAATCCAGTTGATTCTCATGATTAATTGGAAAAGGAAAACTATTCTTACTCTCTATTTTCTCTTATGTTTCTCCTTTGTCTAACTCAACTATCTCCTCATTTGTGCTCTCCACCACTCTACATTCTTCTCTGGGGTTAACCTCAGTATTAGCCCCAAAATTTCTATTAGGCTTTTCTTCCACTTGCTTTGTAATCTGACCCATCTGAATCTCCAAATTTTTTATAGCAGCTTCAGTGCTCTTTTGGGTAGACTCAGTTTTCTGTATAAATTGAGTCACAGTTTCTTCCATCTTTGTAAATCTTTCATTAAATGAAGCAAACTGTTGCCAGAGAGTTGGTTGTTGTTGTTTGAATTGACCATTTTGTCCAGCCTGCCCATTCTGCCCTTGACCAATGCTTGGGTGTGGTTTCCACCCTTGATTGAAGTTCCCTTGACGGTACGGAAACTGGTTGGCCATAAAGTTCACATCTTCCAAAGCTTCTGCTGGAAAGGCACACTGACCATTTATGTGGTTACCTCCACATAATTCGCACAACTGAGATTGTACCTGTGCAACAGTCTTCAACTCTTTAGGCAATTAAGCAAGTGTTTTTGTAAGAGCTTCCAGTTGTTGAGTTAGAATTTTATTTTGTGCTAGCAAGGCATCATGTGTCTGTAATTGTAGAACTCCCTTTTGTTGCAAAGGAGCTCCTCTCTCATTGTGCAGCTCATTATCACTAGTAGCCATATTTTCTATAATCTCTGTTGCTTCCTCTGGAGTTTTCCATTTAATATTGCCTCCTGCTGAGGCGTCTAGCATCATCTTGGTTTGTGAACCAAGACCTCCAAAGAAAGTTAAGACTACTTCCTGATCTTCAAAACCATGTGTGGGAGTTTTACGTAACAAGCTTTTGTATTTGTCCCATGCATGCCCCAGTGATTCTTCCATGCCCTGCTTAAATGAAGAAATCTCTTGCTTGCCTTTTGTCACCTTAGATTGTGGGAAGTACTTGTTTAAAAATTTTGTGACCACTGCTTCCCACTTTGTGAAACTTTCTTCTCGGAAAGAATTCAACCAAAGCTTAGCATTTCCTCCCAATGAGAAAGGAAACAAGCTAAGTTTGATAGCTTCATCTGGCACCCCATTAATCTTGACTGTGTTGCAAATCTCATTGAAGGTAGTGAGGTGCTCATATGGGCTTTCATGAGATAACCCATTAAATTGGTTGCTTTTCACCAGTTGAATCAGTGCTGGTTTGACCTCCATATTAGCTGCATTGACTCTAGGTCTAGCTATACTGTTAAAGTGCTGAGGTCCAGCTGTATTGGTGTAATCAGCAAGAGTTCTTCTATTATTATTCTTCTCCATATTTTCTGTGCTATGGTCAGAACCTTGTGGTGATGGTTGCAACAGAGTTTCCAGAGAAGGAAAGAGTTCTCTAGATGTTCGGATTCTTCTCCTCCGTCTACTCTCGTCTAGACCTTCAAGAAGAGGTTCTGTCGTTTTCTTGCTCCTTGTTCTAATTGCTTCCTGCATGCACAAGAAAAAAAAACCCTAAAAAAATTGGTTAGCACAAAAAGATATAGGAGAAGATATAATATTCAGAGAATAAAATAAAATAAAAATAAAATAAAAATAAAATAAAATAAAATAAAATAAAATAAAATAAAAATAAAATAAAAACCGAAAAAATAAAAACAGAAAATAAAAACAGAAATTCAAAATTAAAGTCAAAGATAATCAATAATCACACAAATTAACCAGTTAAACCAGAGTCCCCGGCAACGGCGCTAGAAACTTGATGAACAATTTTATGAACACCAAAATGTGATGTCACAAACTTGTTTTACAATCGATAAGTATGACCGAATCGTTTCAAGTAATAACTCGGTAAGACCAAGTATCGCTCTCCCAAAGGACTCACGGCCTAGTTTAGTTATGTGATTCGTTGATTAGCTAAGACTTAAGAACGAAATAATTGGATTTTATATGCAAAAGACGAAAATAAACATGTATGCATGAGGGTGATCAATGGCTAAAGCAAAATACAAACACTTTCAATGGAATAAATGAATGAGTATGTTGTTGGGGGTCAATCAAAGAGGAAAAACCCTAACTAACGATGAAAGAAAGCATAAGTCTTAGATTAAGATGCAAGCACAAATTCCATATATGAGAGCTTCAAAAGATTACATTGATTCCCCAACAAACATACAAGGTTTAGTTCACCATATTCATGGTGAACCTAGACGAACAATAATGAAAGAATGAAAGATAAAACCCTAAAAAGGTGAAGAGGTAGCCTGAGCATCCAAGATCCTCCTTCAAAGGGGTGGAAGAGAGAGTGTTTGCTTCGTTCCAGCCAAAGATACAAACCCTAGGAAACCCTAAAGCTTATATACTATTCGTTAATTACATAAAATTAGGCCCAAGCCCAAAAATAGTGCCGCTCAGCGGTAAACTACCACTCAACTATAAGTGCGTCAGCTCGGTTCTTCCCCTCAGCGGCTATTTTGCCCCTCAGCGGTCCTCCCGTGAGCTCCTGAGTGCCGCTCAGCGGTAAACTACCGCTGAGCGGTACTTGCGGCTTCTCCTTTTTGCATTTTTTGGTGTCTTTTCTGATTTCATCTTTCTCCTTCTTCACTTCTTTCACTAAATTCACCCTAAAACCTGCACAAAAACACTGAAATCAAGCATAAACCTGTCCATCTCTCTTATTTCTGAAAATATGAATAAAAGCATGATTTCAAGCTAGTTTCTAAGGATAAAGGTTGCTTTTAGTATCAATTTTAAGCATGAAAATAACAGTTCTTCAACTGTTATCACCACCTCGTCAACTTCGTCCACTTCCTCCACTTCGTCAACTTCGCCCACTTCGTCCACTTAGTCCACTTCGTCAACTTCGGCTTCTTCTTCTACTTCTTCCACTTCGTCCACTTTGACCACTTCTTCCACTTCTTCCACTTCGTCCACCTCATCCACTTCATCCACCTCATCCACTTCGTCCACTTCTTCCACTTCTTCGTCTTCTTTTTCCATTTCTCCTTCTTCTTCTCCTTCTTATTCTTCTTCTTCTTCTTCCACTTCGTCCACTTCGTGCACTTAGTCTACTTTGTCCAGTTGGTCCACTTCGTGCACTTCTTCCACTTCGTCCACATCGTTCACTTTGTCCACTTCGTTCACTTCGTCCCCTTCGTCCACTTCCGCAACTTCGTCCACTTCTTCCACTTATCCAACTTCTTCATCTTCTTCTTCCATTTCTTCTTCTTCTTCTTCTTCTTCTTCTTCCTTTTCTTCTTCTTCTTCTTCTTCTTCTTCTTCTTCTTGTTCTTCTTCTTTTTCTTCCACTTCGTCCACCTCGTTAACTTCGTCCACTTCTTCCAATTTGTCCACTTCATCAACTTCGCCCACTTCGTCCACTTCGTCCACTTCGTCAACTTCGACTTCTTCTTCCACATCTTCCACTTCTTCCACTTCGTTCAATTCTTCCACTTCTTCCACTTCGTCCACTTCGCCTTCTTCTTCCACATCTTCCACTTCTTCCATTTCGTTCACTTCTTCCACTTCTTCCACTTCGTCCACTTCTTCCACTTCTTCGTTTTCTTCTTCCATTTCTCCTTCTTCTTCTCCTTCTTCTTCTTCTTCTTCTTCTTCCACTTCGTCCACTTCGTGCACTGAGTCTACTTTGTCCACTTTGTCCAATTCGTCCACTTTGTGCACTTCTTCCACTTCTTCCACTTCGTCCACTTCGTCCACTTCGTTCTCTTCGTCCACTTCGTCCATTTACTCCACTTCTTCCACTTCTCCAACCTCTTCCACTTCTTCTTATTCTTCTTCCATTTCTTCTTCTTTTCTTGTTCTTCATCTTCGTCTTCTTCTTCTTCTTCTTTTTCGTGTTCTCCTTCTTCTTCTTCTTCCACTTCGTCCACTTCGTCAACTTCGTCCCCTTCGTCAACTTCGCCCACTTCGTCCACTTCGTCAACTTCGGCTTCTTCTTCCACTTCTTCCACTTCCACTACAGGAAATGTGCTGATTACCGAAGGCATATTATCGACGGCCTTTCAGTCCTTCGGTAAGGGTCATTTACCGAAGGCTTTCCCGACGACTCTCATTAAGTTATTTACCGAGGGTCATGAGCTAGTGACATAAGATACCGAGGGTCTTTGGCCTTCGGTAATGTCCACAATAGTTTAAGTTCTCGATTTCGGTATTCGTTCCCATATACTCAAAATTTCCCCAATTTCCTTCCCCTTTCCTCGTCTCTAGCTCCCCTTCCCTTTCCTTCCCCATTGTGCTCGTGCCGTGAATTAACGGTGTTGTTGTCGTCTCCACAATCTTGTGGTGCTCTCGTCTCCGTTGCTTGGTTGGTTCATTGACGGCGGTTTGGGGGTTGGGTGCTAGGTTCGGTGACGCTGCCTTGTGGGTTGTGGTGGTTGATCGTTTGTGGCGATTTGGGGGTTCTGTAGTAGTGCTGTGGCGGTGTGGCGATAGTGCTGTGGCGGTGTGGCGACGGTGCTGTGGTGGCGTGACGACAATGTTGTGGCGGCGTGACCAGGGCTTCCACTATCGCAAGGCGAGGCCAATGTAGGGGGTTTGTGACGAGGTAAGAGGTGTGCTCTGAACTTGTGAATGAACTGTGTGAATGAACTGTGTGCAAATGTATAATGAAAACCCCTAATTCACTTCCATTCCAAATGAAAGACGTGTGCTCTGCATCAAATCAGAACATCTGAACCAAGTAGGGAAAATGAAACTTAGTTTTAGTTCAACAAAATGTGTTTTTTTCCCTTAATCTTTTTTGTTTTCATTGATAAATAGAAAATGGTAACTTCATTTTCTCTGTGATTCAAAAATAAGTATATTTTCTTGTAATATATATGAGATAGAATTTAACACATGTAATCTAGTTTCTTAGGGGATAAGGAAGTTGTGTTCTGGTTTGGTAGGTGATGTCAATGTAAGGTTGATCCAAAATTGCAGTGCTGAATTATTCTCTCCTAAAAACGAAAGAATGAGTGTAGAGTTGTGAGTTGATGTACTGGCATGGATCCTTGAGAGCAAGCTTCACGATTTAAGCATCACAATCTACATTGACCTGATTTTGGGATTTCTTAATTAATTGGTTGGAATGAAAAGTTAATTTGCTATCCATTTGGTTGTTATGTTTGTTGATGAGTTATGTTCCTTGTTAGGAGAGAGTAATATAAGTTCATAAAACTGTGTTTGAGGAGGTTGACCTACTTTTAGGGGTTGAGCTTTCTCCTTTGATACTTCAGCCAAAGGAGCTGCAACAGTTTCCACTTTCTTCAGATCATCACTTGAAGTTTCCTTTAGCTTTGCTTCTATATTTGCAAGTCTTCTATTTCTACGTTCATCATCTTTGTACCTGTCATCAACAACTTCAATCTGAATAGGACTTCTGATATGGCCACCATTCCTTGAATACTTTTGAGCATATCTAGGACTTCTGCTTTCATCATATAAATATCTCAAATTCTTGTCATCACTTTTTGGATAAGGACCGGGACTTGAATTTGGAGTTCTGAACTCTAAACGAAATGAACTACTTCTCTTACTTGCATTAGGCTCCTTCTCACTCTAAAAAACACACCAAAAAGAACTAATTTTCAGTCATCTTTTGTGTTGCTAAAGTCATGATAATATCACGTGGAAGAGTGCACAAAAGTTACCAATCTAATCCTAGAAAGATTGCTGCTACTTTCTCCAGTGTATCTTCTTTCCACATACACATACTTGATGAATTCTCGGAGTTTCTGTATATTACTGGAAGCAAATACTTTATGAGGATATCTATCATAGTTAAACACTTATTGGATCTTATAAATGTATTGATGTAGAAGGATAAAAGTCCCCTGAACTATTTATGGTACTACACACATTCTCAATGGTTCATCATGTCCATTGCTACCAAGCAATGAATTCTTAATCTTCAGCTAATCTAGAGTTTCAACATACTTTTGAACTCTTCTTAACTTCAAAATTAACTTCAACATACTTTTCAACATACTTGTTCCTTCACTCAACTCCATCACTACTTCTCCTTTCTGAACTATACAGCTGCTGCACCGTGAGTGCTTTTCCCATGTGTTTTCCCTTGCAAAATTCTAATGTCCATGAGCTTTGCCAACCATGAGTGGTGGCTGGAATTTCCTTCCATGTGCATCCACTTCTTCCAACAAGAATAAGACCGTGCATACCTTCTTTTCCTGCTTCCCATCAACACCGTTCTCTCCATGGTCCATCACTCCCCGTCTTGGTTGCTACTGATAGACGGGAATCTCCTTCTCAGCTGCTGGATTTTGTGATGAAGCTGGACGTGTTTTTCTTCCTTAAATGCCAACAAAACCGTGAATGGTGCTGCTGTATGCATGAAGACCGTGAATGCTTCTTCAAAGGAGATTGGAACTTCCAGCAAAAAAAATCAATCCCGTGAGCTCCTAAGTAGAAAAGCACATCAAAAATTCTGCACCAAGCTAAAAACCGTGAGGTGGCTGGATGTATCTTTAAGTGTTGCGCAACTCTCCAATTTAATAGTTGTTTCCTCCTCCATTCAAGAATCACGTTCCAAGCTGAAGGTGTGGTGGCTTCTCCAAGCTGTTGTCCGTTTATTTCTTTTCAATTTTAAACTGCAAAACTATGTGGAATGGAAGAGCAATCAAGAGAAATCTGCACACCCTTTTTAAGCCAAGTGGGACGTGAAGTTTAATAATTCAGCACTTCATTTGGAATTCCTCCATGTGGCCGTGAAGTGTTGCCAACCATGAGTGGTCCCCCTCCTTTTATGTTGTCTCCTCTTTTTGGAAATGCTAAAAGGAATGAAGGAGCCGTAACTCTTTAACAAATTCAGATTTTCAACCAAGTGGTGGCCCCTTCTCCATGTGTTTTATTCTTAAAGAAAGAATATTCCTTTGTGTGTGTCGTGAGTTTGCTTCATTCAAGTGGTCTTCCTCCATAATAAAAATCACAATTGTTATTCTTCAATAAATTCTGTCAACAAAACCGTGAGGTGTAGGTGGTCCCCTCCTTTAATTCTTTTGTTGACTTGTCAAAGGACTAGGACGTTAGTTTTCTTCTGCCCTTCGGAAATTACCGAAGGCTTCTGCCCTTCGGTAATTACCGAAGAGCGAAAGCCCTCGGTAAATGTTAGCGACAAGGGTATTACCGAGGGCTTTTAGGCCGTCGATAAGCCGTCTGTAAATGTCTTCTACCGACGGTTTTGGGCTTTTTCCGAGGGCTTTTGGCCTTCGGTAATGCCCTTCTTTTTTGTAGTGTTCGTCCACTTCGTCTACTTCGTCCTCTTCGTCAACTTCGCCCACTTCGTCCACCTCTTCCACTTCTTCGTCTTCTTTTTCCTTTTTTCCTTCTTTTTCTCCTTCTTTTTCTTCTTCTTCTTCTTCTTCTTCTTCTTCTTCTTCCACTTCGTCCACTTCATCCAGTTAGTCTAGTTTGTCCACTTCGTCTAGTTCGTTCACTTTGTCCACTTCTTCCACTTCGTTCACTTCGTTCACTTCGTCCACTTCGTCCACTTCGTCCACATCGTTCACTTCGTCCACATCATCCACTTCGTCCACTTCGTCAACCTCGTCCACTTCCTGCACTTCGTCCATATCGTCCACTTCGTCCACATTTTCCACTTCTTCCACTTCGTCCACTTCGTCCATTTCGTCCACTTCGTCCACTTTGTCCACTTCGTCAATATCGTCAACTTCGTCAACTTATTCAACTTCTTCCACTTCGTCCACTACGTCCACGTCTTCCACTTCTCCAACTTCTTCCACTTCTTCATCTTCTTCTTCCATTTCTTCTTCTTCTTCTTCTTCTTCTTCTTCTTTTTCTTCTTCTTCTTCTTCTTCTTCTTCTTCTTCTTCTTCTTCTTCTTCTTCTTCTTCTTCTTCTTCTTCTTCTTTTTCTTCCACTTCGTCCACCTCGTCAACTTCGTCCACTTCGTCCAATTCTTCCACTTCGTTAACTTCGCTCACTTCATCCACTTCGTCCACTTCGTCAACTTTGGCTTCTTCTTCCACATCTTCCACTTCTTCCACTTCGTTCACTTCTTCCACTTCTTCCACTTCGTCCACTTCATCCACTTCGTCAACTTCGGCTTCTTCTTCCACATCTTCCACTTCTTCCATTTCATTCACTTCTTCCACTTCTTCGACTTCGTCCACTTCTTCCACTTCTTCGTCTTCTTCTTCCATTTCTCCTTCTTCTTCTACTTCTTCTTCTTCTTCCACTTCGTCCACTTCGTACACTTAGTCTACTTTGTCCACTTTCTCCACTTTGTCCAGTTCGACCACTTTGTGCACTTCGTCCACTTCGTCCACTTCGTCCACTCCGTCCACTTCGTCAACTTCGCCCACTTCGTCCACCTCTTCCACCTCTTCGTCTTCTTTTTCCTTTTCTCCTTGTTCTTCTCCTTCTTTTTCTTCTTTTTCTTCTTCTTCTTCTTCTTCTTCTTCCTCTTCCACTTTGTCCACTTAGTCTACTTTGTCCACTTCGTCCAGTTCGTTCACTTTGTCCACTTCTTCCACTTCGTTCACTTCGTCCACATCGTCCACTTCCTCCACTTCGTAAACTTCGTCCACTTCGTCAACTTTTTCCACTTCATCCACGTCGTCCACTACGTCCACGTCTTCCACTTCTCCAACTTCTTCCACTTCTTCATCTTCTTCTTCCATTTCTTCTTCTTCTTCTTCTTCTTCTTCTTCTTCTTCTTCTTCTTCTTCTTCTTCTTCTTCTTCTTCTTCTTCTTCTTCTTCTTCTTCTTCTTCTTTTTCTTATTCTTCTTCTTCTTCTTCTTCTTCTTCCACTTCGTCCACCTCGTCAACTTCGTCCACTTCGTCCAATTCGTCCACTTCGTCAACTTCACCCACTTCGTCCACTTCGTCCACTTCGTCCAGTTCGTCAACTTCAACCTCTTCTTCCACATCTTCCACTTCTTCCACTTCGTTCACTTCTTCCACTTCGTCCACTTCTTCCACTTCTTCGTGTTCTTCTTCCATTTCTCCTTCTTCTTCTTCCTCTTCTTCTTCCACTTCGTCCACTTCGTGCACTTAGTCTAGTTTGTCCATTTGTCCTTCTTCTCCATCTTCTTCTTCTTTTTTTTCTTCTTCCACTTCGTCGACTTTGTCCACGTAGTCTACTTTTTCCACTTCGTTCAGTTCTACCACGTCGTCCACTTCGTTCTGTTCAACCACTTCGTCCACTTCGTCCACTTCCTCCACTTCGTCCACTTTGTCAACTTCGTCCACTTCTTCCACTTCCGCCACTTCATCCACTTCTTCAACTTCTTCCACTTCTCCAACTTCTTCCACTTCTTCATCTTCTTCTTCCATTTCTTCTTCTTCTTCTTCTTCTTCTTTTTCTTCCACTTCGCACACTTCATCAACTTCGGCGACTTCGTCAACTTTTCCCACTTCGTCCACTTCGACCATTCGTCCACTTCGTCAACTTCGGCTTCTTCTTCAACTTCTTCCACTTCGTCCACTTCATCCACTTCGTCCACTTCGTCAACTTCTTTCACTTCTCCGTCTTCTTTTTCCATTTCTCCTTCTTGTCCTCCTACTTCTTCTTCTTCTTCTCCTTCTTCCACTTCGTCCACTTCGTCCACTTCGTCCACTTCGTCCACTTCGTCCACTTCGTCCACTTAGTCTACTTTGTCCACTTCGTCCAGTTCGTCCACTTCGCCCACTTCTTCCTCTTCGTCCACTTCTTCGTCTTCTTTTTCCATTTCTCCTTCTTCGTCTTCTTTTTCCATTTCTCCTTCTTCTTCTCCTTCTTCTTCTTCTTCTTCTTCCACTTCGTCCACTTAGTCTACTTTGTCAAGTTCGTCCACTTCTTCCACTTCGTTCACTGCGTTCACTTCGTCCACATCGTTCACTGCGTTCACTTCGTCCACATCGTTCACTGCGTTCACTTCGTCCACATCGTTCACTTCGTCCAATTCGTTCACTTTATCCACTTAGTGTACTTCGTCCACTTCGTCAACTTCGTCCACTTCGTCAACTTCGTCCACTTCGTCAACTTCGTCCACATCGTCCACTTCGTCCACATTGTCCACTTCTCCCACTTCGTCCACATTGTCCACTTCTCCCACTTCGTCCACTTCGTCAATTTCGTCAACGTCGTCAACCTCGTCAACTTAGTCAACTTCTTCCACTTCGTGCACTTCATCCACTTCTTCGAATTCTCCAACTTCTTCCACTTCTTCTACTTCTTCATCTTCTTCCATTTCTTCTTCTTCTTCTTCTTCTTCTTCTTCCACTTCGTCCACTTCGTCAACTTCGTCCAATTCGTCCACTTCGTCAACTTCGGCTTCTTCTTCCACTTCTTCCACTTCGTCCACCTCATCCACTTCGTCCACTTCTTCGTCTTCTTTTTCCATTTCACCTTCTTCTTCTCCTTCTTCTTCATCTTCTTCTTCCACTTCGTGCACTTCGTCTACTTTGTCTAGTTCGTCCATTTCGTGCACTTTTTCCATTTCGCCCACTTCGTCAACTTCGGCGACTTCGTCAACTTTGCCCACTTCGTCCACTTCGACCATTCGTCCACTTCGTCAACTTCGGCTTCTTCTTCAACTTCGTCCAATTCGTCCACTTCGTCAACTTCACGCACTTCGTCTAGTTCGTCAACTTCAGCTTTTTCTTCCACTTCTTCCACTTCGTTCACTTCTTCCACTTCTTCCACTTCGTGCACTTCTTCTTCTTTCACTTCTTCTTCTCCTTCTTCTCCTTCTTCTTCTTCCACTTTGTCCACTTTGTCCAGTTCGTCCACTTCGTGCACTTCATCCACTTCGTTCACTTCGTCCACTTCGTCCATGATAATAGTTGAAAAACTGTTATTTTCATGCTTAAAATTGATACTAAAAGCAACCTTTATACTTAGAAACTAGCTTGAAATCATGCTTTTACTCATATTTTCAGAAATAAGAGAGCTGGACAGGTTTATGCTTGATTTCAGTGTTTTTGTGCAGGTTTTAAGGTGAATTTGGTGAAAGAAGTGAAGAAGAAGAGAGATGAAATCAGAGAAGACATCAAAAAGTGCAAAAGGAGAAGCCGCAACTGCCGCTCAGCGGCACTCAGGAGCTCACGGGAGGACCGCTGAGGGGCAAAATGGCCGCTGAGGGGAGAAAACTACTCACGCACTCACCGCTGAGCGGCACTATTTTTGGGCTTGGGCCTAATTTTCTTTAATTTACGAATAATATATAAGCTTTAGGGTTTCCTAGGGTTTGTATATTTGGCTGGAACGAAGCAAACACTCTCTCTTCCACCCCTTTGAAGGAGGATCTTGGATGCTCAGGCTACCTCTTCACCTTTTTAGGGTTTTATCTTTCATTCTTTCATTATTGTTCATCTAGGTTCACCATGAATATGGTGAACTAAACCTTGTATGTTTGTTGGGGAATCAATGTAATCTTTTGAAGCTCTCATATATGGAATTTGTGCTTGCATCTTAATCTAAGACTTATGCTTTCTTTCATCATTAGTTAGGGTTTTTCCTCTTTGCTCAAGGCTTGCTTTGTTTAACTCATTCAATGCATGATTATTGATTTTGTCGATACGGGAACGTACGGGGAAGTCTAGATCCGGGGAATTACTCCCAATAGTATATTGGTTGTCGTTAAGCTCCTATGCTAAAAGAACTAATTATTAGGAATGCTAGGAATTGTATGAACTCGTAATTGGGGATAGGCCTTCTTGACAAGGTAATTTAGAGAGTGGCATTAACAATGATGACTTGAATGTTGAATTCCTAAAATATATGAGAGTGGATAAGATGAAATTGACCCCCAACATTATACTCATCCATATATTCCATTGAAAGTATTTGTATTTTGTTTTAGCCATTGATCACCCTCATGCATACATGTTTATTTTCGTCTTTTGCATTTAAAATCCAATTATTTTGTTGTTAAGTCTTAGCTAATCAACAAATCACATAACTAAACTAGGCCGTGAGTCCTTTGGGAGAATGATACTTGGTCTTACCAAGTTTATTACTTGAAACGATTCGGTCATACTTGCCGATTGTAAAACAAGTTTGTGACATCATATTTTGGTGATCATAAATCTGTCATCATGTTTTTGGCGCCGTTGCCGGGGACTCGTGGTTTAACTGGTTAATTTGTGTGATTATTGATTATCTTTGACTTTAATTTTGAATTTCTGTTTTTATTTTCTGTTTTTATTTTTTCGGTTTTTATTTTATTTTATTTTATTTTATTTTTATTTTATTCTCTGAATATTATATCTTCTCCTATATCTTTTTGTGCTAACCAATTTTTTTTAGGGTTTTGTTTTCTTGTGCATGCAGGAAGCAATTAGACCAAGGAGCAAGAAAACAACAGAACCTCTTCTTAAAGGTCTAGACGAGAGTAGACGGAGGAGAAGAATCCGAACATCTAGAGAACTCTTCCCTTCTCCGGAAACTCTGTTGCAACCATCACCACAAGGTTCTGACCCTAGCAGAGAAAATATGGAGAACAATAATAATAGAAGAACTCTTGCTGATTACACCAATATTGTTGGACCTCAGCACTTTAACAGTATAGCTAGACCTAGAGTCAACGCAGCTAACATGGAGGTCAAACCAGCATTAATCCAACTGGTGAAGAGCAATCAATTCAACGGGTTATCTCATGAAAGCCCATATGAGCACCTAACTACATTTAATGAGATTTGCAACACAGTCAAAATAAATGGGGTGCCAGATGAAGCAATCAAACTTAGCTTGTTTCCTTTCTCATTGGGAGGCAATGCTAAGCTTTGGTTAAATTCTTTCCCAGAAGAAAGTTTCACAGAGTGGGAAGTAGTGGTAACCAAATTTTTAAACAAGTACTTTCCACAATCAAAGGTGACTAAAGGCAAGCAAGAGATTTCTTCATTTAAGCAGGGCATGGAAGAATCACTGGGGCATGCATGGGACAGGTATAAAAGCTTGTTAAGTAAAACTCCCACGCATGGTTTTGAAGATCAGGAAGTAGTTTTAACTTTCCTTGGAGGTTTTGGTTCACAAACCAAGATGATGCTGGACGCCTCAGCAGGAGGCAATATTAAATGGAAAACTCCAGAGGAAGCAACGAAGATTATAGAAAATATGGCTACTAGTGATAATGAGCTGCACAGTGAGAGAGGAGCTCCTATGCAACAAAAAGGAGTCCTTCATTTACAGACACATGATGCCCTGCTAGCTCAAAACAAAATTCTAACTCAGAAGCTGGAGACTCTTACTAAAACTCTTGCACAATTACCCAAAGAGTTGAAGACTGCTGCACAGGTACAATCCCAATTGTGCGAATTGTGTGGAGGTGACCATATCAATGGTCAATGTGCCTTTCCAGTTGAAGCCGTAGAGGATGTAAACTACATGACCAATCAGTACCGTCAAGGGAGCTACAATCAGGGGTGGAAACCACACCCAAGTATTGGTCAAGGGCAAACTAGGCAAGCTGGTCAATATAATAAGCAGCAGCAGCAACCCACCTTATGGCAACAGTTATCTATGCTTAATGAAAGGTCCATGAGGATGGAGGAAACTCTCAACAATTTCATACAGAAAACTGAGTCTACCCAAAAGAGCACTGAAGCTGCTATCAAAAATTTGGAGACTCAGATGGGGCAGATCACCAAGCAGGTGAAAGAAAGGCCAAACAGAAATTTTGGGGCTAATACTGAGGTTAACCCCAGAGAAGAATGCAAGGTGGTAGAGAGTACTGAAGATGAGAAAGTTGAGTTAGATACAGAAGAGAGAAGAGAAATAGAGAGCAAAAGCACTTTTCCTTTTCCAATACATCAAGGGAAACAACTGGACTTCACAGAATTATTTAAAATGGTGGATAATGATGCACCTTGGGAGCAGATTCTACAACAGATTACAGTTTACACTAAAACTAATGAAGACATCTCTACAAAGAAAAGACGTAGAGATGATGAGGCAAAAGAGTGTATAACTGTTAAAAAAGAGCCATTCCCTCCTAAAGCAACAGATCCAGGCAGCTTTTCTATCCCTTGTACCATAGGGAAGAAAAGGGTGAAGAAAGCTCTTATTGATTTAGGTTCAAGTGTTAACTTGATACCTTACTCTTTACTGGAGCAAATCAGCAATGTTAATATGAAACCTGTAAAGGTTAAGTTAGTAATGGCTGATGTATCTTCAAAGGAACCATGTGGGATTGCAGAGGACGTTATAGTTTGTGTTGGCAAACTCTAGTTCTTGGCAGACTTTGTGGTGATGAAGATGGAGACAGAGAAGATACCTATCATACATGGAAGACCGTTTATGAAAACGGCCAAAGATATCATTGATGTAAATGAAGGTATAATGGTGCTCCAGGACCGAGAGGAGAGAGTGGTTGTAGATGTATTTAAAGATGAGACACAAGCACAGGAGGAAGAAGCTAGTTATAAAGCTGCATTTCAAGATGCACACATGACTAGCCATAAAGATGAAAATCCCAAGGTTGCAGGTAACCATTGTTTGTTGTTTCAGGTGCAAAAGGAAGAAAAGATTGGAAGAGGAGGAGAAATTCCTGATGACTGGGAGAAAGGAAGACCCCAACTTGGTGCACCTGTGAGAATCAAAAACAAGTTGTGGGTTGTGAAAGGCTTCAAAGAGAAGGAGATGATAGAGATATAATCTCCATGTCTTAGAAGAATCAAAACAGTGCACAGGAAACAGCTGAGGAGTTGGTGGGAGAACAACATCATCTGATAGACGGGGCCTAAGCCCAATTAGTTTAGTGTAGTATTTCTTTTACTTTTATTAAAACATGTGTAAAAGGTGTTAGGCATGTGCTAGATAGGAGGGACTTTTAGTCCTATATATAGCCATGTCACCACCTCTTGTAAGATACTTTTGAAATTAATGAGAATTGAGTTTTCTGAATCAGAAACTATTCTCTCTTGAAAGTCATAGGCTAGAGAGTCCAAAGACTCCCTCTAGCCACCTTCCAAGCACCACTCTCATTTCCATTTTCCAATTACCACCGTGCTTCTCTCTCACGTCACCATTGTTCCAATCCGTTTCATGCTAGTGGCTTCAGCACTCTACAGCCACGCGTCAACCTTTCTTTTGCACACACCATCGCCACATTTCATTCTCGCGTCTTCTTCCACAACGAAACAGATCTTCATTTCTCTCCATTTCAGTTTCTCACGTCTCCCACTCCAAATCAGGTTTTTCTTCTTCACAGATCTATATTTTCTCACACTACTTCTTCCTCGTTTCACCGAACAGTGCTTCGTTCTATGGTCTCCCCTAGGTTTTCCTTTTTCTTTCATCATTTTCTCTGATTTTAGCCGATTAAAATCACTCTTGATCCGTTCCAAACCTTTTCCACTGTTCAATCTTGATTTTGAACCGATTAATCGGTTCATTTTGAGTTTTCCCTCTTTTCTAGGGTTCGTTCATGATTTTAGAGTTTTCTGCAATTCGATTTCGATTCGCTCAGTTTCCTATGAGTCAGCTCTCAATCTAGAGCTTCTTTCCATTCTGCTGCGTCTTCACTCGTCGGAGAGAGCTTCGAGGAGGTCCGGTTCGTGTTCGCGCATCTTCAATCGATCTCTCCTCGGGCGTTCGTCCATCAAGTGGTATCATGAGCAAGGTCGAACACGCTTCGAAGGTAAGTATCTCGGTTCGTCTCTGTTCTGAGTTTTCTTACATTTTTGAGTTGTTTCGATTCTTCTGTTCTTGCGTTTGATTCGCGTCTCTGTTTTTGTTCTAGTTATGTCTCGGTTTGATTTTGATTCTGTCTTGATTCTGTGTTGTTTCTTTCCATTTCCGCGTTGTTTCGATTAATATCATGTTATCTGTTTTTCTTGTTTTTGTTAGTTTCGTTTTCTTTGTTCGAGTTATTCATTCTGTCTTTCCACTTTGAGATTCAATCTCTTCATATCCGTTTAGGTTTCAATATTGTGTTGAGTCTAATCTGTGCTTTGAGTCTTATATCATTTTATTCGGTGAATCCAATTTTGTTTGAGTCTTTTATTTTCTGAATCTTATTCTGTCATGTTCTAGTCTTGTGGTTTGTTTTAATTGTCATTTGAATTCTAGCTTAACTAGTTGTTGCTTATGTTTTGTGATTCATTTGAGTTGCCTGTACTGAGTAAATTCTGCTCACCATATATAAGCTATGACATTGGATTAATGAGCTTGGTGGCAGATTTCAGTGCTAGAGATAATGAATCTCATGTTTTTTTTTGAATCTGTTAATGTTTCATGATAGCCTTGTTTGTGATTTGGCCAGCTACACCGAACTGGTTTTGCTTTGAAGAGTCTGCGAGTCATTCATACTTGGTTTTAAATTCTTTGCCAAGTTCTGATTCAAATATTTTTCCAGTATTGTCTTTGTTTCATTGGCATCTATTGAGGTATATGAATTTGCAGATTTGCATTAAAACTGTTTACAACAGTGATTGAATTTAGTTTGAACTTCTGAGTTTGTGATCTATAGTGTGCATTCACTGTTTTCACTTTGCTATCAATTCTGCAATTGAGAATAAATTTTTGTTCACTCAAGGAAGCCTAAACCAGTGATATTGAAACTATAATTGTGGCTGAGAGTGATTAGCCTCTTGTTTTCCTTTGGATATTTTTTTTTAGTTGAATCATTTGTTTCTATCATGACTCATATCTTGTGAAGTTGAATTGAAATAGAGTCAAATTATATGTTGTGAATTGTAGCAAAAGAAAGTGAAAGTATAAAAGCATGAGTTCTTGTGATTTGAAAAAGAAAAAGCAATTAGAAAAGAAGTATTGATTGAACCACATAAAGAGTCAAGTGGCAAGTGCAATTCACAACACAGTTTCACTCTTAATGTTTCTCTCCTTTTTCTGGTTCATCATATAATTGGAATGGAGTAAACATTTTAGAGCAATTGGCAATGCATTATTCTATTTCAGTTGTAAATCTGTTTGGTCATGTATGATTCAACTTGCTGTGATTTTCTTGTTTTATGAATCTGTTCTAGATCCTTTGGTAGGTTCAGTTTTTGTGCCTTCTTCTTAAATAGCTTTGTTTCTTGCTTGTCATTGTTGAATGTTCTGGTTTTGTCTCAGTGCACGTGTAAACTCTGATCTGCTGTTCCTAATTGAAGTTTTTGTTGCTTTCATAATCTGATCTAGAGTTTATCTTGAGTCAGTTTCTCTGTTGTGCTGTCAGTTTCATTATCTGGCTTACATTGTTGGTGGTTGTCCTGTATTGTCCATTACTCTGTTTAGCCTAGCCTTTTCTGAAATGAGAAGCTTTTATACTTTGGTTTCTGGAATTTGAAAGAAGGTTTGTGTGCTTGGTAGCATCTTAGGTGGTGGTGGTCTGAAAGACTCTCCAGCTTTGAACTGCCAAGGGAGAATCTCCCTTCCAAACCTTTCCATTTTGAGTGCTTTAAGCTTTAAGAGAGACTGATTTTTTGTGAGCTTTGTGTGGCTGCATCTAAGAGCCAAATTTCTTGTTGAGAGTGTGTTCTTGTTTAAGTGCTGAAATAAGTTTTGAACTTGAAATGTGCTGACCATTTAGTTGTGCAGTTTTTGTTCTGATTAACATTTACAGGGAGTAAAGTTGTTCAAAAGCAGTTTGTAAGTGTGGGAAGTCTAACACAAGAGTACCTCAAGTGGAGCAAAAGGAGCTTTTCTACCTGCATAAACTACACCAAGCTGAATAGGGAGTCTCTTTATTCTATTGTGCAGTTTCGTGTTAGATTTGTGCATGACTAAAAATAGTAAACCATATTTGCTTGAATATTCTGTTTGGATATCATATGGTTTCATTTTTTTTTCCTTAACATGCGCAAACTGTTTCTTTATGTTAATTCAGACTAATAAATTGGATGTTGTACTTGTTGATTGAAAGCTGACATGATCTTTTAAGGGTTCAGCAACACCAATGAAGGGAGAAAGTCTAGATTAGGGCTGGGATTTGTTTTCTGTGTTGATAATAATCCAATCTGAATTGTGCTGTTATCAATTCTGAATTTTTATTGTTTTTCTCTGGGATCTTGGTGTATAGATAAACTGCAGCATTGAGTGGGATTTGGGAGTGGAGGAAGAGGACGAGTGCACGAAGTGGACGACGTTGACGAAGTTGTCGAACTGGATGAAGTAGACAAAGAGGACGAAGTGGAGGAAGTTGACAAAATGGAGGAAGTGCACGAAGTGGACAAAGTGGAGGAAGTGGAGGAAGTGGAGGAAGTTGAAGAAGTTGATGAAGTGGACGAAGTGGAGGAAATGGAGGAAGTGGAGGAAGTGGAGGAAGTGGAGGAAGTGGACGAAGTGGACGAAGTTGACGAAGTGGACGAAGTGGAGGAAGTGCAAGAAGTGGAGGAAGTGGGCGGAGTGGACGAAGTGGACGAGGTTGACGAAGTGGACGAAGTGGAGGAAGTGGAGGAAGTGGAGGAAGTTCATGAAATGGACGAAGTGGACGAAGTGGACGAAGTGGACGAAGTGGAAGAAGTGGAGGCAGTGGACGGAATTGACGAAGTGGAGGAAGAGGACAAGTGCACGAAGGGGACGACATTGACGAAGGGAACGAAATTGACGAAGTGGACGAAGTGGACGAAGTGCACTAAGTGGACGAAGTGGACGAAGTTGACGAAATGGGCGAAGTGGAGGAAGTGGGGGAAGTGGAGGAAGTGGACGAAGTTGACGAAGTGGAGGAAGTGGACGAAGTTGACGAAGTGGAGGAAGTTGGCGAAGTGGAGGAAGTGGACGAAGTTCACGAAGTTGACGTAGTGGACGAAGTGGACGAAGTTCACAAAATGGACGAAGTCGACGAAGTTGACGAGGTGGACGAAGTGGAGGAAGTGGACGAAGTTGACGAAATGGACCAAGTTGAAGAAGTGGACGAAGTGGACGAAGTGGACGAAGTGGACAAAGTGGACGATGTGGACGAAGTGGACGAAGTGGAGGAAGTGCAGGAAGTACAGGAAGTGGAGGAAGTGGGCGGAGTGGACGAAGTTGACGAAGTGGTGGAAGTGGAGGAAGTGGAGGAAGTAGAGGAAGTGGACGAAATAGACGAAGTGGAGGAAGAGGATGAGTGCACAAAGTGGACGATGTTGACGAAGTTGATGAAGTTGATGAAGTGGACGAAGTGCACTAAGTGGACGAAGTGGACGAAATAGACGAAGTTGACGAAGTGGACGAAGTTGACGAAATGGACGAAGTGGATGAAGTGGACGAAGTGGAAGAAGTGGACGAAGTGGACGAAGTGGACGAAGTGGACGAAGTGGACGAAGTGGACGAAATGGACGAAGTAGAGGAAGTGGAGGAAGTGGACGAAGAGGAGGAAGTGGACGAAGTAGACGAAGAGGACGAAGTGGACGAAGTTGACGAAATGGAGGAAGTGCACGAAGTGGACAAAGTGGAGGAAGTGGAGGAAGTGGAGGAAGTGGAGGAAGTGGACGAAGTTGATGAAGTGGACGAAGTGGACGAAGTGGACGAAGTTGACGACGTGGAGGAAGTGGACGAAGTGGAGGAAGTGGACGAAGTTGACGAAGCGGACGAAGTGGAGGAAGTGGAGGAAGTGGAGGAAATGGAGGAAGTGCAGGAAGTGGAGGAAGTGGGCGGAGTGGACGAAGTTGACGAAGTGGAGGAGGTGAAGGAAGTGGAGGAAGTTCACGAAATGGACGAAGTGGACGAAGTTGACGAAGTGGAGAAGTGCACGAAGTGGTGGAAGTGGAGGAAGTGTAGGAAGTGGACGAAATGGACGAAGTGGAGGAAGAGGACGACGTTGGTGAAGTGGACGAAGTTGACGAAGTGGACGAAGTGGACGAGGTTGACGAAGTGGACGAAGTTGACGAAATGGACGTATTGGACGAAGTGGAAGAAGTGGACGAAGTTGACGAGCTGGACGAACTGGACGAAATGGACAGAGTGGAGGAAGTGGACGAAGAGGAGGAAGTCGACGAAGTGGAGGAAGTGGGCGAAATGGACGAAGTGGACTAAGTGGACGAAGAGGATTAAGTGAACAAAGTGGAGGAAGTTGACGAAATGGACGAAGTGGATGAAGTGGAGGAAGTGGAGGAAGTGGACGAAGTGGAGGAAGTGGAGGAAGTGGACGAAGTGGAGGAAACGGAGGAAGTGCAGGAAGTGGAGGAAGTGGAGGAAGTGGACAAAATTGACGAAGTTGACGAAGTTGTCGAAGTGGACGAAGTGGACAAAGTGGAGGAAGTGGAGGAAGTGAACGAAGTGGACGAAGTTGAAGAAGTGGACGAAGTGGATGAAATGGACGAAGCTATCGAAGTGGACGAAGTGGAGGAAGTGGAGGAAGTGGAGGAAGCGAAGGAAGTGCAGGAAGCGGACGAAGTGGACGAAGTTGACGAAGTTGACGAAGTGGAGAAAGTGCAGGAAGTGCAGGAAGTGGGCGAAATGGACCAAGTGGACTAAGTTGACGAAGTTGACGAAATGGACGAAATGGACGAAGTGGACGAAGTGGACGAAATTGAGGAAGTGGAGGAAGTGGATGAAGTTCACGAAGTGGACGAAGTCGATGAAGTGGACGAAGTGGACAAAGTGGAGGAAGTCGAGGAAGTGGACGAAATTGACAAAGTTGACGAAGTTGTCGAAGTGGCCGAAGTGGACAAAGTGGAGGAAGTGGAGGAAGTGAACGAAGTGGAGGAAGTTGACGAAGTGGACGAAGTGGATGAAATGGACGAAGCTGTCGAAGTGGACGAAGTGGAGGAAGTGGAGGAAGCGGAGGAAGTGGAGGAAGCGGACGAAGTGGACGAAGTAGACGAAGTGGACGAAGTGGAGAAAGTGCAGGAAGTGTGGGAAGTGGGCGAAATGGACGAAGTGGACAAAGTTGACGAAGTTGACGAAGTGGACGAAATGAACGAAGCGGACGAAGTGGACTAAATGGAGGAAGTAGAGGAAGTGGACGAAGTTCACGAAGTGGAGGAAGTGGAGGAAGTGGAGGAAGTGGACGAAGTGGATGAAGTGGAGGAAGAGGACGAAGTTGACGAAGTGGACGACGTTGACGAAGTGGACGAAGTTGACGAAGTAGACGAAGAGGACGAAGTGGACGAGGTTGACAAAATGGAGGAAGTGCACAAAGTGGACAAAGTGGACGAAGTGGTAGAAGTGGACGAAGTTGACGAAGTTGATGAAGTGGACGAAGTGGACGAAGTGGACGAAGTGGACGAAGTGGATGAAGTGGACGAAGAGGACGAAGTGGAGGAAGTGGAGGAAGTGCAGGAAGTGTAGGAAGTGGAGCAAGTGGGCAGAGTGGACGAAGTAGAGGAAGTGGAGGAAGTGGAGGAAGTTCACGAAATGGACGAAGTGGACGAAGTTGACGAAGAGGACGAAGTGACGGAAGTGGAGGAAGTGGAGGAAGTGGACGAAATGTACGAAGTGGAGGAAGTGGACGACGTAGACGAAGTGGACGATGTTGACGAAGTGGACGAAGTGCACTAAGTGGACGAAGTGGACGAAGTGGAAGAAATGGACGAAGTGGAGGAAGTGGAGGAAGTGGACGAAATGGACAAAGAGGAGGAAGTGGACGAAGTGGAGGAAGTGGACGAAATGGACGAAGTGGACGAAGTGGACGAAGTGAACGAAGTGCGGGAAGTTGACGAAGTGGAGGAAGTCGAGGAAGTGGACGAAATTGACGAAGTTGACGAAGTTGATAAAGTGGACGAAGTTGACGAAGTTGATGAAGTGGACGAAGTGGACGTAGTGGACGAAGTGGACGAAGTGGACGAAGTGGACGAAGTGGAGGAAGTGGAGGAAGTGCAGGAAGTGCAGGAAGTGGAGCAAGTGGGCGGAGTGGACGAAGTGGAGGAAGTGGAGGAAGTGGAGGAAGTTGAGGAAGTTCACGGAGTGGACAAAGTGGACGAAGTGGAGGAAGTGGAGGAAGTGGAGGAACTGGAGGAAGTGGAGGAAGTAGAGGAAGTGGACGAAGTGGAGGAAGAGGACGACGTTGACGAAGTGGACGACGTTGACGAAGTGGACGACGTTGACGAAGTGGACGAAGTGGACGAAGTGGACGAAGTAGACGAAGAGGACGAAGTTGACAAAATGGAGGAAGTGCACGAAGTGGACAAAGTGGACGAAGTGGAGGAAGTGGTAGAAGGGGAGGAAGTGGTAGAAGTTGAGGAAGTGGTAGAAGTGGAGGAAGTGGAGGAAGTGGACAAAGTTGACGAAGTTGATGAAGTGGACGAAGTGGAGGAAGTGGATGAAGTGGACGAAGAGGACGAAGTGGAGGAAGTGCAGGAAGTGCAGAAAGTCGAGCAAGTGGGCGGAGTGGAGGAAGTGGAGGAAGTTCACGAAATGGAACAAGTGGACGAAGTTGACGAAGTGGACGAAGTGACCGAAGTGGAGGAAGTGGACAAAATGGATGAAGTGGAGGAAGTGGATCACGTTGACGAAGTGGACGACGTTGACGAAGTGGACGAAGTTGACGAAGTGGACGAAGTGCACTAAGTGGACGAACTGGACGAAGTGGACGAACTGGACGAAGTTGACGAAATGGACGAAGTGGACGAAGTTGACGAAACGGACGAAGTAGACGAAGTGGAAGAAGTGGACGAAGTGGAGGAAGTGGACGAAATGGACGAAGTGGAGGAAGTAGACGAAGTGGAAGAAGTGGAGGAAGTGGAGGAAGTGGAGGAAGTGGAGGAAGTGGACGAAGTGAACGAAATGGACGAAGTGGAGGAAGTGGACGAAGAGGAGGAGATGGATGAAGTGGAGGAAGTGGACGAAATGGACGAAGTGGAGGAAGTGGACGAAGAGGAGGAGATGGATGAAGTGGAGGAAGTTGACGAAATGGACGAAGTGGAGGAAGTGGACAAAGTGGAGGAAGTGGACGAAGAGGAGGAAGTGGACGAAGTGGAGGAAATTGAGGAAGTGTAGGAAGGTAGGAAGTGGAGGGAGTGGACGAAGTTGCTGAAGTTGACGAAGTTGTCGAAGAGGACGAAGTTGACGAAGCGGATGAAGTGAGAGAAGTGGAGGAAGTGGACGAAGTTGTCGAAGTGGAGGAAGTGGAGGAAGTGGAGGAAGTGCAGGAAGTGGATGAAATGGACGAAGTTGACGAAGTGGACGAAGTGAACGAAGTGCAGGAAGTTGACGAAGTGGAGGAAGTCGAGGAAGTGGACGAAATTGACGAAGTTGACGAAGTTGATAAAGTGGACGAAGTTGACGAAGTTGATGAAGTGGACGTAGTGGACGAAGTGGAGCAAGTGGATGAAGTGGACGAAGAGGACGAAGTGGAGGAAGTGGAGGAAGTGCAGGAAGATCAGGAAGTGGAGCAAGTGGGCGGAGTGGACGAAGTGGAGGAAGTGGAAGAAGTTGAGGAAGTTCACGAAGTGGACAAAGTGGACGAAGTGGAGGAAGTGGAGGAAGTGGAGGAAGTAGAGGAAGTGGAAAAGTGGACGAAGTGGAGGAAGAGGACGACGTTGACGAAGTGGACGACGTTGACGAAGTGGACGACATTGACGAAGTGGACGAAGTGGACGAAGTAGACGAAGAGGACGAAGTTGACAAAATGGAGGAAGTGGACAAAGTGGACGAAGTGGAGGAAGTGGTAGAAGTGGAGGAAGTGGTAGAAGTGGAGGAAGTGGTAGAAGTGGAGGAAGTGGTAGAAGTGGAGGAAGTGGAGGAAGTGGACAAAGTTGACGAAGTTGATGAAGTGGACGAAGTGGACGAAGTGGAGGAAGTGGATGAAGTGGACGAAGAGGACGAAGTGGAGGAAGTGCAGGAAGTGCAGAAAGTGGAGCAAGTGGGCAGAGTGGAGGAAGTGGAGGAAGTGGAGGAAGTGTAGGAAGTGGAGGAAGTTCACGAAATGGAACAAGTGGACGAAGTTGACGAAGTGGACGAAGTGACCGAAGTGGAGCAAGTGGACAAAATGGATGAAGTGGAGGAAGTGGATCACGATGACGAAGTGGACGACGTTGACGAAGTGGACGAAGTTGACGAAGTGGACGAAGTGCACTAAGTGGACGAACTGGACGAAGTGGATGAACTGGACGAAGTAGACGAAATGGACGAAGTGGACGAAGTGGACGAAGTTGACGAAACGGACGAAGTAGACGAATTGGAAGAAGTGGACGAAGTGGAGGAAGTGGACGAAATGGACGAAGTGGAGGAAGTGGACGAAGTTGAAGAAGTGGAGGAAGTGGACGAAGTGGACGAAGTTGACGAAGTGGACGAAATGGACGAAGTGGAGGAAGTGGACGAAGGGGAGGAGGTGGATGAGGTGGAGGAAGTGGACGAAATGGACGAAGTGAATGAAGTGGAGGAAGTTGACGAAATGGATGAAGTGGAGGAAGTGGACGAAGTGGAGGAAGTGGACGAAGAGGAGGAAGTGGACGGAGTGGACGAAGTGGAGGAAATGGAGGAAGTGTAGGAAGGTAGGAAGTGGAGGGAGTGGAATAAATTGATGAAGTTGACGAAGTTGTCGAAGAGGACGAAGTGGACGAAGCGGAGCAAGTGAGAGAAGTGGAGGAAGTGGACGAAGTTGTCGAAGTGGACGAAATGGAGGAAGTGGAGGAAGTGGAGGAAGTGGAGGAAGTGGACGAAATGGACGAAGTTGACGAAGTGGACGAAGTGGAGGAAGTGCAGGAAGTGGGCCAAATGGATGAAGTGGACGAAGTTGACGAAGTTGACGAAGTGGACGAAGTGGACGAAATGGACGAAGTGGACGAAATGGAGGAAGTGGACGAAGTGGACGAAGTTCACGAAGTTGACGTAGTGGACGAAGTGGACGAAGTGGACGAACTAGACGAACTAGACGAACTGGACGAAGAGACGAACTGACGAAGTGGACGAAGTGGACGAAGTGGACGAAGTGGACGAAGTGGACGAAGTGGACGAAATGGACGAAGTGGAGGAAGTGGAGGAAGTGGACGAAGAGGAGGAAGTGGACGAAGTGGACGAAATGGACGAAGTGGACGAAGTGGACGAAGTGGAGGAAGTTCACAAAATGGACGAAGTGGACGAAGTGGAGGAAGTGGAGGATGTGGGCGAAATGGACGAAGTTGACGAAGTTGACGAAGTGTATGAAATGGACGAAGTGGACGAAGTGGAGGAAGTGGAGGAAGTGGATGAAGTGGAGGAAGTGGACGAAGTGGAGGAAGTGGAGGAAGTGGAGGAAGTTCACGAAATGGACGAAGTGGACAAAGTGGACGAAATTGACGAAGTGGCCGAAGTGTACGAAGTGGAGGAAGTGGAGGAAGTGGAGGAAGTGGAGGAAGTGGAGGAAGTGGACGAAATGGACGAAGTGGAGGAAGAGGACGAGTGCACGAAGTGGACGACGTTGACGAAGTGGACGAAGTTGACGAAGTGGACGAAGTAGACGAAGAGGACGAAGTGGACGAAGTTGACGAAATGGACGAAGTGCACGAAGTGGACGAAATGGAGGAAGTGGACGAAGTGGAGGAAGTGGACGAATTTGACGAAGTTGACGAAGTGGACGAAGTGGACGAAGTGGAGGGAGTGGAGGAAGTGGAGGAAGTGGAGGAAGTGTAGAAAGTGGAGGAAGTGGATGAAGTGGACGAAGTTCACGAAGTGGACGAAGTTCACGAAGTGGAGGAAGTGGAGGAAGTGGAGGAATTGGAGGAACTAGAGGAAGTGGAGGAAGTGGAGGAAGTGGACGAAGTGGAGGAAGACGACGACGTTGACTAAGTGGATGATGTTGACGAAGTGGACGAAGTTGACGAAGTGGACGAAGTAGACGAAGAGGACGAAGTGGACGAAGTTGACAAAATGGAGGAAGTGCACGAAGTGGACAAAGTGGACGAAGTGGAGGAAGTGGTAAAAGTGGAGGAAGTGGAAGAAGTGGACGAAGTTGACGAAGTTGATGAAGTGGACGAAGTGGACGAAGTGGATGAAGTGGACGAAGAGGACGAAGTGGACGAAGTGGAGGAAGTGCAGGAAGTGCAGGAAGTGGAGCAAGTGGGCGGAGTGGACGAAGTGGAGGAAGTTGACGAAGTGGACGAAGTTGACGAAGTGGACGAAGTGCAGGAAGTGGGCGAAATGGACGAAGTGGACGAAGTTGAGAAAGATGACGACGTTGACGAAGTTGACGAAGTGGACGAAATGGACGAAGTGGACGAAGTGGACGAAATTGAGGAAGTGGAGGAAGTGGATGAAGTTCACGAAGTGGACGAAGTGGACGAAGTGGAGGAAGTGGAGGAAGTGGACAAAATGGACGAAGTGGAGGAAGAGGACGAGTGCACGAGGTGGACGACGTTGATGAAGTGGACAAAGTTAAGAAGCTGATGAAGTGGACGAAGTAGACGAAGAGGACAAAGTGGACGAAGTTGAGGAAATGGATGAAGTGCACGAAGTGGACGAAATGGAGGAAGTGGAGGAAGTGGAGGAAGTAGAGGAAGTGGAGGAAGTGGACAAAGTTGACGAAGTGGACGAAGTGGACGAAGTGGAGGAAGTGGAGGAAGTGTAGAAAGTGGAGGAAGTAGAAGAAGTTGACGAAGTTGACGAAGTGGTCGAAGTGGACGAAGTGGACGAAATGGAGGAAGTGAAGGAAGTGGAGGAATTGGAGGAAGTGGACGAAATGGACGAAGTGAAGGAACTGGATGAAGTGGAGGAAGTGGACAAAGTGGACGAAGTAGACGAAGTGGAGGAAATGGAGGAGGTGCAGGAAGTGGAGGAAGTAGAGGAAGTGGACGAAATTGACGAAGTTGACGAAGTTGTCGAAGTGGACAAAGTGGAGGAAGTGGAGGAAGAGAACGAAGTGGAGGAAGTCGACGAAGTGGACGAAGTGGATGAAGTGGACGAAGTTGTCGAAGTGGACGAAGTGGAGGAAGTGGAGGAAGTGGACGAAATTGATGAAGTTGACGAAGTTGTCGAAGTGGACGAAGTGGACAAAGTGGAGCAGGTGGAGGAGGTGAACGAAGTGGAGGAAGTCGACGAAGTGGATGAAGTGGACGAAGTTGTCGAAGTGGAGGAAGTGGAGGAAATGGAGGAAGTGGAGGAAGTGGACAAAGTTGACGAAGTTGACGAAGTGGACAAAGTGGACGAAGTTGACGAAGTGGACGAAGTGGACGAAGTGGACGAAGTGCAGGAAGTCCAGGAAGTTGGCGAAATGGGTGAAGTGGACGAAGTTGACAAAGATGACGAAGTTGACGAAGTGGACGAAATGGTTGAAGTGGACGAAGTGGACGAAATTGAGGAAGTGGAGGAAGTGGATGAAGTTCACGAAGTTGACGTAGTGGACGAAGTAGAGGAAGTGGAGGAAGTGGACGAAGTGGACGAAATGGAGGAAGAGGACGAGCACACGAAGTGGACGACGTTGACGAAGTGGACAAAGTTGACGAAGTTGACGAAGTGGACGAAGTTGACGAAATGGAGGAAGTGCAAGAAGTGGACAAGGTGGACGAATTGGACGAAGTGGAGCAAGTGAAGGAAGTGGAGGAAGTTGACGAAGTTGATGAAGTGGACGAAGTGGAGGAAGTGGACGAAGTGGAGGCAGTGGAGGAAGTGGAGGAAGTGGACGAAGTTGACGAAGTGGACGAAGTGGACGAAGTAGAGGAAGTGCAGGAAGTGGAGGAAGTGGGCGGAGTGGACGAAGTGGAGGAAATGGAGGAAGTTCACGAAATGGACGAAGTGGACGAAGTTGACGAAGTGGACGAAGTGGACGAAGTGGAGGAAGTGGAAGAAGTAGAGGAAGTAGAGGAAGTGGACGACATGGACAAAGTGGAGGAAGAGGACGAGTGCACTAAGTGGACGACGTTGACGAAATGGATGAAGTTGACGAAGTGGACGAAGTGCATTAAGTGGACGAAGTGGACGATCTGGACGAACTGGACGAAGTTGACGAAGTGGACGAAGGTGACGAAATGGACGAAGTGGATGAAGTGGACGAAGTGGACGAAGTGGAAGAAGTGGACGAAGTGGACGAAGTAGACGAAGTGGACGAAGTAGACAAGGTGGACGAAGTGGACGAAGTGGACGAACAGGACGAAGTGGACAAAGTGGAGGAAGTGGACGAAATGGCCGAAGTGGAGGAAGTGGACAAAGTGGACGAAGAGGAGGAAGTGGACGAAGCGAACGAAGTGGACGAAATGGACGAAGTGGACGAAGTGGAGGAAGTGGAAGAGAAGGAGGAAGTGAACGAAGTGGAGGAAGTTGACGAAATGGACGAAGTGGACGAAGTGGACGAAGTGGACGAAGTGTACGAAGTGGAGGAAGTCGAGGAAATGGAGGAAGTGCAGGAAATGGAGGAAGTTGAGGAAGTGGGCGAAATTGACGAAGTTGACGAAGTTGTCGAAGTGGAGGAAGTGAACAAAGTGGAGGTGATAACAGTTGAAAAACTGTTATTTTCAACCTTAAAACTGACACAAAAAGCAACCTTTACACTTAGAAACTAGCTTGAAATCATGCTTTTATCCATATTTTCAGAAATAAGATTGCTGGACATGTTTATGCTTGATTTTAGTGTTTTTGTGCAGGTTTTAAGGTGAATTTAGGGAAAGAAGTGAAGAAGGAGAGAGATGGAATCAGAAAAGTCAACCAGAAACCAGAAAAGTCAACCAGTCAACCAGAAAAGTCAACCAGTCAACCAAAAAGTCATCCAGTCAACCAGAATACGAAAAAAGTCAACCAGACGAGTTTTGGGCCAGTTTTATGCGATTTTATGATCTGTTTGGGCCTGGACCCGTTTTCTATTATTTTTATGTCCTATTTAAAGACCTAGATGTCTTAGGGTTGGTATCTTTGGCAGAAACGAGGCAAACACTCTCTCTTCCACCCCTTTGAAGGAGGATCTTGGATGCTCAGGCTACCTCTTCACCTTTATTGGGTTTATTCTTTCATACTTTCATTGTAATTCATCTAGGTTCACCATGAATATGGTGAACTAAACCTTGTATGTTTGTTGGGGAATCAATGTAATCTCTTGAAGCTCTCATATATGGAATTTATGCTTTCTTTCATCATTAGTTAGGGTTTTTCCTCTTTGCTTAATGCTTGCATTGTTTAACTCATTCGATGCATGATTATTGGTTTTGTCGATACGGGAACGTACGGGGAAGTCTAGATCCGGGGAATTTCTCCCAATATGATATTGGTTGTCGTTAAGCTCCTGCACTTATGAACTGATCATTAGGAATGCTAGGAATTGTATGAACTCGTGATTGGGGAGAAGCCTTCTAGAAAGGTACTTTAGAGAGTGGCATTAACAATGATGATTTGAATGTTGAATTCCTAAAATATATGAGAGTGGATAAGATGAAATTGACCCCCAACAACATATTCATTAATATATTCCATTGAAAGTGTGTGTCTTTTGTTTTAGCCATTGATCAAAACTTCATGCATACATGTTTATTTTCTGTCTTGCATATTAAACTCTAAATATTTCGTCTTTAAGTCTTAGCTAATCAAGAAATCACATAACTAAACTAGGCCGTGAGTCCTTTGGGAAGAACGATACTTGGTCTTACCAAGTTTATTACTTGAACGATTCGGTCATACTTGCCGATTGAAAAACAAGTTTGTGACATCATATTTTGGTGCTCATAAATTTGTCCATCAAGTTTTTGGCGCCGTTGCCGGGGACTCGTGGTTTAACTGGTTAATTTGTGTGATTATTGATTATCTTTGACTTTAATTTTGAATTTCTGTTTTTATTTTTTTTTGGTTATTATTTTATTTTATTTTATTTTATTTTATTTTCTGTTTTTATTTTATTTTATTTTATTTTTCTGTTTTTATTTTTCTTTTTTTATTTCCTATCTTCTTATCTTTTCAATTATATCCTTTCATTTTTTTTTTCTATCTTTTTGTGCTAACAAATATTTCCTAGAGTTTTGTGCCTAATGTTTGCAGGATGCAATTTGGTCAAGAATTTAACTATATGGGCCCTCAATTCTACCAAAGTAATCTCAACCACTGGTGGGAACATGACTTAAGCATGGATCAAAGCAAATTTTGGCAAGCTGCCGGACAATTTAAGAACCAACCACAACAACAATGGCAGCAACAAAGCTTTAAAATCAACAAAGGGAAGCAAGAGATCTCCTCATTTAGACAAGGCATGGAAGAATCACTGGGGCATGCATGGGACAGGTATAAAAGCCTATTACGAAAGACTCCCACGCATGGATTTAACGAAGGAGAAGTAGTCCTAATCTTCCTTGGAGGTCTTGGTTCACAAACCATGATGATGCTTAACGCCTCAGCTGGAGGCAATATCAAATGGAAGACTTCAGAGGAAGCCACAGAAATAATTGAAAACATGACTACTAATGACAATAAGTGGAACAGTGAAAGAGGAGCTCCTATTCAACAAAAAGGAGTTCTACAGTTGCAATCCAATTATGCCTTGATAGCTCAGAACAAGTTAATAACTCAACAATTGGAGAATCTCTCAAAGATACTTGAACAATTGCCACAAGAGTTAAAGACTGTTGCACAGGTACAATCCCAGTTATGCGAATTGTGTGGAGGTGACCATATCAATGGTCAATGTGCCTTTCCAGTTGAAGCCGTAGAGGATGTAAACTACATGACCAATCAGTACCGTCAAGGGAGCTACAATCAAGGGTGGAAACCACACCCAAGTATTGGTCAGGAACAAAGTGGGCAAGCTGGACAAACTGGGAAATTTAACAAGCAACAGCAACAAACCTTTCTATCAGGAAGTTTGGATGACACCCTTCAACAATTTTTGAAAAATTCTGACGCTACTCAGAAAAGCATTGAAGAATCATGTAAAAGGATGGAGATGCAGCTTCATTCCATTAGTCAGAGATTGAATGATGAGGTTAATACTGAAGTTAACCCTAAGGAGGAAGGGCAAGCCATTATCACTGAAAGTGACAAGATTCTTGATGAGAAAAAAATAGGGGGCGATGAGGAAAAGATAGAGAGAAAAGAAAAAGAAGAATTGAGTGAGAGAAATAAAGATGAAGAAAAAGAGAAAGAAGTGGTTGAGAGAGAAGAGAGAAAGAAAATTTGTGTGAAAATAAAGAAGTTGAAAAGAAAAAGAAAAGGGAAGAAAAAAATAAAAGAAAAGAAAAAGAGAAAATTTAGGGAGAGAAAAAGGAAGAAAAAGAAGATGAGAGGAAAGAAGAAGAAATCATATGAAAAATCACATCCTCATCTAAAGAAGAATCATAGGAAGGAAAAGAAATTCAAGTGCTTTATGGAAATCTTCAAGAAATTGGAGATTAAAGTTCCTATGATTGAGACACTACAACAGGTTCCTGGTTTGATCAAATTTCTAAAGAAGTTCAGTAGAAAGAAGAAGGAACATGAGCTTTATTGGGTCAAGCTAGTGACGTTAAAAGAGCGCTTGCTGGGAGGCAACCCAGTGATTTAAAACTTTTTAATTTTTGTTTTGGTGATGTAATTTTGAACTTTTGGGTATTTTTGTTTTTGTTATAATTTTGTTGGATATAGCATCTACTGAAGGATGCTAGGTGGTTAAGTATCTACTGAAAGATACTCAGTTTGTAACACCTACTGATGGGTGTTGGTAAGTTTGTTACACCTACTGATGGGTGTTGGTGGATTTTGGGTCAGGCTCGTGACGTTAAACAAGCGCTACTTGGGAGGCAACCCACTTGATTGAAAATTTTTGTTTGTTAGGGTTTGCATAAGCATTTTTAACATTGAATTGCAGGGAATCAGTGAGGGGCATGTATGGGAGGCATGTAGGTCAAGAAAAGAAGTAGAAGAGCACATCACGAAAGTGCCGCTGAGCGGTACTCTCGCAGATGGGCTTTGGTTTCCCCTCAGCGGGACCCGAGCCCATTAGGGTATTTTTATACCCCAAGCTGCGTTTTAGGGTTTCTTTCCAGACTTTTCTCTGCACAAACACTTCCACACACCTTCTCCTAGGTTTTCCACATTTTTTCACTCTTCCCTCTTAAGAAAATATCTCTTCCACTCACTTTTTCACTAGTGTGCCATCAAAGTTTGGGGTTGGAAGAGAGCATTCTAGCTTGGGAGCATTCTCATTGCATCTAGTATATCCACCCAAGTAAGTAAAAAGCATTTTGTTCATTCTAGGGTTCTTGAATTTGAATGTGATTGTCAAAGCATGAATATTTAGGGGTTTTGATTTCTATGCATGATTTGATGATATATTTGATGTTTGAACTGATTAAACTACATGATTATGAACTGGAAAACTGGAAATTGCATTTGGGTGGAGTTAGGAAAGCTTTAAAACAGGTTTTTCAAAAATCTGCAGAGTTACCGCTGAGGGGTAAACTGCCGCTGAGCGGCACTCTGCCAGATTTGACTTTTCTGGTTTTTTGTGATCTGGAATGTGGTACTGGTGGCGCTGAGGGGAAATTCTGGCCCTCAGCGGTGGTTTAGCTTCGAAAGGAGTTGTGTTCTGTGTTTTACTAATGGTTAACATCATGTTCTGTGGTTTTGTATTTGTGTTTGAATGTAGGAATGGCATCCTCATCAGGAAAAAGATTGAAAACCATGGCAACCAAGAGAAAGGAAAAGGAACCAGAGCAACCCCAATCTAGCAGGTTCCTCTCTAGGAAACATGAGAAGCACTTTAGGGTGGTTCAGGACAGGAGACTTCTGATGGAGAGAAAGGTTGGAATGATACCTAACTTTGCTCCTCAATTTGGAGAGCAAGTGTTAGGGAATGATTGGGGAAAGCTAGCCACTTATCCTGCACCTGCCAACATAGCTGTGGTGAAGGAATTTTACACCAATGCAAAGAAGATTGGTGATTATCCAGCTGATAATTATTTGGGCTATGTCAGAGGCCATGCTATCAGGTATGATCCTGATTCTATCAACAACTTCCTGGATACTGTGTGGGCTGGTGAGCAATGTCAGTTTGCTCTTTGCATGGAGGAAGGTGCTGATTTTGAGGATGTGGAGAGAGTGTTGTGTATACCTGGAGGACACTTCCAAAGGAATAGATCTGGCTCAGTGGTTAACATTAGGAGGACAGATTTGAATCCTCTTGCAAAATATTGGATGGCATTTTCTCATGCCAACATTCAGCCATGTTCACATGTGTCAGATATTACTCTCAGCAGGGCACTATTAATCTATTGTGCTATCAGAAATTTGAATGTTAATATTGGGCAGGTGATAGCTGATGAAATTAGTGTATGTGCTAACACCTCAAACAACAAAGCACCACTAGGACATCCTTCTTTGATCACTCACCTTTGCAAGCTAGCTGGGGTGGACACTTCTGTTCCACCATTTGAGAGGCCAAGAAAAGCTATTGATGAGGCTTATTATAGACAGTACTGTGGAGGTGAGGATGTAGCTCAGCCAGTTCCACCATGCCGGGGTCGTAGAGAGAGAGGGCCAGCACAGAGCCAGACATCTGCTGATACACATGAAGCAGAACCATTCCAGATGAGGGACATGTATATGTCTCTTATAGGTGCTCAGTTGCAGTCCATTCACAGAGGGCAGGTGGCCACTGCTGAGATGATAGTGGGGATGTATGATACACCTCCAGCCCACAGGTGGACTATGGATGAATTCCACAATGTAGTAGCTTGGCCAGAAGAACCAGTACATGGAGGAGGAGCTGGAGCAGCTGAAGCTTCAGCTAGAGATATGGAAGAAGATGAAGCTGAGGAGGAGGATGCATTTGATGATGATGAAGATGAGGAGGAAGAGGAAGATACAGAGGACAGCTCAGACTGATGAGGAGCTGAGATAGCATTTACTGATGAATGCTATCATATGATTATGCTTTTGTGGTTTAAGTTTTCTGAACTTATTTATTTTTGTTTTTAGATTAGGTTTGATGTACTCTATTGGACACCTGGTTTGATGATGGTTTGCTATTAACTATGATTTTGTGATAAGTAATGCTGAATGATGCTTATTGATTGATTGATGTTGAGATAGATGTGCACATTAAAATGCTTATACAGGTGATTCACAAGCTTTGTGAACAAATGCAGGATATCATGATTGTGATTGTGAAATTAAGCAGGATGTGTATGTCAAATGTGAATGAGCTTATATGTGAGGTTTTGAGCTCCAGAGTTTTTGGTATGATTGAATGCTATTACTTTGAAAGCATGAATGACTTTGCCCAGGTTTTCTATGATTGAATCAATTGCTTGTTTTGCATCATATGATCAAGGCCGTTTGTTGGAACCCTTTTTATTGGCCAAATTCATAAAGTTAGCCCACTAAAAGAGAACACTTTGTGTTCTATCCTTTGAACCCTTAGCCTTGAACATACACTGAAAACCCTTGATTGAAAATCTTTACCTTGAGTTAAGTAGAAGATCTTCTGTGGTATTATTAAATGTTCAAGTTTGGGGTTGTTTGGAAAACATGAAAAAGGAAAAGCATTGAGCTAAGAGCTAAAAAGTAAGAATATGCAAAGAAAAAGAAAAGAAAAGAAAAAGAAGCAAAGCTCAATGCGAAGGCAAAAGAAAGTTGGGAATGAATAAGAATGATTGTGTTGTTATGATTCTCTTAACTCAAGGATTTTGTGATCCAGAAAAAACCAATTTTCTTGTTAGCCCAGCCACATTATAAGCCATTGAAAAGTCCTTGTGATGATGCATGCTTGTGAATGTTTTTGATTGTGGTAAAATGAAAGGCAAAGTTGATTCATGTGACATTGTGATAGTAGAGTGAATAAGTGATTACCTCTTATACACTTGTGTGTTGAGTGAAACACTTTACCTAGTGAGGAAATATTCCATAAGCACATGAACATCCATGCTTAATTGATTGATCATTCATGAAAAATAGCATTTATTGGAATTTAAATGACTTTGTGAACACTAAAGCATGTGCACATCTTGATTGAACTCTTGGTCATAAGTTTGAGTGAAGTTGTTACTTATCTTGAAAAAGAGGATTTTTGAATGAGTGAACCATCATATGAATTGGTTGAAGATTGAGTTACATCTTGTTTGCTTGAGGACAAGCAAAGTTCTAAGTTTGGGGTTGTGATAACAGTTGAAAAACTGTTATTTTCAAGCTTAAAACTGACACAAAAAGCAACCTTTACACTTAGAAACTAGCTTGAAATCATGCTTTTATCCATATTTTCAGAAATAAGAGAGCTGGACAGGTTTATGCTTGATTTTAGTGTTTTTGTGCAGGTTTTAAGGTGAATTTAGGGAAAGAAGTGAAGAAGGAGAGAGATGGAATCAGAAAAGTCAACTAGAAACCAGAAAAGACAACCAGTCAACCAGAAAAGTCAACCAGTCAACCAAAAAGTCAACCAGTCAACCAGAATACGAAAAAAGTCAACCAGACGAGTTTTGGGCCAGTTTTATGCGATTTTATGATCTGTTTGGGCCTGGACCCGTTTTCTATTATTTTTATGTCCTATTTAAAGACCTAGATGTCTTAGGGTTGGTATCTTTGACAGAAACGAGGCAAACACTCTCTCTTCCACCCCTTTGAAGGAGGATCTTGGATGCTCAGGCTACCTCTTCACCTTTATTGGGTTTATTCTTTCATACTTTCATTGTAATTCATCTAGGTTCACCATGAATATGGTGAACTAAACCTTGTATGTGTGTTGGGGAATCAATGTAATCTCTTGAAGCTCTCATATATGGAATTTATGCTTGCATCTTAATCTAAGATTTATGCTTTCTTTCATCATTAGTTAGGGTTTTTCCTCTTTGCTTAATGCTTGCATTGTTTAACTCATTCGATGCATGATTATTGGTTTTGTCGATACGGGAACGTACGGGGAAGTCTAGATCCGGGGAATTTCTCCCAATATGATATTGGTTGTCGTTAAGCTCCTGCACTTATGAACTGATCATTAGGAATGCTAGGAATTGTATGAACTCGTGATTGGGGAGAAGCCTTCTAGAAAGGTACTTTAGAGAGTGGCATTAACAATGATGATTTGAATGTTGAATTCCTAAAATATATGAGAGTGGATAAGATGAAATTGACCCCCAACAACATATTCATTAATATATTCCATTGAAAGTGTGTGTCTTTTGTTTTAGCCATTGATCAAAACTTCATGCATACATGTTTATTTTCTGTCTTGCATATTAAACTCTAAATATTTCGTCTTTAAGTCTTAGCTAATCAAGAAATCACATAACTAAACTAGGCCGTGAGTCCTTTGGGAAGAACGATACTTGGTCTTACCAAGTTTATTACTTGAACGATTCGGTCATACTTGCCGATTGAAAAACAAGTTTGTGACATCATATTTTGGTGCTCATAAATTTGTCCATCAGGAGGAAGTGGAGGAAGTGAACGAAGTGGAGGAAATTGACGAAATGGACGAAGTGGATGAAGTGGACGAAGTTGTTGAAGTGGACGAAGTGGACGAAGTGGAGGAAGTAGAGGAAGTGGACGAAGTGGAGGAAGTGGACGAAGATGACGAAGTGGACGAAGTTGACAAAGTGGACGAAGTGGAGGAACTGTAGGAAGTGCAAAAAGTGGGCGAAATAGACCAAGTGGACGAAGTTGGCGAAGTTGACGAAGGGGACGAAGTGGACGAAATGGAGGAAGTGGACGAAGTGGAGGAAGTAGAGGAAGTGGACGAAATGGACGAATTGGAGGAAGAGGACGAGTGCACGAAGTGGACGACGTTGAGCAAATGGATGAAGTTGACGAAGTGGACGAAGTGCACTAGGTGGACGATCTGGACGAACTGGACGAAGTTGACGAAGTGGACGAAGTTGACGAAATGGACGAAGTGGACGAAGTGGAAGAAGTGGACGAAGTAGACGAAGTGGACGAAGTAGACGAAGTGGACGAAGTAGACGAAGTGGACGAAGTGGACGAAGTGGCCGAAGTGGACGAAGTGGGCGAACTGGACGAAGTGGACGAAATGGACGAAGTGGAGGAAGTGGAGGAAGTGGACGAAGAGGAGGAAGTGGACGAAGCGGACGAAGTGGACGAAGTGAAGGAAGTGGACGAAATGGACAAAGTTGACGAAGATGTCGAAGTGGACGAAGTGGAGGAAGTAGAGGAAGTGTAGAAAGTGGAGGAAGTGGACGAAGTTGACGAAGTTGACGAAGTGGTCGAAGTGGACGAAGTGGAGGAAGTGGAGGAAGTGGAGGAAGTGGACGAAATGGACGAAGTGAAGGAAGTGGATGAAGTGGAGGAAGTGGAGGAAGTGGAGGAAGTGGACGAAGTAGACGAAGTGGAGGAAATGGGGGAAGTGCAGGAAGTGGAGGAAGTGGAGGAAGTGGACGAAATTGACGAAGTTGACGAAGTTGTCGAAGTGGACGAAGTGGACAAAGTGGAGGAAGTGGAGGAAGTGAACGAAGTGGAGGAAGTCGACGAAGTGGACGAAGTGGATGAAGTGGACGAAGTTGTCGAAGTGGAGGAAGTGGAGGCAGTAGAGGAAGTGGCGGAAGTGGAGGAAGTGGAGGAAGTGGACGAAATTGACGAAGTTGACGAAGTTGTCGAAGTGGACGAAGTGGACAAAGTGGAGCAAGTGGAGGAAGTGAACGAAGTGGAGAAAGTCGACGAAGTGGATGAAGTGGACGAAGTTGTCGAAGTGGAGGAAGTGGAGGAAGTGGAGGAAGTGGAGCAAGTGGAGGAAGTGGACGAAGTTGACGAAGTTGACGAAGTGGACGAAGTTGACGAAGTGGACGAAATTGAGGAAGTGGAGGAAGTGGATGAAGTTCACGAAGTTGACGTAGTGGACGAAGTGGAGGAAGTGGAGGGAGTGGACGAAGTGGACGAAATGAACGAAATGGAGGAAGAGGACGAGTGCACGAAGTGGACGACGTTGACGAAGTGGACGAAGTTGACGAAGTGGACGAAGTTGACGAAATGGAGGAGGTGCAAGAAGTGGACAAGGTGGACGAATTGGACGAAGTGGAGCAAGTGAAGGAAATGGAGGAAGTGGACGAAGTGGACGAAGTTGACGAAGTTGATGAAGTGGACGAAGTGGAGCAAGTGGACGAAGTGGAGGCAGTGGAGGAAGTGGACGAAGTGGAGGAAGTGGAGGAAGTGGACGAAGTTGACGAAGTGGACGAAGTAGAGGAAGTGCAGGAAGTGGAGGAAGTGGGCGGAGTGGACGAAGTGGAGGAAATGGAGGAAGTTCACGAAATTGACGAAGTGGACGAAGTTGACGAAGTGGACGAAGTGGACGAAGTGGAGGAAGTGGAAGAAGTGGAGGAAGTAGAGGAAGTGGACGAAATGGACAAAGTGGAGGAAGAGGACGAGTGCACTAAGTGGACGACGTTGACGAAATGGATGAAGTTGACGAACTGGACGAAGTGCACTAAGTGGACGAAGTGGACGATCTGGACGAACTGGACGAAGTTGACGAAGTGGACGAAGGTGACGAAATGGACGAAGTGGATGAAGTGGACGAAGTGGATGAAGTGGACGAAGTGGACGAAGTGGAAGAAGTGGACGAAGTCGACGAAGTAGACGAAGTGGACGAAGTAGACAAGGTGGACGAAGTGGACGAACTGGACGAAGTGGACGAAGTGGACAAAGTGGAGGAAGTGGACGAAATGGCCGAAGTGGAGGAAGTGGACAAAGTGGACGAAGAGGAGGAAGTGGACGAAGCGAACGAAGTGGACGAAATGGACGAAGTGGAGGAAGTGGAAGAGAAGGAGGAAGTGAACGAAGTGGAGGAAGTTGACGAAATGGACGAAGTGGATGAAGTGGAGGAAGTGGACGAAGTGGACGAAGTGGAGGAAGTTGAGGAAATCGAGGAAGTGCAGGAAATGGAGGAAGTTTAGGAAGTGGACGAAATTGACGAAGTTGACGAAGTGGAGGAAGTGGACAAAGTGGAGGAAGTGGAGGAAGTGAACGAAGTGGAGGAAGTTGACGAAATGGACGAAGTGGATGAAGTGGACGAAGTTGTTGAAGTGGACGAAGTGGAGGAAGTGGAGGAAGTAGAGGAAGTGGACGAAGTGGAGGAAGTGGAGGAAGTTGACGAAGTGGACGAAGTGGACGAAGTTGACGAAGTTGACAAAGTGGACGAAGTGGAGGAACTGTAGGAAGTGCAAAAAGTGGGCGAAATGGACCAAGTGGACGAAGTTGGCGAAGTTGACAAAGTTGACGAAGGGGACGAAGTGGATGAAATGGAGGAAGTGGACGAAGTGGACGAAGTGGAGGAAGTAGAGGAAGTGGACGAAATGGACGAATTGGAGGAAGAGGACGAGTGCACGAAGTGGACGACGTTGAGCAAATGGATGAAGTTGACGAAGTGGACGAAGTGCACTAAGTGGACGAAGTGGACGATCTGGACGAACTGGACGAAGTTGACGAAGTGGACGAAGTTGACGAAATGGACGAAGTGGACGAAGTGGACGAAGTAGACGAAGTGGCCGAAGTAAACGAACTGGACGAAGTGGACGAAGTAGACGAAGTGGACGAAGTAGAGGAAGTGGACGAAGTGGACGAAGAGGAGGAAGTGGACGAAGCGGACGAAGTGGACGAAATGGACGAAGTGGACGAAGTGAAGGAAGTGGACGAAATGGACGAAGTTGACGAAGATGTAGAAGTGGACGAAGTGGACGAAGTGGAGGAAGTGTAGAAAGTGGAGGAAGTGGACGAAGTTGACGAAGTTGACGAAGTGGTCGAAGTGGACGAAGTGGACGAAGTGGAGGAAGTGGAGGAAGTGGACGAAATGGACGAAGTGAAGGAAGTGGATGAAGTGGAGGAAGTGGAGGAAGTGGACGAAGTGGACGAAGTATACTAAGTGGAGGAAATGGGGGAAGTGCAGGAAGTGGAGGAAGTGGAGGAAGTGGACGAAATTGACGAAGTTGACGAAGTTGTCGAAGTGGACGAAGTGGACAAAGTGGAGGAAGTGGAGGAAGTGGATGAAGTGGACGAAGTTGTCGAAGTGGAGGAAGTGGAGGCAGTAGAGGAAGTGGCGGAAGTGGAGGAAGTGGAGGAAGTGGACGAAATTGACGAAGTTGACGAAGTTGTCGAAGTGGACGAAGTGGACAAAGTGGAGGAAGTGAACGAAGTGGAGAAAGTCGACGAAGTGGATGAAGTGGACGAAGTTGTCGAAGTGGACGAAGTGGAGGAAGTGGAGGAAGTGGAGCAAGTGGAGCAAGTGGAAGAAGTTGACGAAGTTGACGAAGTGGACGAAGTTGACGAAGTGGACGAAGTTGACGAGGTGGACGAAGTGGACGAAGTGCAAGAAGTGCAGGAAGTGGGCGAAATGGACGAAGTGGACGAAATTGAGGAAGTGGAGGAAGTGGATGAAGTTCACGAAGTTGACGTAGTGGACGAAGTGGAGGAAGTGGAGGGAGTGGACGAAGTGGACGAAATGAACGAAATGGAGGAAGAGGACGAGCGCACGAAGTGGACGACGTTGACGAAGTTGACGAAGTTGACCAAGTGGACGAAGTTGACGAAATGGAGGAAGTGCAAGAAGTGGACAAGGTGGACGAATTGGACGAAGTGGAGCAAGTGAAGGAAATGGAGGAAGTGGACGAAGTGGACGAAGTGGACGAAGTTGACGACGTTGATGAAGTGGACGAAGTGGAGGAAGTGGACGAAGTGGAGGCAGTGGAGGAAGTGGAGGAAGTGGAGGAAGTGGACGAAGTTGACGAAGTGGACGAAGTGGACGAAGTTGACGAAGTGGACGAAGTGGACGGAATGAACGAAATGGAGGAAGAGGACGAGCGTGGTTATCTAAACAGTTGGAGGATATGAGTCTTGCACAAAAGACTCACTTTGAGGAGATTTATGAGTGGCAGCGATTTGTTGATGAGTACATGGTTGATCAATTTCTTGATCTTGATGTTCGCCTATCTAACATCGAGGGTCATCTTAATATCCCACCTCCTGAACGTTCTCCTAGTCCTGAATTCTAGGTTTTTAGGCCTCTAAGTTTGATTGTTATGTTATTTTCTTTATGGTATTTAGTTTCTTAATCTTTATGAATTTCATGTAATTCCTTTCTATTCTTAATATAATGAGCTTTCATTTTATGCATATATTCCATTTTTGAGGGGGAGCTCATATTACGGGGGAGGTTATTACATTATTCTTTTTGCTTATGATCAAAAAGGGGGAGAAGAAATATAAGGGGAGGATTAAAGAAAAAAATAGTTTTTTAATTGTACAGGTACTGCTAACTCTGTGGTTGTCCATTAGTTTATATATGTTGCAGGTAAACCTGAGTTGCTTTTAAAAAGAGAGTTTTTGATCATCATCAAAAAGGGGGAGATTTTTACCAATAAGGAGTCTTGGTAAAACCTGAAAATGTGTTTTGATGATGCTGCAACTTATAGATTTTGGATGTAGTAGGAAAATATTTAAAAAAGAAACTTGTAGATTTTGAATGTAGTAGGAAAATGTTAAACATTGTAATTTTTACTAGTATAATCGATTATGGTTAAGCAATAATTGATTATCACAAGTCATACTTGAATAATCGATTATCACTTCATATAATCGATTATCACATTTTTGAAAACCTGTAACGGACTTGAATAATCGATTATCACTTACAATAATCGATTATTCATGGCAGTTGAGAGCTGACCTTTGGCACTCAGTGTACTTGGCTATATAATTTGATTTGGAGAAATCAGAAGGTAACGTTGTTGAACAGAAGCTCTTGCAGAATACTGTTTGTCAGAGGAAGTTCTCAGAAGCTATAGTTCACGTTCCCTTGCTTGGTCTCGTGAACAGGAGAGGCTCGCGTGTCGTGTGTCGATTGTCGGAGCAAGCTCTCTTCGAGTTAGCAAGGTGCTCTGCCTGGTCTCGTGAATAGGAGAAGCTCGCGTTTCGTTTGTCGATAGTCGGAGCGGTTCTCTTCGAGTTGGCAGAGTGTTCTTCTTCCGGTTCGTTCGTCGAAGGAAGGTTTATTTATCTGCTTTATTAACTATTTGTTGTAATCTGTGAAACATCTTTTTAGTGGAATTGTTATCACTTTTTATAGTGATTAACGACTGGACGTAGATTCTGTTGAATCGAACCAGTATAAAAATTACTCGTGTGATTTTCTATTCCCTACACTCTTTATTTTTTACGCATATCAACTGTTTGATTAATTTTCTGAAAGAAAATTATTTTTACTAAAAGGACCAAGTTAATTTTAATTGTGATCGAACACGCTTTCTACTCTCTGAGTTTTAATTCCGCTGCGCTATACTCTTCGAAAAATACCCCCTCCGATACCAACAATTGGTATCAGAGCTTGCTTTGATAGTTTTTCAAAATTTGTGAAAATGGCCGGTTACAATCAAAACCATGTATATGCTGAGGGTGCTTCCATTAACAGACCTCCATTGTTTATTGGTGATAACTATGCTTTTTGGAAAGTGAGAATGGAGATTTTTATGGGGTCTGTTGATAGAGGTATCTGGGAAGCTGTACAAAATGGCCCTTATATTCCTATGAATACTGTTGATGGTGTAGAGACTGAAAAACCTTATTTTAATTGGACTGCTGAAGAAAATAGACGAGCTCAGTTTGATATTAAAGCTCGCAATATAATTTCATCTGCTGTTGTACTTGATGAATTTTATAGAATTTCAGTGTGTAAGACAGCACAGGAGATGTGGGAAGTCCTCAGAGTCACTAATGAAGGAACAGAGGACGTGAAGCGCGCTAGGAAGAACACTCTCATTCAGGAATATGAGATGTTCAGAATGCAACCTGGAGAAACGATCTCTGACGTTCAAAAACGATTCACTCATATTGTGAATCATTTAACAGGGTTGGGTAAGACTTTTGATACTGATGAACTTAATGTGAAAATTATGAAATCTCTGGACAGGTCTTGGCAACCAAAGGTGACTGCCATCTCGGAGTCTCAAAATCTTACTCAAATGTCAATGGCAATCTTGTTTGGAAAGCTCCGTGAGCATGAACTTGAGCTGAGGAGATTGACTGCTGAAGAGGATCAAGGCAAAAGGAAAACTCTAGCTTTCAAGTCTGAAATATCTAAAGGAAAAAGCTCTAAGAGGATCGAAGAAGATGATTCTGATGATGAAAAAAACGTGAGCTTGATGATAAAGAAATTTGCAAAGTTCATGAAAGCAAAGGGAAAGGACAAGTTTCACAAAGATAGGAAAGAAAGTCAAGAATCTCCATCAAACGTAAAGTGCTTCGATTGTGGAGAAAGAGGACACGTAAAATCTGAGTGTCCAAAAAGCAAGAAAAGTGAAGACAAGAAGGAAAGAAAATTTCAAAAGAAAAAGAAAGCATACATAGCTTGGGAAGACAATGCATCTAGCTCAACAAGCTCAAGTGATTCAGATGAAGAAGCCAATATTTGTCTAATGGCTGACTCAGAAGATACTGGAAGCCAAGATCAATATAAGTCCAAGAAGTCACTGTGGTATCTTGACAATGGTTGCTCAAGACACATGACTGGTGATAAGAAAAGATTCATCTCTTTTGAGAAAAAGAAGCAAGGATTTGTAACGTATGGGGATAACAACAAAGGCAGAATAATGGGTACTGGAAACATTGGAGGAGGAAACACTTTGACAATAAAAGACGTCTTATACGTTGAAGGCCTCAAACATAATCTTCTAAGCATAAGCCAACTATGCGACAAAGGTTTCAAGGTAACTTTTGAGAGTGACAAATGTACTGTTTATTATAAAAATTCTGCTGAAATTGCTTTGCAAGGTGTTAGGCATAATAACATATATTTGATTGATATTGAGAGTGCATCTAGTCATAGTATAACATGCTTAGTTGCTAAAGAAGACAATCCATGGCTATGGCATAAAAGAGCTACACATATTCACATGCAACACTTAAATAAATTAATCTCTAAGGATCTTGTGATTGGTTTGCCTAAACTAAAATTTGAGAAAGATAAACTTTGTTCTACATGTCAAAAGGGTAAACAAACCAAATCTTCATTTTCATCTAAAAGCATGATTTCAACATCAAAACCTTTAGAACTTTTGCATATGGACTTGTTTGGTCCATCTAGAATTAAAAGTTTTGGTGGAAACTACTATGCTCTTGTAATTGTTGATGATTACTCTAGATTTACTTGGACTTTCTTTTTAACTCTGAAAAGTGAAGCTTTCAAAGCATTTAAAACTTTTGCTAAACGTATTCAAAATGAAAAAGATTTGAAAATCAAAACTTTGAGAAGTGATCATGGTGGTGAATTTGAAAATGAATCGTTTGGAAAATTTTGTGAAGAATTTGGCATTGCACATAATTTTTCTGCACCTAGAACTCCCCAACAGAATGGTGTTGTTGAAAGGAAAAATAGATCATTAGAAGAATTAGCTAGAACGCTTATGAATGAATCTAATGTGCCAAAATACTTTTGGACTGATGCAGTAAGTACTGCTTGTTATGTGTTAAATAGGATGCTTATTAGGCCAATTCTAAAATTAACTCCATATGAACTATTGAATGGTAGAAAACCAAATATATCTCATTTGAAAATTTTTGGATGCAAATGCTTTGTCTTAAATAATGGAAAAGATAATCTTGGAAAATTTGATGCAAAATCTGATGAAGCAATTTTTCTAGGATATTCTTTGACTAGCAAAGCTTATAGAGTGTTTAATAGAAGAACACTGATAATTGAAGAATCAATGCATGTTGTTTTTGATGAGATTGTAGACCTTGAGGTAAATCCTCTTGAGTCAAATAGACCCATTGCAGGTGATGAGGATTACTTAAGAGAAGCCCTTGAGGAGATGTATCTAAATGAAAATTATCCTCCGGAGCTTCAAGAAACACCCCAAGTCATTGATTCCAAAAGCTATCAACAACCAAGAGGACTATCTTTGGACAACATCATAGGAGATATATCAAAAGGGGTAACTACTAGATATAATTTAAATAATTTTTGTCTAACTGTTGCTTTTGTGTCTCAGGTAGAACCTAAAAATATAAAGGAAGCTCTTCAAGATGACAAGTGGTGCATTGCTATGCAAGAAGAGCTAAATCAATTTGAAAGGAATGAAGTTTGGGAACTTATTCCAAAACAAGAAGAATTCCAAGTCATAGGAACAAAATGGGTATTCAGGAACAAGCTTGATGAGGATGGAAACATCACAAAGAATAAAGCAAGGCTAGTTGCTAAGGGATACTGTCAAGAGGAAGGTATAGATTATGATGAAACGTATGCACCGGTAGCCAGGTTAGAAGCAATTAGATTATTACTTGCATATGCATCTTTGATGAAATTTAAACTATATCAAATGGATGTAAAAAGTGCTTTCTTAAATGGTTTTATAAAAGAAGAAGTGTATGTTAGTCAACCTCCTGGCTTTGAAGATTTTAAATTTCCCGATCATGTTTACAAGTTGAAAAAGGCCCTTTATGGTCTTAAACAAGCACCTAGGTCTTGGTATGAAAGACTTAGTACATTTTTAATTGAAAATGAATTTTCTAGAGGAAAGGTTGATTCAACCTTATTCATTAAGAAAGTAGGAAAACACATTTTAATCGTGCAAGTTTATGTAGATGATATCATTTTTGGGTCAACTGATGATTCTTTGTGTGAAGAGTTTGCAAAAATAATGCAAGGTGAATTCGAGATGTCCATGATGGGTGAGTTAAACTTTTTCTTAGGACTACAGATAAAACAAATGAATGGTGGAACATTCATCTCCCAAACTAAATACTGTAGAGAAATTCTTAGGAAATTTGGTATGGATAGTTGCAAGGAAGCTAGTACACCCATGGGTACTTCATGTTATTTAGATAAGGATGAAATTGGAAAATGAGTGAAGGAAACCATGTTTAGAGGCATGATAGGATCCTTGCTATACTTAACTGCTAGTAGACCAGATATTATGCAGAGTGTTTGTGTATGTGCTAGATACCAAGCCAATCCTAAAGAATCTCATTTGACTGCAGTTAAGAGAATTCTAAAATATCTTAAGGGAACTACTTCATTTGGACTTTGGTATCCCTCTGATGCCTCACCTAGTTTAATAGGATACTCTGATGCAGATTATGGTGGTTGTAAAATTGATAGAAAAAGTACTAGTGGAACCTGTCATTTCTTGGGATGTTCTTTAGTGTCATGGCACTCAAAGAAACAAGCATGTGTAGCTTTGTCTACCACCGAAGCTGAATATATTGCAGCTGGAAACTGTTGCGCCCAAATTTTGTGGATGAAACAACAATTGGAAGACTTTGATATCTTCCTTGACAAAATTCCTCTAAAATGTGACAATACTAGTGCGATAAATTTGACCAAGAACCCCATAATGCATTCAAGAACTAAGCATATAGAAATTAGGCACCATTTCTTAAGAGATCATATTCAAAAGGGGGATTGTCAAATTGAATATGTTGATACCTTACATCAATTAGCTGATATCTTTACCAAGGCTCTACCTAAAGATAGATTTTTTGAGCTTAGAAGAGAGTTACGAGTGTTAGACATATCTTAGAATCAAAATCTATGCAAATTTTTGCATTTTTCGTAAACTTAACGCTTCATAATCGATTATCACTAAGTTATAATCGATTATTCATGTTTAAAATTCAATTCTGGAAAATCTTGAGCAGATAATCGATTATCATTATGCATAATCGATTATCATGCAATTCTGGGCAGTAATTATTGAACGGATAATCGATTATCACGAGCCATAATCGATTATTGCGCTGACAGTTTCAAAAATAGAGCCGTTGGAGCATCCCATAACGGCTATAAACGGCCATAAACGGCTAATTTTTCCATTTTTCTTATAAATAGCCCCCCATAATCGATTATTCGACACTCCTTTGCACCTAAATACTGCTGAAATCAAATCTAGAGCTCAAATCTTCTTCATTTCTCTTTACCTTCTCAAAATCTCTTTTTCCCATTCTTCCTCCATGGCTGACTCAAGAAGGCACCGTCGCAGAACAGTTGGAGCCTCCTCTTCTTCTCAACCACGTCTTGCAAACATAGATGGATGGATTTCAGATCCAGGGAAACATGCAGACTTTGTTAATTCCTGGCAAGAAAGGAAGATCATGGCGGTAAAGTTTATTCGTCTTGACTTTTTCCGCTTCTATGGCTTTCAATTTCCAAACACTTTTGTTGAGCAGGGGTTAACGGATCTGTTAGAACAAAAAGGATGCATTTATCCTGATCTTATAAGAGTCTTCTACTTCAACTTGCGCTATCGAGATGGGATAATATCTACTAAGGTCAAGGGAGTACGCATCATTTTAGATGATGACGTTTGGACAAATGTTGCTCAACTTCCCATCTGGGATGATGCTGTCAAAGTCCATTTAGGACTTGAAGATTTCAACAGGATGATGACTTTTCAATCCTTCCTGCGTCATCCTGAATGGCAAACAAATAGAAGACAATTACTGGTTGGAGGTTTTAAAGTTGAAGAAAGGATGATCCACTACTTGATTGTCTGGATTTTATGTCCTAGAGCAACAAACCATGCTCAATGCTTTGAGCAGAATTTACTTTTGTTGTATGGGATTCTAAATCACATACACATCGACTGGCCTGCTCTCATTGCTGACACAATGGTAAAAGCCAAGAAATCCCATTCATATCAATTTCCCTATGCTCTTCTTATTTCTAGGATTTTAGAATTCAAAGGTGTACCTGTTGAAGGAGAATTTGTTCAAACTATTGAAGCTGTGGGATCAGAAATTGGAGATACTACCTTTCGTCAAATGGGATTCATTACTAGAGGCAGAGTCCTTATTCACAAAGATGATGACCATCCTGATGTAGATGAAGATGATGACATGGACATTCATATGGCTGACCCAGTAAGTGCTGCTGCTCCGTTTGATGCTGAACCATCCAACATACCCTCCTCTTCCTCAACTTCTATGGAAGAACATTTTGCAAGGTTATCTAAACAGTTGGAGGATATGAGTCTTGCACAAAAGACTCACTTTGAGGAGATTTATGAGTGGCAGCGATCTGTTGATGAGTACATGGTTGATCAATTTCTTGATCTTGATGTTCGCCTATCTAACATCGAGGGTCATCTTAATATCCCACCTCCTGAATGTTCTCCTAGTCCTGAATTCTAGGTTTTTAGGCCTCTAAGTTTGATTGTTATGTTATTTTCTTTATGGTATTTAGTTTCTTAATCTTTATGAATTTCATGTAATTCCTTTCTATTCTTAATATAATGAGCTTTCATTTTGTGCATATATTCCATTTTTGAGGGGGAGCTCATATTACGGGGGAGGTTATTACATTATTCTTTTTTCTTATGATCAAAAAGGGGGAGAAGAAATATAACGGGAGGATTAAAGAAAAAAATAGTTTTTTAATTGTACAGGTACTGCTAACTCTGTGGTTGTCCATTAGTTTATATATGTTGCAGGTAAACCTGAGTTGCTTTTAAAAAGAGAGTTTTTGATCATCATCAAAAAGGGGGAGATTGTTACCAATAAGGAGTATTGGTAAAACCTGAAGATGTGTTTTGATGATGCTGCAACTTATAGATTTTGGATGTAGTAGGAGAATATTTAAAAAAGAAACTTGTAGATTTTGAATGTAGTAGGAAAATGTTAAACATTGTAATTTTTACTAGTATAATCGATTATGGTTAAGCAATAATTGATTATCACAAGTCATACTTGAATAATCGATTATCACTTCATATAATCGATTATCACATTTTTGAAAACCTGTAACGGACTTGAATAATCGATTATCACTTACAATAATCGATTATTCATGGCAGTTGAGAGCTGACCTTTGGCACTCAGTGTACTTGGCTATATAATTTGATTTGGAGAAATCAGAAGGTAACGTTGTTGAACAGAAGCTCTTGCAGAATACTGTTTGTCAGAGGAAGTTCTCAGAAGCTATAGTTCAAGTTCCCTTGCTTGGTCTCGTGAACAGGAGAGGCTCGCGTGTCGTGTGTCGATTGTCGGAGCAAGCGCTCTTCGAGTTAGCAAGGTGCTCTGCCTGGTCTCGTGAATAGGAGAAGCTCGCGTTTCGTTTGTCGATAGTCGGAGCGGTTCTCTTCGAGTTGGTAGAGTGTTCTTCTTCCGGTTCGTTCGTCGAAGGAAGGTTTATTTATCTGCTTTATTAACTATTTGTTGTAATCTGTGAAACATCTTTTTAGTGGAATTGTTATCACTTTTTATAGTGATTAACGACTGGACGTAGATTCTGTTGAATCGAACCAGTATAAAACTTACTCGTGTGATTTTCTATTCCCTACACTCTTTATTTTTTACGCATATCAACTGTTTGATTAATTTTCTGAAAGAAAATTATTTTTACTAAAAGGACCAAATTAATTTTAATTGTGATCGAACACGCTTTCTACTCTCTGAGTTTTAATTCCGCTGCGCTATACTCTTCGAAAAATACCCCCTCTGATACCAATAGAGCGCACGAAGTGGACGACGTTGACGAAGTTGACGAAGTTGACAAAATGGACGAAGTTGACGAAATGGAGGAAGTGCAAGAAGTGGACAAGGTGGACGAATTGGACGAAGTGGAGCAAGTCGAGGAAGTGGAGGAAGTGGACGAAATGGACGAAGTGGACGAAATTGAGGAAGTGGATGAAGTTCACGAAGTGGACGAAGTGGAGGAAGTGGAGGAAGTGGAGGAAGTGGACGAAGTGGACGAAATGGCCGAAGTGGAGGAAGTGGAGGAAGAGGACGAGTGCACGAGGTGGACGACGTTGACGAAGTGGACGAAGTTGACGATGTGGACGAAGTAGACGAAGAGGACGAAGTGGACGAGGTTGACGAAATGGATGAAGTGCACGAAGTGGACAAAATGAAGGAAGGGGACGAAGTAGACGAAGTGGACGAAGTGGATGAAGTGGACAAAGTGGAGGAAGTGCAGAAAGTGGAGGTAGTGGACGAAGTTGACGAAGTGGTCGAAGTGGAGGAAGTGGAGGAAGTGGAGGAAGTGGACGAAATGGACGAAGTCAACGAAGTGGATGAAGTGGAGGAAGTGGACGAAGTTGACGAAGTGGACAAAGTGGACGAAGTGTAGAAAGTGAGGAAGTGGACGAAGTTGACGAAGTTGACGAAGTGGTCGAAGTGGACGAAGTGGAGGAAGTGGAGGAAGTGAAGGAAGTGGACGAAGGGGAGGAAGTGGAGGAAGTGGACGAAATGGACGAAGTGAAGGCAGTGGATGAAGTGGAGGAAGTGGACGAAGTGGACGAAGTGGACGAAGTGGACGAAGTAGACGAAGTGGAGGAAATGGAGGAAATGGAGGAAGTGCAGGAAGTGGAGGAAGTGGAGGAAGTGGACGAAATTGACGAAGTTGACGAAGTTGTCAAAGTGGACGAAGTGGACAAAGTGGAGGAAGTGGAGGAAGTGAACGAAGTGGAGGAAGTCGACGACGTGGACGAAGTGGATGAAGTGGACGAAGCTGATGAAGTTGACGAAGTGGACGAAGTGGAGAAAATGGACGAAGTGGACGAAGTGGACGAAATTGAGGAAGTGGAGGAAGTGGATGAAGTTCACGAAGTTGACGTAGTGGAGGAAGTGGAGGAAGTGGAGGAAGTGGACGCAATGAACGCAATGGACGAAGAGGACGAGCGCACGAAGTGGACGACGTTGACGAAGTGGACGAAGTTGACGAAGTGGACGAACTGGACGAACTGGACGAACTGGACGAACTGGACGAACTGGACGAACTGGACGAAGTGGAGGAAGTGGAGGAAGTGGAGGAAGTGGACGAAATGGACGAAGTGGAGGAAGTGGACAAAGTGTACGAAGAGGAGGAAGTGGACGAAGCGAACGAAGTGGACGAAATGGACGAAGTGGACGAAGTGGAGGAAGTGGAAGAGAAGGAGGAAGTGAACGAAGTGGAGGAAGTTGACGAAATGGACGAAGTGGATGAATTGGAGGAAGTGGACGAAGTGGACGAAGTGGAGGAAATGGAGGAAGTGGAGGAAATGCACGAAGTGGACGAAGTGGACGAAGTGGGCGAACTGGACGAAGTGGAGGAAGTGGACGAAGAGGAGGAAGTGGACGAAGCGGACGAAGTGGACGAAATGGACGAAGTGAAGGAAGTGGAAGAGAAGGAGGAAGTGAACGAAGTAGAGGAAGTTGACGAAATGGACGAAGTGGATGAAGTTGAGGAAATGGAGGAAGTGGAGGAAATGGAGGAAGTGCAGGAAGTGGAGGAAGTTGAGGAATTGGACGAAATTGACGAAGTTGACGAAGTGGAGGAAGTGGACAAAGTGGAGGAAGTGGAGGAAGTGAACGAAGTGGAGGAAGTTGACGAAATGGACGAAGTGGATGAAGTGGACGAAGTTGTCGAAGTGGAGGAAGTAGAGGAAGTAGAGGAAGTGGAAGAAGTGGACGAAGTTGACGAATTGGACGAAGTGGACGAAGTTGACGAAGTTGACAAAGTGGACGAAGTGGAGGAACTGTAGGAAGTGCAGAAAGTGGGCGAAATGGACCAAGTGGACGAAGTTGGCGAAGTTGACGAAGGGGAAGAAGTGGACGAAATGGAGGAAGTGGACGAAGTGGAGGAAGTGGACGAAGTGGAGGAAGTGGACGAAATGGACGAATTTGAGGAAGAGGACGAGTGCACGAAGTGGACGACATTGACCAAATGGATGAAGTTGACGAAGTTGACGAAGTGCACTATGTGGAAGAAGTGGACGATCTGGACGAACTGGACGAAGTTGACGAAGTGGACGAAGTTGACGAAATGGACCAAGTGGACGAAGTGGACGAAGAGGACGAAGTAGACGAAGTGGACGAAGTAGACGAAGTGGACGAAGTGGACGAAGTGGAAGAAGTGGACGAAGTAGACGAAGTGGACGAATTGGACGAAGTGGACGAAGTGGACGAAGTGGACGAAGTGGACGAAGTGGACGAAGTGGACGAAGTGGACGAAGTGGACGAAATGGACGAAGTGGACGAAGTGGACGAAGTGGAGGAAATGGAGGAAGTGCAGGAAGTGGAGGAAGTTGAGGAAGTGGACGAAATTGACGAAGTTGACGAAGTTGTCGAAGTGGAGGAAGTGGACAAAGTGGAGGAAGTGGACAAAATGGACGAAGTGAATGAAGTGGACGAAGTTGTCGAAGTGGAGGAAGTGGAGGAAGTAGAGGAAGTGGACGAAGTGGACGAAGTTGACGAAGTGGACGATGTGGACGAAGTTGACAAAGTGGACGAAGTGGAGGAACTGTAGGAAGTGCAGAAAGTGGGCGAAATGGACCAAGTGGACGAAGTTGGCGAAGTTGGCGAAGTTGACGAAGGGGACGAAGTGGACGAAATGGAGGAAGTGGACGAAGTAGAGGAAGTGGACGAAATGGACGGAGTGAGAAAGAGGACGAGTGCACGAAGTGGAAGACGTTGACCTAATGGATGAAGTTGACGAAGTGGACGAAGTGCACTAAGTGGACGAAGTGGACGATCTGGACGAACTGGACGAAGTTGACGAAGTGGACGAAGTTGACGAAATGGACGAAGTGGACGAAGTGGAAGAAGTGGACGAAGTGGACGAAGTAGACGAAGTGGACGAAGTGGACGAAGTGGACGAAGTTGACGAAGTGGACGAAGTTGACGAAGTTGACAAAGTGGACGAAGTGGAGGAACTGTAGGAAGTGCAGAAAGTGGGCGAAATGGACCAAGAGGGCGAAGTTGGCGAAGTTGACGAAGGGGACAAAGTGGACGAAATGGAGGAAGTGGACGAAGTGGACGAAGTAGAGGAAGTGGAGGAAGTTGATGAAATGGACGAAGTGGACGAAGTGGACGAAGTGGAGGAAGTGGACGAAATGGACGAAGTGGAGGAAGTGGACAAAGTGGACGAAGAGGAGGAAGTGGACGAAGCGAACGAAGTGGACGAAATGGACGAAGTGGACGAAGTGGAGGAAGTGGAAGAGAAGGAGGAAGTGAACGAAGTGGAGAAAGTTGACGAAATGGACGAAGTGGATGAATTGGAGGAAGTGGACGAAGTGGACGAAGCGGAGGAAATGGTGGAAGTGGAGGAAGTGGACGAAGTGGACGAAGTGGGAGAATTGGACGAAGTGGAGGAAGTGGACGAAGAGGAGGAAGTGGACGAAGCGGACGAAGTGGACGAAATGGACGAAGTGGACGAAGTGGAGGAAGTGGAAGAGAAGGAGGAAGTGAACGAAGTGGAGGAAGTTGACGAAATGGACGAAGTGGATGAAGTGGAAGAAGTGGAGGAAGTGGAGGAAATGGAGGAAGTGCAGGAAGTGGAGGAAGTTGAGGAAGTGGACGAAATTGACGAAGTTGACGAAGTTGTCGAAGTGGAGGAAGTGAACAAAGTGGAGGAAGTGGAGGAAGTGAACGAAGTGGAGGAAGTTGACGAAATGGACGAAGTGGTTGAAGTGGACGAAGTTGTCGAAGTGGAGGAAGTGGAGGAAGTAGAGGAAGTGGAAGAAGTGGAGGAAGTGGACGAAGTTGACGAATTGGACGAAGTGGGCGAAGTGGACGAAGTTGACAAAGTGGACGAAGTGGAGGAACTGTAGGAAGTGCAGAAAGTGGGCGAAATGGACCAAGTGGACGAAGTTGGCGAAGTTGACGAAGGGGAAGAAGTGGACGAAATGGAGGAAGTGGACGAAGTGGACGAAGTGGAGGAAGTGGACGAAATGGACGAATTTGAGGAAGAGGACGAGTGCACGAAGTGGACGACATTGACCAAATGGATGAAGTTGACGAAGTGGACGAAGTGCACTAAGTGGAAGATGTGGACGATCTGGACGAAGTTGACGAAGTGGACGAAGTTGACGAAATGGACGAAGTGGATGAAGTGGACGAAGTGGAAGAAGCGGACGAAGTAGACGAAGCGGACGAAGTAGACGAAGCGGACGAAGTAGACGAAGTGGAAGAAGTGGACGAAGTAGACGAAGTGGACGAAGTCGACGAAGTGGACGAAGTGGACGAAGTCGACGAAGTGGGCGAACTTGACGAAGTGGACGAAGTGGACGAAGTGGAGGAAATGGAGGAAGTGCAGGAAGTGGAGGAAGTTGAGGAAGTGGACGAAATTGACGAAGTTGACGAAGTTGTCGAAGTGGAGGAAGTGGACAAAGTGGAGGAAGTGGAGGAAGTGAACGAAGTGGAGGAAGTTGACAAAATGGACGAAGTGGATGAAGTGGACGAAGTTGACGAAGTTGACAAAGTGGACGAAGTGGAGGAACTGTAGGAAGTGCAGAAAGTGGGCGAAATGGACCAAGTGGACGAAGTTGGCGAAGTTGACGAAGGGGAAGAAGTGGACGAAATGGAGGAAGTGGACGAAGTGGACGAAGTGGAGGAAGTGGACGAAATGGACGAATTTGGGGAAGAGGACGAGTGCACGAAGTGGACGACATTGACCAAATGGATGAAGTTGACGAAGTTGACGAAGTGCACTATGTGGAAGAAGTGGACGATCTGGACGAACTGGACGAAGTTGACGAAGTGGACGAAGTTGACGAAATGGACCAAGTGGACGAAGTGGACGAAGAGGACGAAGTAGACGAAGTGGACGAAGTAGACGAAGTGGACGAAGTGGACGAAGTGGAAGAAGTGGACGAAGTAGACGAAGTGGACGAATTGGACGAAGTGGACGAAGTGGACGAAGTGGACGAAGTGGACGAAGTGGACGAAGTGGACGAAGTGGGCGAACTGGACGAAGTGGACGAAGTGGAGGAAATGGAGGAAGTGCAGGAAGTGGAGGAAGTTGAGGAAGTGGACGAAATTGACGAAGTTGACGAAGTTGTCGAAGTGGAGGAAGTGGACAAAGTGGAGGAAGTGGACAAAATGGACGAAGTGGATGAAGTGGACGAAGTTGTCGAAGTGGAGGAAGTGGAGGAAGTAGAGGAAGTGGACGAAGTGGACGAAGTTGACGAAGTGGACGATGTGGACGAAGTTGACGAAGTTGACAAAGTGGACGAAGTGGAGGAACTGTAGGAAGTGCAGAAAGTGGGCGAAATGGACCAAGTGGACGAAGTTGGCGAAGTTGGCGAAGTTGACGAAGGGGACGAAGTGGACGAAATGGAGGAAGTGGACGAAGTGGACGAAGTAGAGGAAGTGGACGAAATGGACGGAGTGAGAAAGAGGACGAGTGCACGAAGTGGAAGACGTTGACCAAATGGATGAAGTTGACGAAGTGGACGAAGTGCACTAAGTGGACGAAGTGGACGATCTGGACGAACTGGACGAAGTTGACGAAGTGGACGAAGTTGACGAAATGGACGAAGTGGACGAAGTGGAAGAAGTGGACGAAGTGGACGAAGTAGACGAAGTGGACGAAGTTGACGAAGTTGACAAAGTGGACGAAGTGGAGGAACTGTAGGAAGTGCAGAAAGTGGGCGAAATGGACCAAGAGGGCGAAGTTGGCGAAGTTGACGAAGGGGACAAAGTGGACGAAATGGAGGAAGTGGACGAAGTAGAGGAAGTGGAGGAAGTTGATGAAATGGACGAAGTGGACGAAGTGGACGAAGTGGAGGAAGTGGACGAAATGGACGAAGTGGAGGAAGTGGACAAAGTGGACGAAGAGGAGGAAGTGGACGAAGCGAACGAAGTGGACGAAATGGACGAAGTGGACGAAGTGGAGGAAGTGGAAGAGAAGGAGGAAGTGAACGAAGTGGAGAAAGTTGACGAAATGGACGAAGTGGATGAATTGGAGGAAGTGGACGAAGCGGAGGAAATGGTGGAAGTGGAGGAAGTGGACGAAGTGGACGAAGTGGACGAAGTGGGAGAACTGGACGAAGTGGAGGAAGTGGACGAAGAGGAGGAAGTGGACGAAGCGGACGAAGTGGACGAAATGGACGAAGTGGACGAAGTGGAGGAAGTGGAAGAGAAGGAGGAAGTGAACGAAGTGGAGGAAGTTGACGAAATGGACGAAGTGGATGAAGTGGAAGAAGTGGAGGAAGTGGAGGAAATGGAGGAAGTGCAGGAAGTGGAGGAAGTTGAGGAAGTGGACGAAATTGACGAAGTTGACGAAGTTGTCGAAGTGGAGGAAGTGGACAAAGTGGAGGAAGTGGAGGAAGTGAACGAAGTGGAGGAAGTTGACGAAATGGACGAAGTGGTTGAAGTGGACGAAGTTGTCGAAGTGGAGGAAGTGGAGGAAGTAGAGGAAGTGGAAGAAGTGGAGGAAGTGGACGAAGTTGACGAATTGGACGAAGTGGGCGAAGTGGACGAAGTTGACGAAGTTGACAAAGTGGACGAAGTGGAGGAACTGTAGGAAGTGCAGAAAGTGGGCGAAATGGACCAAGTGGACGAAGTTGGCGAAGTTGACGAAGGGGAAGAAGTGGACGAAATGGAGGAAGTGGACGAAGTGGACGAAGTGGAGGAAGTGGACAAAATGGACGAATTTGAGGAAGAGGACGAGTGCACGAAGTGGACGACATTGACCAAATGGATGAAGTTGACGAAGTGGACGAAGTGCACTAAGTGGAAGAAGTGGACGATCTGGACGAAGTTGACGAAGTGGACGAAGTTGACGAAATGGACGAAGTGGATGAAGTGGACGAAGTGGAAGAAGCGGACGAAGTAGACGAAGCGGACGAAGTAGACGAAGCGGACGAAGTAGACGAAGTGGAAGAAGTGGACGAAGTAGACGAAGTGGACGAAGTCGACGAAGTGGACGAAGTGGACGAAGTCGACGAAGTGGGCGAACTTGACGAAGTGGACGAAGTGGAGGAAGTGGAGGAAATGGAGGAAGTGCAGGAAGTGGAGGAAGTTGAGGAAGTGGACGAAATTGACGAAGTTGACGAAGTTGTCGAAGTGGAGGAAGTGGACAAAGTGGAGGAAGTGGAGGAAGTGAACGAAGTGGAGGAAGTTGACAAAATGGACGAAGTGGATGAAGTGGACGAAGTTGTCGAAGTGGAGGAAGTGGAGGAAGTGGAGGAAGTGGAGGAAGTAGAGGAAGTGGACGAAGTAGACGAAGTTGACGAAGTGGACGAAGTTGACGAAGTTGACAAAGTGGACGAAGTGGAGGAAGTGGGCGAAATGGACCAAGTGGACTGTTGAGAGGGTCGCACCTCACACAAAAGTTGATTGCAAAATTAATGCAGTATAGTTACTAGGAAGTGACTCCTAGGTCGTCTCTCAAGGACCAAATGTGGTTCGGGTCTTAGGACAAACACGTAGTGGGGGGGGTTGAAAGTGTTTTTGTGATTCGAGATAAACTAAATTAAAACTGGAAATTAAATATAACCAAACATAATTAAAAGCATTAAAATGCATGAACACATTAAAGTAAACAATGCAATAGGTAAATATCGAAACGCAATTAAAGTTATTAAAGTATAAACAATCAAATGCACACGGCTGGAATAAAACTTCAATTAAAAGAGTAATGCTTAACTAATAAATTAATTGAACACTACAACAACTCTTGGAAAACTCACAACAAAAAAAAATGAAATGCATCATTCATCACGGAAACGGTATTAAAAACGTTTGAAGAGTGAAAATAAAATGAATTAGTATGCATCTTTCCAAGCTGAATGCATCCCAATATATATAATATCCAATCTGTTTCAGTGCATATACTTGAGCTAATAAACAGAAAATTAAACCTATGGATGCTAACCCCTAGTGGACATAACCTACTGAAGACCGTGCTCTCCTAAAAGAAAGAAAGAAACACCGTGCACATCTTTTTTTTTCAACGCAAGAGTTAATTTTCTTCTTCCATCCAATGCAATGTTTAGCTAAAGAAAATTAATGCTCATTGTGCTCATCTGTCACCACACATTCACCACGGCAAAAAGATATAAAGAAAAGTAATGATGCACATTGAAAAACGTGAATGATGATTTATTGAATTTAACTTCCAAACCTGCAGCTCCTTCACTTTTTGTATTTCAACAACTGGAATGTAAAAATCATTCTCATCCAAGCATGATTACAATATATAAAAGAAAACTTTTATGAACGTGACATCTCCTGCCAGCAGCCATGTCACCATTTGCTTTGCTTTCTTTTCATTCCCAAGGACATCAAAATAAAAACATAAACATCACTTCATTCCCCGTCAACAGCGTGAACATTGAAGCGTAGAAGCAATAAAAGGCTTCAATCAAAGATGCATATAAACCCAAAATGAAAAAGGAGTGAATAATAATTTAAGAGCTCATCCTCCGAGAAAAGCAAGTGTGCCACGCTATTTTCCTCCAAAATCCAAAACAATGTTCAAAGCAAAGAAGAGTGTGCCGGCCGGTTGTATTCAAAATAAAGATAACTGAATAGACACAAAATAATGAACCAAGCGTATCCTTCTTTTTCTAAACAAAGCAAAATGATAAAAATTCATTCCCTACTAAACGCAACTCTTCAGCCGTAGCCCTCCATCATCTGCGTCCCTACCCTGCGTTGTCACTTGCTTCTTTTTAAACTAAAATGAACTTCCCCCCTCTAGGTTGCGGCTGGAGCTTGTCTTCACGCTGGACCGTAGAAGCTTCTTGCTTGTGCACCTCCCATTCTCTTCAAGCACACACCTGCTTCTGCTGGACGCAACCCCTGGACCGTGAAAGTTGCTGTTTCTTCAAAAGCTGCTGGACCGTGCCAAAGAAATTGATGGCCCTTCAAGCGTGCTGTTGCCTTCTGGTTGGACACCTGCTGGGTGTCACTCTTCTTTCTAGACCAGCTGCCGTGAAACATGAATCAGCCCACATGCTTTGCTGGATCAACTTAAGAAACTTGGAGCTATTTTTCTCAGCCCGTCTACGTGTGCTTTCTTTTCAATTTAGAATAATATTCTCTTCTCTATTTTTTTTGTAGGTAGCGGCTCCAACACGTCCAAGCTCTATCCCGTGAAGTCCACCAACACTTCTCTTTAATCATCGTTTTTCTTCCAAAAGCCCTGGACGCGTCACTTCATCATAGGCTATGATGTGCACTTCTAAAAAATGAAGGTCCTCCTTCTCACAGCTAGCTGGACGCGCCTCACATTCATGAAAGTTGGACCGCTTGCTGGACACACCCCTGTGCTTCCCAGTCTACGCGTGAAGCCCCCCATCCGTAGCTGCTTTTGCTGGACCGAAAGCCTCCCTAAAATCCAAGCTGGACGTGGCAGCCAAAGAAATTGCTAAACGCCCTCCTCATTCCAGCACCACTCCAATTAATTTCCATGGGCTGGGTGTGTTGTTGCCTTTTTCTTTGTGCACACCTCCTTTTCCATTTGAAGCACCCCAAAAATGAAATTCACACCTCCTCTCATTTTAGTTTAAAGTATATTTGATGTAGCATTTTCTTTGGACCTCCAAAATGTCCCAAATTATATTTTCAAAATTTTCCTACAATCCAAAATGAAAATAATAAGCTCAAATAATCCAAATTAATTAAAATAACAATTTTTGGTCAAATTAAGCACAATTCGTAAAAATAGGAAAATACTGGACATTCAAGCACAATTCCCTGATTAATTCTAGCACAATAGATTAAGTGAAGTGAAGAAAATATTGACTCATCAAAATAGACCACACTTAGTCTTTTGCACTCCTGGGCAAAACCAAGACGAAAACCAGGGAACTACTCAATTTCGTCCACTTTGTCAATTTCGTCAACTTCGTCCACTTCGTCAACTTCGTCCACTTCGTCTACTTCGTCCACTTCGTCCACTTCGTCTACATCGTCCACTTCGTCCACTTCTTCCACTTTGTCCACTTCGTCCATTTCGTCAACGTCGTCCACTTCATCAACTTCGTCCAGTTCGTCCAGATCGTCCACTTAGTGCACTTCGTCCACTTCGTCAACTTCATCCATTTGGTCAACGTCGTCCACTTCGTGCACTCGTCCTCTTCCTTCAATTCGTCCATTTCGTCCACTTCCTCTACTTCGTCCACTTCGTCCACTTCCTCCATTTCGTCCACTTCGTCCACTTCGTCCACCAACACTTCTCTTTAATCATCGTTTTTCTTCCAAAAGCCCTGGACGCGTCACTTCATCATAGGCTATGATGTGCACTTCTAAAAAATGAAGGTCCTCCTTCTCACAGCTAGCTGGACGCGCCTCACATTCATGAAAGTTGGACCGCTTGCTGGACACACCCCTGTGCTTCCCAGTCTACGCGTGAAGCCCCCCATCCGTAGCTGCTTTTGCTGGACCGAAAGCCTCCCTAAAATCCAAGCTGGACGTGGCAGCCAAAGAAATTGCTAAACGCCCTCCTCATTGCAGCACCACTCCAATTAATTTCCATGGGCTGGGTGTGTTGTTGCCTTTTTCTTTGTGCACACCTCCTTTTCCATTTGAAGCACCCCAAAAATGAAATTCACACCTCCTTTCATTTTAGTTTAAAGTATATTTGATGTAGCATTTTCTTTGGACCTCCAAAATGTCCCAAATTATATTTTCAAAATTTTCCTACAATCCAAAATGAAAATAATAAGCTCAAATAATCCAAATTAATTAAAATAACAATTTTTGGTCAAATTAAGCACAATTCATAAAAATAGGAAAATACTGGACATTCAAGCACAATTCCCTGATTAATTCTAGCACAATAGATTAAGTGAAGTGAAGAAAATATTGACTCATCACTAAGTTTCATGGTTTTACAGGAGAATGCCCACATAGACATTTGGAGGAGTTCCACATCATGTGCTCTTCAGTGAAACCTTCACATGTCCCTGATGATCACATTTTCTTGAGGGCATTTCCGCATTCATTACAAGGAGTAGCAAGGGATTGACTTTATTGTCTTCCTTCAGGGTGTATCACTTCTTGGGAAGATCTTAAGCGATTGTTCTTGGATGAATTCTTCCCTGCTCAGTATGGTTACAACAACGATTCTGGATGGAAGGACACTAGTTTGGGATGGTATGATGCTCCACAGCAATATCAGGAAGCACCATCTCAGAATGCTTTTATGCCTCCACCAGTCCAGCAATACCAGAGTCAACAACATGATGCTCCTGTCCAAATAGCTCCTCAGCCTTCTACTTCTGAGCCTACATTGCAGGAGTTGTTGGAGCAGATGACCATGCAGAACCTTCAGTTTCAGCAAGAGAACATGCAGTTTCAGCAAGAAATAGGAGCTGTCATTCAGAGTATGATTGATCAGATAGGGCAGATGGCCACTCAACTCACTGAGGAACAGTCTCAAGATTCAGAGTTACCATTTCAGACTGTTCAGATTCCAGATGATGATGATAGTGGCATCAACATAGAAGATGGGGAGAAGAGTCATGAGCTTATTGTTGCGCCACTTACTTTCCCATCGCCCTATGGCCCCACTCTTGCACCTGAGGAGACTGCTGAAGATCTTGAGGACCAGGCAGGTATAAGCAGTAATTTTGAATCAGGTAGACAATTTTCATCTTCCACCACTTTTCCAATCTTTAGGGAAGTGGAGGAAAACATACCTAATTTTGACTATGCTGTCGATGATTATGCTGTTGATAGGTATGTTGGTGATTGTATTGTTGATGAGTCTGTTTTTAATTCTTCCTCTCTGCATGATGAGAATCAATTTTTGATATCAAATTCGTATGTTTATTCTCCATGCACTGAACATGAATCTGAGTCTGTGGTTGATATTGTTTCTGAATTTGAAATTGATTCATGTTCTGAGAGTTTATCTGTTGTTCAGCTTGTTACACTGGGATTGGGTGTTATACCCCTGTGTGTCAATTCTTTGGAACCACAATGTACTAACCATGCTGCAGGAGGTACACATGAATTTGACCAACATGCACCCATGCTGGAAGACAAAGGTGCCAGCATTCACGAAAGTTTCAACATCAACAGGCACCTGCTGAACCTGCTCATCAACAATCACTGCATTGATCCAGCTGTGGAAAACATTTCACTGCTAGATCAGATTTGGAGGATGAAGCAGTTCATCTTCAAAACCTCCTTGCTGGATACTATGGTGGAAAACATCTCCCTGAAAGTCCAAAATTGGCAACTGCCACCATGATCAGGGGAGTTTTCCTTTTCTCTTCTCCTCCTTTTCCTACTTTCATTGCACTTGTCCATGATGTGTTGATTGTTCTGATTTCTGATCTTATGCTTATGACACATTGAGGACACTGTGTAGTTTAAGTGTGGTCTATTGGGGGAGATTTTGATTTTGCTTTGATAGCTTTTGTTTTCTTTGTTAAATTTTTTCTTTTCTAGGTGGTTTTTGTCGTGTCTTGTGTACAGTTTTGCATGCTTTTCGTGAATTCTGGATTGTGATTAGGTTGTTAGTTTTCCTTCACTTCATTGATACTCTGAGATGTTGGATTCCTTGCTTTTCTATCCTTGGAACATGATCATGATGTTTGAGAGTTGAATTGATTGTGACACAAATGCCCTGTGTGAGAATTTGAGCCACTTTATGTTCTTTCTTGTGTGTGATATGTCTCTTGATTGCTTGCACATATGCCTTGGCTTGACTCTTGTTGATAATTCTTGATTGATATGCTTGTTTGGAAGTGATAAAGGCAGTTTTGTTCTTGAGCCTCTCTAGCCAAATAAGCTTACCTTGTTCTAATCCTTTGAAAACCCTTTTTGAGCCCATACTTTCCCCCATTTCTTTGTTTTGAATGCTCATACACTAGCCCTAAGTGAAAAACCATGATTACCTTAACCTTAGGGAATTTTGGAGCTTTGGAAGTGTTTTGGGAACAAGTGTGGTCTCTTGGGGGTTTCTGATGAGTTGGCTAGTTGGTTCCTCTTCTTGTTTTGTTTTGGTAAATATATGTGTATCTTGTCTTTTACAGTTTTGTTTTGAAAAGAGAGAAAAGAAAAGAGACAGGATGAAAAAAAAGAAAGCAGAAAAATAGTGAAAAAAAAAATGTGAATAATTGTGATTAATGGAGTCAAGAAGAGGATGGAATTAGAGGTTGTGGGTGTGTTTGAATGTGTTTACACTTGTTCCCCATTGTTCCTCTATTCCTTATGGTTTATAGCTTCTTATCCAGATATATCCTGCCTTGTCCTAGGCCCCATTACAACCATGAAAAGACCTTTTGATTTGAACATGCGTATGTGCTTGAGTGTTGATATTAGAGGCTTGCCAAGTCTATTTGTGTTTGCTTTCTTGAGTGCATTGAGTGACATTGATTTACCTTAAACACTTGAGAGAAACACTGATTGTGTGCATCTGTGAGGCTTTGTTGCTTTTGATTCATCTCTTGAGCTGATTGATCATTTTGCCATGTCTTGAATTGCTTGGGATGATTCTTTGAGTATCTGCTTTCATTGACTTTGTGTGGGATTCTGCCTATACCTTTTACTGTCCAGATTTTGTGAGAATTGTGCAACTGTGTTCCTGTTTTGGAGTCTTTGTTGTCTGTCTGTCGAGTCTGTGTCACCTTCCTGATGTTTGAGTAGTTCCCTGGTTTTCGTCTTGGTTTTGCCCAGGAGTGCAAAAGACTAAGTGTGGTCTATTTTGATGAGTCAATATTTTCTTCACTTCACTTAATCTATTGTGCTAGAATTAATCAGGGAATTGTGCTTGAATGTCCAGTATTTTCCTATTTTTACGAATTGTGCTTAATTTGACCAAAAATTGTTATTTTAATTAATTTGGATTATTTGAGCTTATTATTTTCATTTTGGATTGTAGGAAAATTTTGAAAATATAATTTGGGACATTTTGGAGGTCCAAAGAAAATGCTACATCAAATATACTTTAAACTAAAATGAAAGGAGGTGTGAATTTCATTTTTGGGGTGCTTCAAATGGAAAAGGAGGTGTGCACAAAGAAAAAGGCAACAACACACCCAGCCCATGGAAATTAATTGGAGTGGTGCTGGAATGAGGAGGGCGTTTAGCAATTTCTTTGGCTGCCACGTCCAGCTTGGATTTTAGGGAGGCTTTCGGTCCAGCAAAAGCAGCTACGGATGGGGGGCTTCACGCGTAGACTGGGAAGCACAGGGGTGTGTCCAGCAAGCGGTCCAACTTTCATGAATGTGAGGCGCGTCCAGCTAGCTGTGAGAAGGAGGACCTTCATTTTTTAGAAGTGCACATCATAGCCTATGATGAAGTGACGCGTCCAGGGCTTTTGGAAGAAAAACGATGATTAAAGAGAAGTGTTGGTGGACGAAGTGGACGAAGTGGACGAAATGGAGGAAGTGGACGAAGTAGAGGAAGTGGACGAAATGGACGAATTGAAGGAAGAGGACGAGTGCACGAAGTGGACGACGTTGACCAAATGGATGAAGTTGACGAAGTGGACGAAGTGGACGAAGTGCACTAAGTGGACGAAGTGGACGATCTGGACGAACTGGACGAAGTTGATGAAGTGGACGACGTTGACGAAATGGACGAAGTGGACGAAGTGGAAGAAGTGGACGAAGTGGACGATGTAGACGAAGTGCACGAAGTGGACGAAGTGGACGAAGTGGACGAAGTGGACGAAGTGGACGAAGTTGACGAAGTGGACGAAGTTGACGAAATTGACAAAGTGGACGAAGTGGAGGAACTGTAGGAAGTGCAGAAAGTGGGCGAAATGGACCAAGTGGGCGAAGTTGGCGAAGTTGACGAAGGGGACAAAGTGGACGAAATGGAGGAAGTGCACGAAGTAGAGGAAGTGGAGGAAGTTGATGAAATGGGCGAAATGGACCAAGTGGACGAAGTTGGCGAAGTTGACGAAGTGGACGAAATGGAGGAAGTGGACGAAGTGGAGAAGGTAGAGAAAGTGGACGAAATGGACGAATTGGAGGAAGAGGACCAGTGCACGAACTGGACGACATTGACCAAATGGATGAAGTTGACGAAGTGGACGAAGTGCACTAAGTGGAAGAAGTGGACGATCTGGACGAACTGGACGAAGTTGACGAAGTGGACGAAGTTGACGAAATGGACGAAGTGGACGAAGTGGAAGAAGTGGACGAAGTGGACGCAGTAGACGAAGTGGACGAAGTGGACGAAGTGGACGAAGTGGACGAAATGGGCGAACTGGACGTTGTGGACGAAGTGGACGAAATGGACGAAGTGGACGAAGTGGACGAAGTGGACGAAGTGGACGAAGTGGACAAAGCGGACGAAGTGGACGAAATGGACGCAATGGACGAAGTGGACGAAGTGGACGAAGTGGAAGAGAAGGAGGAAGTGAACGAAGTGGAGGAAGTTGACGAAATGGACGAAGTGGATGAAGTGGAGGAAGTGGATGAAGTGGACGAAGTGGAGGAACTGTAGGATGTGCAGAAAGTGGGCGAAATGGACCAAGTGGACGAAGTTGGCCAAGTTGATGAAGTTGACGAAGGGGACGAAGTGGACGAAATGGAGGAAGTGGACGAATTGGACGAAGTGGAGGAAGTAGAGGAAGTGGACGAAATGGACGAATTGGAGGAAGAGGACGAGTGCACGAAGTGGACGACGTTGACCAAATGGATGAAGTTGACGAAGTGGACGAAGTGCACTAAGTGGACGAAGTGGACGAAGTGGACGAAGTTGACGAAATGGACGAAGTGGAAGAAGTGGACGAAGTAGACGAAGTGGACGAAGTAGACGAAGTGGACGAAGTGGACGAAGTGGACGAAGTGGGCGAACTGGACGAAGTGGACGAAGTGGACGAAGTGGACGAAATGGACAAAGTGGAGGAAGTGGACGAAGTGGACGAAGAGGAGGAAGTGGATGAAGCGGACGAAGTGGACGAAATTGACGAAGTGGACGAAGTGGAGGAAGTGGAAGAGAAGGAGGAAGTGAACGAAGTGGAGGAAGTTGACGAAATGGACGAAGTGGATGAAGTGGAGGAAGTGGAGGAAGTGGAGGAAATGGAGGAAGTGCAGGAAATGGAGGAAGTGCAGGAAGTGAAGGAAGTTAAGGAAGTGGACGAAATTGACGAAGTTGTCGAAGTGGAGGAAGTGGACAAAGTGGAGGAAGTGGAGGAAGTGAACGAAGTAGAGGAAGTTGATGAAATGGACGAAGTGGACGAAGTTGTCGAAGTAGAGGAAGTGGAGGAAGTAGAGGAAGTGGAAGAAGTGGACGAAGTGGACGAAGTTGACGAATTTGACGAAGTGGACGAAGTTGACAAAGTGGACGAAGTGGAGGAACTGTAGGAAGTGCAGAAAGTGGGCGAAATCGACCAAGTGGACGAAGTTGGCGAAGTTGACGAAGTGGACGAAATGGAGGAAGTGGACGAAATGGACGAAGTGGACGAAGTGGAGGAAGTAGACGAAGTGGACGAAGTTGACGAAATGGACGAAGTGGACGAAGTGGAAGAAGTGGGCGAATTGGACGAAGTGGGCGAACTGGACGAAGTGGAGGAAGTGGAGGAAATGGAGGAAGTGCAGGAAGTGGAGGAAGTTGAGGAAGTGGACGAAATTGACGAAGTTGACGAAGTTGTCGAAGTGGAGGAAGTGAAAAAACTGGAGGAAGTGGAGGAAGTGAACGAAGTGGAGGAAGTTGACAAAATGGGCGAAGTGGATGAAGTGGACGAAGTTGTCGAAGTGGAGGAAGTGGAGGAAGTGGAGGAAGTAGAGGAAGTGGACGAAGTGGAGGAAGTGGACGAAGTTGACGAAGTGGACGAAGTTGACGAAGTTGACAAAGTGGACGAAGTGGAGGAACTGTAGGAAGTGCAGAAAGTGTGCGAAATGGACCAAGTGGGCGAAGTTGGCGAAGTTGACGAAGGGGACGAAGTGGACGAAATGGAGGAAGTGGACAAAGTGGACGAAGTAGAGGAAGTGGAGGAAGTTGATGAAATGGACGAAGTGGATGAAGTGGAGGAAGTGGAGGAAGTGGAGGAAATGGAGGAAGTGCAGGAAGTGGAGGAAGTTGAGGAAGTGGACGAAATTGACGAAGTTGTCGAAGTGAAGGAAGTGGACACAGTGGAGGAAGTGGAGGAAGTGAACGTAGTGGAGGAAGTTGACGAAATGGACGAAGTGGATGAAGTGGACGAAGTTGTCGAAGTGGAGGAAGTGGAGGAAGTAGAGGAAGTGGAAGAAGTGGACGAAGTTGACGAATTGGACGAAGTTGACGAAGTGGAGGAACTGTAGGAAGTGCAGAAAGTGGGCGAAATGGACCAAGTGGACGAAGTTGGCGAAGTTGACGAAGTGGACGAAATGGAGGAAGTGGACGAAGTGGAGGAAATAGAGGAAGTGGACGAAATGGACGAATTGGAGGAAGAGGACGAGTGCACGAACTGGACGACATTGACCAAATGGATGAAGTTGACGAAGTGGACGAAGTGCACTAAGTGGAAGAAGTGGACGATCTGGACGAACTGGACGAAGTTGACGAAGTGGACGAAGTTGACGAAATGGACGAAGTGGACGAAGTGGACGAAGTGGAAGAAGTGGATGAAGTGGACGAAGTAGACGAAGTGGACGAAGTAGACGAAGTGGACGAAGTGGACGAAGTGGACGAAGTGGGCGAACTGGACGTTGTGGACGAAGTGGACGAAATGGACGAAGTGGAGGAAGTGGACGAAATGGACGAAGAGGAGGAAGTGGACAAAGCGGACGAAGTGGACGAAATGGACGAAGTGGACGAAGTGGACGAAGTGGAAGAGAAGGAGGAAGTGGACGAAGTGGAGGAAGTTGACGAAATGGACGAAGTGGATGAAGTGGAGGAAGTGGATGAAGTGGACGAAGTGGAGGAACTGTAGGATGTGCAGAAAGTGGGCGAAATGGACCAAGTGGACGAAGTTGGCCAAGTTGATGAAGTTGACGAAGGGGACGAAGTGGACGAAATGGAGGAAGTGGACGAATTGGACGAAGTGGAGGAAGTAGAGGAAGTGGACGAAATGGACGAATTGGAGGAAGAGGACGAGTGCACGAAGTGGACGACGTTGACCAAATGGATGAAGTTGACGAAGTGGACGAAGTGCACTAAGTGGACGAAGTGGACGAAGTTGACGAAGTGGACGAAGTTGACGAAATGGACGAAGTGGAAGAAGTGGACGAAGTAGACGAAGTGGACGAAGTAGACGAAGTGGACGAAGTGGACGAAGTGGACGAAGTGGACGAAGTGGGCGAACTGGACGAAGTGGACGAAGTGGACGAAGTGGACGAAGAGGAGGAAGTGGATGAAGCGGACGAAGGGGACGAAATTGACGAAGTGGACGAAGTGGAGGAAGTGGAAGAGAAGGAGGAAGTGAACGAAGTGGAGGAAGTTGACGAAATGGACGAAGTGGATGAAGTGGAGGAAGTGGAGGAAGTGGAGGAAATGGAGGAAGTGGAGGAAATGGAGGAAGTGCAGGAAGTGAAGGAAGTTAAGGAAGTGGACGAAATTGACGAAGTTGACGAAGTTGTCGAAGTGGAGGAAGTGGACAAAGTGGAGGAAGTGAACGAAGTAGAGGAAGTTGATGAAATGGACGAAGTGGACGAAGTTGTCGAAGTAGAGGAAGTGGAGGAAGTAGAGGAAGTGGAAGAAGTAGAGGAAGTGGACGAAGTTGACGAATTCGACGAAGTGGACGAAGTTGACAAAGTGGACGAAGTGGAGGAACTGTAGGAAGTGCAGAAAGTGGGCGAAATCGACCAAGTGGACGAAGTTGGCGAAGTTGACGAAGTGGACGAAATGGAGGAAGTGGAAGAAATGGACGAAGTGGACGAAGTGGAGGAAGTAGACGAAGTGGACGAAGTTGACGAAATGGACGAAGTGGACGAAGTGGAAGAAGTGGGCGAAGTGGACGAAGTGGGCGAATTGGACGAAGTGGACGAAGTGGAGGAAGTGGAGGAAATGGAGGAAGTGCAGGAAGTGGAGGAAGTTTAGGAAGTGGACGAAATTGACGAAGTTGACGAAGTTGTCGAAGTGGAGGAAGTGGACAAAGTGGAGGAAGTGGAGGAAATGAACAAAGTGGAGGAAGTTGACAAAATGGATGAAGTGGACGAAGTTGTCGAAGTGGAGGAAGTGGAGGAAGTGGAGGAAGTAGAGGAAGTGGACGAAGTGGAGGAAGTGGACGAAGTTGACGAAGTTGACAAAGTGGACGAAGTGGAGGAACTGTAGGAAGTGCAGAAAGTGGGCGAAATGGACCAAGTGGGCGAAGTTGGTGAAGTTGACGAAGGGGACGAAGTGGACGAAATGGAGAAAGTGGACAAAGTGGACGAAGTAGAGGAAGTGGAGGAAGTTGATGAAATGGACGAAGTGGATGAAGTGGAGGAAGTGGAGGAAGTGGAGGAAATGGAGGAAGTGTAGGAAGTGGAGGAAGTTGAGGAAGTGGACGAAATTGACGAAGTTGTCGAAGTGGAGGAAGTGGACAAAGTGGAGGAAGTGGAGGAAGTGAACGTAGTGGAGGAAGTTGACGAAATGGACGAAGTGGATGAAGTGGACGAAGTTGTCGAAGTGGAGGAAGTGGAGGAAGTAAAGGAAGTGGAAGAAGTGGAGGAAGTGGACGAAGTTGACGAATTGGACGAAGTGGACGAAGTTGACGAAGTGGACGAAGTAGAGGAAGTGGAGGAAGTGGAGGAAGTGCAGGAAGTGGAGGAAGTGGACGAAGTTGACGAAGTTGAAGAAGTGGACGAAGTCAACGAAGTGGACGAAGTGGACCAAGTAGAGGAAGTGGAGGAAGTGGAGGAAGTGCTGAAAGTGGAGGAAGTGGATGAAGTTGACGAAGTTGACGAAGTGGACGAAGTGGACAAAGTGGAGGAAGTGGAGGAAGTTGGGGAAGTGGACGAAGTAGACGAAGTGGACGAAGTAGAGGAAGTGGAGGAAGTGCAGGAAGTGCAGGAAGTGGAGGAAGTTAAGGAAGTGGACGAAGTTGACGAAGTTGAAGAAGTGGACGAAGTGAACGAAGTGGACGAAGCGGACGAAGTGGACCAAGTGGAGGAAGTGGAGGAAGTGCTGAAAGTGGAGGAAGTGGACGAAGTTGACGAAGTTGATGAAGTGGACGAAGTGGACAAAGTGGAGGAAGTGGGGGAAGTGGATGAAGTGGACGAAATGGACGAAGTGGACGAAGTGGACGAAGAGGAGGAAGTGGACGAAATGGACGAAGTGGAGGAAGTGGACGAAGAGGAGGAAGTGAACGAAGTGAAGGAAATTGACGAAATGGACGAAGTGCATGAAGTGGAGGAAGTGGAGGAAGTGGACGAAGTGGAGGCAATGGAGGATGTGCAGGAAGTGGAGGAAGTGGACGAAATTGACGAAGTTGACGAAGTTGTCGAAGTGGACGAAGTGGACAAAGTGGAGGAAGTGGAGGAAGTGAACGAAGTGGAGGAAGTTGACGAAATGGACGAAGTGGATGAAGTGGACGAAGTTGTCGAAGTGGACGAAGTGGACGAAGTGGAGGAAGTGGAGGAAGTGGAGGAAGTGGACGAAGTTGCCGAAGTTGACGAAGTTGACGAAGTGGACGAAGTGGACGAAGTTGACGACGTGGAAGAAGTGGAGGAAGTGTAGGAAGTGCAGGAAGTGGGCGAAATGGACGAAGTTGACGAAGTGGGCGAAATGGACGAAGTTGACGAAGTGGATGAAGTGGACGAAATGGACGAAGTGAACGAAATGGAGGAAGTGGACGAAGTGGAGGAAGTGGACGAAGTTCACGAAGTTGACGTAGTGGACGAAGGGGACGAAGTTCACGAAATGGACGAAGTGGAGGAAGTGGAGGAAGTAGGCGAAATGGACGAAATGGACGAAGTTGACGGACTGGACGAAGTGGAGTAAGTGGACGAAGTTGACGAAGTGGACGAAGTGGAGCAAGTGGAGGAAGTGGAGGAAGTGGACGAAGTAGAGGAAGTGGAGGAAGTGGAGGAAGTGCAGGAAGTGGAGGAAGTGGGCGGAGTGGACGAAGTTGACGAAGTGGACGGAGTGGAGGAAGTGGAGGAAGTTCACGAAATGGAGAAAGTGGACGAAGTTGACGAAGTGGAGGAAGTGGAGGAAGTGGACGAAATGGACGAGATGGAGGAAGAGGACGAGTGCACGAAGTGGACGACGTTGACGAAGTGGATGAAGTTAACGAAGTGGACGAAGTGCACAAAGTGGACGAAGTGGACGAAGTGGACGAACTGGACGAAGTTGACGAAGTGGACGAAGTTGACAAAATGGACGAAGTGGACGAAGTGGAAGAAGTGGATGAAGTGGACGAAGTGGACCAGGTGGACGAATGGGACGAAGTGGACGAAGTGGACGAAATGGACGAAGTGGAGGAAGTGGACGAAGTGGACGAAGTTGACGAAGTTGAAGAAGTGTACGAAGTGGACGAAGTGGAGGAAATTGAGGAAGTGGAGGAAGTGTTGAAAGTGGAGGAAGTGGATGAAGTGGACGAAGTTGACGAAGTGGACGAAGTGAATGAAGTGGAGGAAGTGGAGGAAGTGGAGGAAGTGGGGGAAGTAGACAAAGTGGACGAAGTTGACGAAGGTGACGAAGTGGACGAAGTGGACGAAGGGGAAGAAGTAGACGAAGTGGACGAAGTGGACGAAGTGGACGAGGTGGACGAGGTGGACGAAGTTGACAAAGTTGAAGAAGTGGACGAAGTGGAGGAAGTGGAGGAAGTGCTGAAAGTGGAGGAAGTGGATGAAGTGGACGAAGTTGACGAAGTGGACGAAGTGGACGAAGTGGAGGAAGTGGAGGAAGTGGAGGAAGTGGAGGAAGTGGGGTGATAACAGTTGAAAAACTGTTATTTTCATGCTTAAAATTTATACTAAAAGCAACCTTTATACTTAGAAACTAACTTGAAATCATGCTTTTACTCATATTTTCAGAAATAAGCGAGCTGGACAGGTTTATGCTTGATTTCAGTGTTTTTGTGCAGGTTTTAAGGTGAATTTGGTGAAAGAAGTGAAGAAGGAGAGAGATGGAATCAAAAAAGACATCAAAAAGTGCAAATGGAGAAGCCGCAACTACCGCTCAACGGCAGTTTACCGCTGAGCGGAACTCAGAAGTTCACGGGAGGTCCGCTGAGGGGCAAAATGGCCGTTGAGGGGAAGAACCGGGTTTACGCACTCACCGCTGAGCGGTACTTTACCGCTGAGCGGCACTATTTTTGGGCTTAGGCCTAATTTTCTAGGGTTTGTATCTTTGGCTGGGACGAAGCAAACACTCTCTCTTCCACCCCTTTGAAGGAGGATCTTGGATGCTCAGGCTACCTCTTCACCTTTTTAGGGTTTTATCTTTCATTCTTTCATTATTGTTCATCTAGGTTCACCATGAATATGGTGAACTAAACCTTGTATGTTTGTTGGGGACTCAATGTAATCTTTTGAAGCTCTCATATATGGAATTTGTGCTTGGATCTTAATCTAAGACTTATGCTTTCTTTCATCATTAGTTAGGGTTTTTCCTCTTTGCTCAAGGCTTGCTTTGTTTAACTCATTCAATGCATGATTATTGATTTTGTCGATACGGGAACGTACGGGAAAGTCTAGATCCAGGGAATTACTCCCAATAGTATATTGGTTGTCGTTAAGGTCCTGTGCTAAAAGAACTAATTATTAGGAATGCTAGGAATTGTATGAACTCGTAATTGGGGATAGGCCTTCTTAACAAGGTAATTTAGAGAGTGGCATTAACAATGATGACTTGAATGTTGAATTCCTAAAATATATGAGAGTGGATAAGATGAAATTGACCCCCAACAACATACACATCCATATATTCCATTGAAAGTATTTGTCTTTTGTTTTAGCCATTGATCACCCTCATGCATACATGTTTATTTTCGTCTTTTGCATATAAAAAAATTCAATTATTTTGTTATTAAGTCTTAGCTAATCAACAAATCACATAACTAAACTAGGCCGTGAGTCCTTTGGGAGAACGATACTTGGTCTTACCAAGTTTATTACTTGAAACGATTCGGTCATACTTGCCGATTGTAAAACAAGTTTGTGACATCATATTTTGGTGATCATAAATTTGTCCATCAAGTTTTTGGCGCCGTTGCCGGGGACTCGTGGTTTAACTGGTTAATTTGTGTGAATATTTATTATCTTTGACTTTAATTTTGAATTTCTGTTTTTATTTTCGGTTTTTATTTTCGGTTTTTATTTTATTTGATTTTATTTTATTTTATTTTATTTTCTGAATATTATATCTTCTCCTATATCTTTTTGTGCTAACCAATTTTTTTTAGGCTTTTGTTTTCTTGTGCATGCAGGAAGCAATTAGAACAAGGAGCAAGAAAACAACAGAACCTCTTCTTGAAGGTCTTGACGAGAGTAGACGGAGGAGAAGAATCCGAACATCTAGAGAACTCTTCCCTTCTCCGGAAACTCTGTTGCAACCATCACCACAAGGTTCTGACCCTAGCACAGAAAATATGGAGAACAATAATAATAGAAGAACTCTTGCTGATTACACCAATATTACTGGACCTCAGCACTTTAACAGTATAGCTAGACCTAGAGTCAACGCAGCTAACATGGAGGTCAAACCAGCATTAATCCAACTGGTGAAGAGCAATCAATTCAACGGGTTATCTCATGAAAGCCCGTATGAGCACCTCACTACATTTAATGAGATTTGCAACACAGTCAAAATAAATGGGGTGCCAGATGAAGCGATCAAACTTAGCTTGTTTCCTTTCTCATTGGGAGGCAATGCTAAGCTTTGGTTAAATTCTTTCCCAGAAGAAAGTTTCACAGAGTGGGAAGCAGTGGTAACCAAATTTTTAAACAAGTACTTTCCACAATCAAAGGTGACTAAAGGCAAGCAAGAGATTTCTTCATTTAAGCAGGGCATGGAAGAATCACTAGGGCATGCATGGGACAGGTATAAAAGCTTGTTACGTAAAACTCCCACGCATGGTTTTGAAGATCAGGAAGTAGTCTTAACTTTCCTTGGAGGTCTTGGTTCACAAACCAAGATGATGCTGGATGCCTCAGCAGGAGGCAATATTAAATGGAAAACTCCAGAGGAAGCAACAGAGATTATAGAAAACATGGCTACTAGTGATAATGAGCTGCACAGTGAGAGAGGAGCTCCTATGCAACAAAAAGGAGTCCTTCATTTACAGACACATGATGCCCTGCTAGCTCAAAACAAAATTCTAACTCAACAGCTGGAGACTCTTACTAAAACTCTTGCACAATTACCCAAAGAGTTGAAGATTGCTGCACAGGTACAATCCCAGTTGTGCGAATTGTGTGGAGGTGACCATATCAATGGTCAATGTGCCTTTCCAGTTGAAGTCGTAGAGGATGTAAACTACATGACCAATCAATACCGTCAAGGGAGCTACAATCAGGGGTGGAAACCACACCCAAGTATTGGTCAAGGGCAAACTGGGCAAGCTGGTCAATATAATAAGCAGCAGTAGCAACCCACCTTATGGCAACAGTTATCTATGCTTAATGAAAGGTCCATGAGGATGGAGGAAACTCTCAACAATTTCATACAGAAAACTGAGTCTACCCAAAAGAGCACTGAAGCTGCTATCAAAAATTTGGAGACTCAGATGGGGCAGATCACTAAGCAGGTGGAAGAAAGGCCAAACAGAAATTTTGGGGCTAATACTGAGGTTAACCCCAGAGAAGAATGCAAGGTGGTAGAGAGTACTGAAGATGAGAAAGTTGAGTTAGATACAGAAGAGAGAAGAGAAATAGAGAGCAAAAGCACTTTTCCTTTTCCAATACATCAAGGGAAACAACTGGACTTCACAGAATTATTTAAAATGGTGGATAATGATGCACCTTGGGAGCAGATTCTACAACAGATTACAGTTTACACTAAAACTAATGAAGACATCTCTACAAAGAAAAGACGTAGAGATGATGAGGCAAAGGAGTGTATAACTGTTAAAAAAGAGCCATTCCCTCCTAAAGCAACAGATCCAGGCAGCTTTTCTATCCCTTGTACCATAGGAAAGAAAAGGGTGAAGAAAGCTCTTCTTGATTTAGGTTCAAGTGTTAACTTGATACCTTACTCTTTACTGGAGCAAATCGGCAATGTTAATATGAAACCTGTAAAGGTTAAGTTAGTAATGGTTGATGGATCTTCAAAGGAACCATGTGGGATTGCAAAGGACGTTATAGTTTGTGTTGGCAAACTCCAGTTCTTGGCCGACTTTGTGGTGATGAAGATGGAGACAGAGAAGATACCTATCATACTTGGAAGACCGTTTATGAAAACGGCCAAAGCAATCATTGATGTAAATGAAGGTATAGTGGTGCTCCAGGACCGAGAGGAGAGAGTGGTTGTAGATGTCTCTAAAGATGAGACACAAGCATAGGAGGAAGAAGCTAGTTATAAAGCTGCATTTCAAGATGCACACATGACTAGCCATAAAGATGAAAATCCCAAGGTTGCAGATAACCATTGTTTGTTGTTTCAGGTGAGAAAGGAAGAAAAGATTGGAAGAGGATGAGAAATTCCTGATGACTGGGAGAAAGGAAGACCCCAACTTGGTGCACCTGTGAGAATCAAAAACAAGTTGTGGGTTGTGAAAGGCTTCAAAGAGAAGGAGATGATAGAGATAGAATCTCCATGTCTTAGAAGAATCAAAACAATGCACAGGAAACAGCTGAGGAGTTGGTAGGAGAACAACATCAACTATGAATAAGGAACTTGATCTTTACTGGGTCAAGCTAGTGACGTTAAAAGAGCGCTTGCTGGGAGGCAACCCAGTGATTTAAAAACTTTTGATTTTATTTTGGTTTTGTAATTTTTAATTTGTTGAACATTATTGTGTAAATATTTTGTTGGATATAGTATCTACTGAAGGATGCTAAGTTGTAACACCTACTGATGGATGTTGGTGAGAAAATTTTGCACCTACTGATGGATGCTGGTAAGTTTGTAACACCTACTGAGGGGTGTTGGTGGATTTTGGGTCAGGCTCGTGACGTTAAACAAGCGCTACCTGGGAGGCAACCCAGTTGATTGATTGTTTTTGTTTGTTTCATTTTAGTTGCATAATAGGGTTTGCATAAGTATTTTAAGCATTGAATTATAGGGAACCATTGAGGGGCATGCCTAGGAGACACGTAGGTTAAGAAAAGAAGGAGAAGAGCACTTCACGAAAGTGCCGCTGAGCGGTACTCTCGTAGATGGGCTTTAGTTCCCCTTAGCGGGACCCGAGCCCATTAGGGTATTTTTAAACCCTAAGCTGTGTAATTGTTCATTCTTTCAGGCTCTTCTAATCACAAGCACTCCCACATACCTTCTCCAAGGTTTTCCACATATTTTCACTCTTCCCTCTTAAGAAAACTTCTCTTCCACTCACTTTTTCACTAGTGTGTCATCAAAGTTTGGGGTTGGAAGAGAGCATTTTAGCTTGGAAGCATTCTCATTGCATCTAGTATCTCCACCCAAGTAAGTAAAATGCATTTTGTTCATTCTAGGGTTCTTGATTTTGAATGTGATTGTCAAAGCATGATTATTTAGGGGTTTTGATTTCTATGCATGATTTGATGATATATTTGATGTTTGAACTGATTAAACTGCATGATTATGAACTGGAAAACTGAAAATTGCATTTGGGTGGAGTTAGGACAGCTTTAAAAGAGGTTTTTCAAAACTCTGTAGAATTACCGCTCAGGGGTAAACTGTCGCTGAGCGGCACTCTGCCAGACCTGAGTTTTCTTGAATTTTTGCGTTCTGGACTAAGGCACTGGTGGCGCTGAGGGGAAATTCTGGCCCTCAGCGGTGGTTTAGCTTCGAAAGGAGTTGTGTTCTGTGTTCTACTAATGATTAACATCATGTTCTGTGGTTTTGTATTTGTGTTTGAATGTAGGAATGGCATCCTCTTCAGGAAAGAGATTGAAAACCATGGCAACCAAGAGAAAGGAAAAGGAACCAGAACAGTCCCACTCTAGTAGGTTCCACTCTAGGAAACATGAGAAGCACTTTAGGGTGGTTCAGGACAGGAGACTTCTGATGGAAAGAAAAGTTGGAATGATACCTAACTTTGCTCCTCAATTTGGAGAGCAAGTGTTAGGGAATGACTGGGGAAAGCTAGCCACATATCCTGCACCTGCCAACATAGCTGTGGTAAAAGAGTTCTACACCAATGCAAAGAAGATTGGTGGCTATCCAACTGAAAATTATCTGGGCTATGTTAGAGGCCATGCTATCAGGTATGATCCTGATTCTGTCAATAACTTCCTGGAAACTGTGTGGGCTGGTGAGCAGTGCCAGTTTGCTCTTTGTATGGAGGAAGGTGCTGATTATGAGGATGTAGAGAGAGTACTATGCATACCTGGAGGACACTTCCAAAGGAATAGATCTGGCTCAGTGGTTAACATTAGGAGGACGAATTTGACTCCTCTTGCAAAGTATTGGATGGCATTTTCTCATGCCAACATTCAGCCATGTTCACATGTGTCAGATATTACTCTCAGCAGGGCACTCTTCATCTACTGTGCTATCAGGAACTTAAATGTTAACATTGGGCAGGTGATAGCTGATGAGATTAGTGTGTGTCCCAATACCTCAAACAACAAAGCACCCTTGGGACATCCAGCTCACAGGTGGACTATGGATGAATTTCATAATGTGGTAGCTTGGCCAGAGGAGCCAGTGCAAGGAGGAGGAGCTGAAGCAGCTGAAGCTTCAGCTAGAGAGATGGAAGAAGATGAAGCTGATGATGATGATGCATTTGAAGATGATGAAGATGAGGAGGAAGAGGAAGATACAGAGGACAGCTCAGATTGATGAGGAGCTGAGATAGCATTTACTGATGAATGTTATCATATGCTTATGCTTTTGTTGGTTTAAGTTTTCTGAACTTATTTGTTTTTGTTTTTAGATTAGGGTTTGATGTACTCTATTGGAAACCTGGTTTGTTATGATGGTTTGCTATTAACTGTGATTGTGTGATAAGTAATGCTGAATGATGCTTATTGATTGATTGATGTTGAGATGATGTGCACATTAAAATGCTTATATAGATGATTCACAAGCTTTTTGAACAAATGCAGGATATTATGATTGTGATTGTGAGATTAAGCAGGATGTGTATGTCAAATGTGAATGAGCTTATATGTGAGGTTTTGAGCTCCAGAGTTGTTATTGTTGAATGCTATTACTTTGGAAACATGAATGATTTTGCCCAGGTTTTCTATGATTGAATCAATTGCTTGTTTTGCATCATGTGATCAAGGTCGTTTGTTGGAACCCTTTTTATTGGCCAAATTCATAAATTTAGCCCACTAAAAGAGAACACTTTGTGTTCTATCCTTTGAACCCTTAGCCTTGAACATAAATTGAAAACCCTTGAAAATCTTTACCTTGAGTTAAGTAGAAGATATTGTGTGGTATTGTTAAATGTTCAAGTTTGGGGTTGTTGGGAAAACATGAAAAAGGAAAAGCATTGAGCTAAGAGCTAAAAAGGAAGAATATGCAAAGAAAAGAAAAGAAAAGAAAAAGAAGCAAAGCTCAATGCAAGTGCAAAAGGCAAGTTGGGAAAAATAAGACTAATTGTGTTGATTATGATTCTCTTAACTCAAGGATTTTGTGATCCAGAAAAACCAATTTTCTTGTTAGCCCAGCCACATTATAAGCCATTGAAAAGTCCTTGTGATGATGCATGCTTGTGAATGTTTTTGATTGTGGTAAAATGAAAGGCAAAGTTGATTCATGTGACATGGTGATAGTAGAGTGAATGAGTGATTACCTCTTATACACTTGTGTGTGAGTGAAACACTTTACCTAGTGAGGAAATATTCCATGAACACATGAACATCCATGCTTAATTGATTGATCATTCATGAAAAATAGCATTTGTTGGAATTTAAATGACTTTGTGAACACTAAAGCATGTGCACATCTTGATTGAACTCTTGGTCATAAGTTTGATTGAAGTTTTTACTTATCTTGAAAAAGAGGATTTTTGAATAAGTGAACCATCATATGATCTGGTTGAAGATTGAGTTACATCTTATTTGCTTGAGGACAAGCAAAGTTCTAAGTTTGGGGTTGTGATAACAGTTGAAAAACTGTTATTTTCATGCTTAAAATTGATACTAAAAGCAACCTTTATACTTAGAAACTAGCTTGAAATCATGCTTTTACTCATATTTTCAGAAATAAGAGAGCTGGACAGGTTTATGCTTGATTTCAGTGTTTTTGTGCAGGTTTTAAGGTGAATTTGGCGAAAGAAGTGAAGAAGGAGAGAGATGGAATCAGAAAAGACATCAAAAAGTGCAAATGGAGAAGCCGCAACTACCGCTCAGCGGCAGTTTACCGCTGAGCGGCACTCAGAAGCTCACGGGAGGTCCGCTGAGGGGCAAAATGGCCGCTGAGGGGAAGAACCGGGCTCACGCACTCACCGCTGAGCGGCACTATTTTTGGGCTTGGGCCTAATTTTCTGTAATTTACGAATAGTATATAAGCTTTAGGGTTTCCTAGGGTTTGTATCTTTGGCTGGGACAAAGCAAACACTCTCTTTTCCACCCCTTTGAAGGAGGATCTTGGATGCTCAGGCTACCTCTTCACCTTTTTAGGGTTTTATCTTTCATTCTTTCATTATTGTTCATCTAGGTTCACCATGAATATGGTGAACTAAACCTTGTATGTTTGTTGGGGAATCAATGTAATCTTTTGAAGCTCTCATATATGGAATTTGTGCTTGCATCTTAATCTAAGACTTATTGATGAGAGGGTCACACCTCACACAAAAGTTGATTGCAAAATTAATGCAGTATAGTACTAGGCAGTGACTCCTAAGTCGTCTCTCAAGGACCAAATGTGGGTTTAGTCTCAGATCAAACACGAAGTGGGGGGTTGATGAAGAGTGTTTTTGTGATTCAAAATGAACTAAATTAAAACTTAAAATTAAACACAACTGAATACAATTAAAGATATTCAAATGCATCACCTAAACTAGAACATTAAATGCACAATGTTGTAAGCTATCCTACACATTCACCACCAAAAAAAATCATTTCAACATATAATATAAAATATTTTAAGGCAAAAGAAATAAAAGAAATTAAACTTCTCTACCATTAACCACTCATTCATCTATCAAAAGAAATTGAAATTGGCAAATACTTCTAAAACATACTCCTTGGCCGTGACACTTCCAAGAGTTCTCTTTAAAGAAAATTAAAATCATTGGAATGCTTCTTCCTTCCAGCATGGTGCCCTTCCAACATCTTCTCTCAAATTACCACCGTACAACTACTACTCCCATCTAATGAAAAATTCTCAGAGAAATGAAAGAATTGCATCACGTGGGTGCTTCTTCTTTCTTCACGTAATTCACCAGCCACTGCCACTTTTTGCTTTCTAAAGTGGATGACTTATTCTCCACATGACAGCTGCACCGTGACCCCACTTACCTTCAAAAACCGTGCTCTCTTCTTTCATCAAGGAAAGGAAATGATTTGACACCATGAGCATGTTCTTTTAACTAAAATAAATTAACTTTTTCTAAAAGAAACCACCCATCACCGTGAGCAACTCTTCGTGGCTTCCCATCAACTTTCAACTAATCAATTCTTCATTTCTCAAAGCATTTAATTACCAAATGAAAATGATAAAGGCTGCCAGCATGCACACTTTAACTCTAATATAAAAATAAAAATCTGGTTCAAACATGAAGACAAAATCAAGAATAAGACTCTTCAAAATTCTTCTTTGTTTCAACATAGAAAAGAAAACGAAAAAAACCTTCTACACTGCTATCACCATGCGTCTAAGAAAAGAGAATGAAATGCTTCTCTTCCCTGGTTGAAGTGTGCTTCCAGCTTGTAAAGAGTAAATGTATCACTTCCAAAATCAATCATGTGCTTTCTTGTTGCTACCCGTAACCCTCCATGCTTTCTTTCTTTCTTCCGTTCTGCTCCTTTCTCGGTGGTGGCTCTCTCCTCTCTTTCAATACTTCCCAAGATGATGATAATAATTCTCCCTAAAAAGTAACGTTCAAAGTAAAAACAAGCAAATGGTAGCTGGCTGCCTCACGGCCGTGTGCTCCTCCATTCTCATTCAAAAACAATGTTCCCCCCCAAAATCCAAGAGCAGAATGAGAGAATAAATTCCGTGAGGGGTGGCGGCTGCCCTAAGGCCGTGTGTCCTGTTTTTAATAAGGGTGGGTCCACACACAAAACCCTAAGGTGCCAAGTCATTCATGTCCACTTTTGGGTCTAAGTCTACTTACCAAAAATTGACCCAAAATGTGAGAGTTGATTCAAAAATTCTAAACTACTAAATTACAATTTAATTAATTCTACAATGTCTGTGTGGAGAGTCTTGAATTTAATTGCATTCTTCCTGATGTCCCAAAATGTATCTCCAAAATTTTTCCTGTAATTAAAAATGCACTTCATCAGCTCAGAAAACCCAAATTAGCACAATTACCAATTTCCGACCAAATTAAGCAGAATTCAGAAAACGGGGAAATAATACACAATTAAACACAATTCCCTGGTTTATTTAAGTGCAATAAACTAAATATAATTCAAGAAATAACGACTCATCACTTATGCTTTCTTTCATCATTAGTTAGGGTTTTTCCTCTTTGCTCAAAGCTTGCTTTGTTTAACTCATTCAATGCATGATTATTGATTTTGTCGATACGGGAACGTACGGGGAAGTCTAGATCCGGGGAATTACTCCCAATAGTATATTGGTTGTCGTTAAGCTCTTATGCTAAAAGAACTAATTATTAGGAATGCTAGGAATTGTATGAACTCGTAATTGGGGATAGGCCTTCTTGACGAGGTAATTTAGAGAGTGGCATTAACAATGATGACTTGAATGTTGAATTCCTAAAATATATGAGAGTGGATAAGATGAAATTGACCCCCAACAACATACTCCTCCATATATTCCATTGAAAGTATTTGTCTTTTGTTTTAGCCATTGATCACCCTCATGCATACATGTTTATTTTCGTCTTTTGCATATAAAAAAATCCAATTATTTTGTTCTTAAGTCTTAGCTAATCAACAAATCACATAACTAAACTAGGCCGTGAGTCCTTTGGGAGAACGATACTTGGTCTTACCAAGTTTATTACTTGAAACGATTCGGTCATACTTGCCGATTGTAAAACAAGTTTGTGACATCATATTTTGGTGATCATAAATTTGTCCATCATGGGGGAAGTGGACGAAGTGGACGAAGTTGACGAAGTGGACGAAGTGGAGGAAGTGGACGAAGTGGACGAAGGGGACGAAGTGGACGAAGTGGGTGAAGTGGACGAAGTGAACGAAATGGACGAAATGGAGGCAGTGGACGAAGTGGACGAAGAGGAGGAAGTGGACGAAGTGGACGAAGTGGACGAAGTGAAAGAAGTGGACGAAGTTGACGAAATGGACGAAGTTGACGAAGTGGAGGAAGTGGAGGAAGTAAGGGAAGTGGACGAAGTGGAGGAAGTGGACGAAATGGACGAAGTGGAGGAAGTGGAGGAAGAGGAGGAAGTGGACGAAATGGACGAAGTGGACGAATTGGACGAAGTGGAGGAAGCGGACGAAGAGGAGGAAGTGATAGAAGTGGAGGAAGTTGACGAAATGAATGAAGTGGATGAAGTGGAGGAAGTGGAGGAAGTGGACGAAGTGGAGGCAATGAAGGAAGTGCAGGAAGTGGACGAAGTGGACGAAGTAGAGGAAGTGGAGGAAGTGGAGGAAGTGGAGGAAGTGGAGGAAGTGGGTGGAGTGGAGGAAGTGGACGAAGTGGAGGAAGTGGAGGAAGTGGAGGAACTTCACGAAATGGATGAAGTGGACGAAGTTGACGAAGTGGACAAAGTGGAGGAAGTGGACGAAATGGCCGAAGTGGAGGAAGTGGACGAATTGGACGAAGTGGACGAAGTGGAGGAAATGGACGAAGTGGAGGAAGTGGAGGAAGTGGACGAAGAGGAGGAAGTGGACGAAGTGGAGGAAGTGGACGTAATGGAGGAAGTGAACGAAATGGACGAAGTGGAAGAAGTGGACGAAGTGGAGGAAGTGGACGAAGAGGAGGAAGTGAACGAAGTGGAGGAAGTTGACGAAATGGACGAAGTGGATGAAGTGGAGGAAGTTGAGGATGTGGACGAAGTGGAGGAAGTGGACAAAGTGGACGAAGAGGAGGAAGTGGAGGAAGTGGACGAAATTGACGAAGTGGACAAAGTGGAGGAAGTGGAGGAAGTTCACGAAATGGACGAAGTGGATGAAGTGGACGAAGTTGTTGATGTGGACGAAGTGGAGGATGTGGAGGAAGTGGAGGAAGTGGACGAAGTTGACGAAGTTGAAGAAGTGGAGGAAGTGGAGGAAGTGGAGGAAATGGAGGAAGTGGAGGAAGTGCTGGAAGTGGAGGAAGTGGATGAAGTGGACGAAGTTGACGAAGTGGTTGAAGTGGATGAAGTGGAGGAAGTGGAGGAAGTGGAGGAAGTCGGGGAAGTGGACGAAGTTGACGAAGTGGACGAAGTGGACGAAGTAGAGGAAGTGGCGGAAGTGGAGGAAGTGCAGGAAGTGGAGGAAGTGGACGAAGTGTACGAAGGTGACGAAGTTGAAGAAGTGGAAGAAGTGACGAAGTGGAGGAAGTGGAGGAAGTGGAGGAACTGGAGGAAGTACTGAAAGTGGAGGAAGTGGATGAAGTGGACGAAGTTGACGAAGTTGACGAAGTGGACGAAGTGGAGGAAGTGGAGGAAGTGGAGGAAGTGGAGGAAATGGAGGAAGTGGAGGAAGTGGGGGAAGTGGAGGAAGTGGATGAGGTGGACGAGGTGGACGACGTGGACAAAGTGGGCGAAGTGGACGAAGTGGACGAAATGGACGAAATGAAGGAAGTGGAGGATGTGGACGAAGAAGAGAAAGTGGACGAAGTGGAGGAAGTGGACGAAATGGGCGAAGTGGACGAAGTGAAAGAAGTGGACGAAGTGGACGAAGTTGACAAAGTGGACGAAGTTGACGAAATGGAGGAAGTTGACGAAGTGGACGAAGTGGAGGAAGTGGAGGAAGTGGAGGAAGTGGGGGAAGTGGAGGAAGTGGACGAAGTGGACGAAGTGGAGGAAGTGGACGAAGTGGACGAAGAGGAGGAAGTGGACGAAGTGGACGAAATGGACGAAGTGGAGGAAGTGGACGAAGTGGATGAAGTGGAGGAAGTGGACGAAGTGGATGAAGTGGAGGAAGTGGACGAAGTGGAGGCAATGGAGGAAGTGTAGGAAATGGACGAAATTGAAGAAGTTGACGAAGTTGTCGAAGTGGAGGAAGTGGACAAAGTGGAGGAAGTGGAGGAAGTGAACGAAGTGGAAGAAGTTGACGAAATGGACGAAGTGGATGAAGTGGACGAAGTTGACGAAGTGGTTGAAGTGGATGAAGTGGAGGAAGTGGAGGAAGTGGAGGAAGTCGGGGAAGTGGGCGAAGTTGACGAAGTGGACGAAGTAGAGGAAGTGGCGGAAGTGGAGGAAGTGCAGGAAGTGGAGGAAGTGGACGAAGTGTACGAAGGTGACGAAGTTGAAGAAGTGGACGAAGTGACGAAGTGGAGGAAGTGGAGGAAGTGGAGGAAGTGGAGGAAGTGCTGAAAGTGGAGGAAGTGGATGAAGTGGACGAAGTTGACGAAGTGGACGAAGTGGAGGAAGTGGAGGAAGTGGAGGAAGTGGAGGAAGTGGAGGAAGTGGAGGAAGTGGAGGAAGTGGAGGAAGTGGGGGAAGTGGAGGAAGTGGATGAGGTGGACGAGGTGGACGACGTGGACAAAGTGGGCGAAGTGGACGAAGTGGACGAAATGGACGAAATGGAGGAAGTGGAGGATGTGGACGAAGAAGAGAAAGTGGACGAAGTGGCGGAAGTGGACGAAATGGGCGAAGTGGGCGAAGTGAAAGAAGTGGACGAAGTGGACGAAGTTGACGAAATGGAGGAAGTTGACGAAGTGGACGAAGTGGAGGAAGTGGAGGAAGTGGAGGAAGTGGGGGAAGTGGAGGAAGTGGAGGAAGTGGACGAAGTGGAGGAAGTGGACGAAGTGGACGAAGACGAGGAAGTGGACGAAGTGGACGAAATGGACGAAGTGGAGGAAGTGGACGAAGTGGATGAAGTGGAGGAAGTGGACGAAGTGGATGAAGTGGAGGAAGTGGACGAAGTGGAGGCAATGGAGGAAGTGTAGGAAGTGGAGGAAATTGACGAAGTTGACGAAGTTGTCGAAGTGGAGGAAGTGGACAAAGTGGAGGAAGTGGAGGAAGTGAACGAAGTGGAAGAAGTTGACGAAATGGACGAAGTGGATGAAGTGGACGAAGTTGTCGAAGTGGACGAAGTGGAGGAAGTGGAGGAAATGGAGGAAGTGGACGAAGTTGACGAAGTGGACGAAGTGGAGGAAGTGGAGGAAGTGGAGGAAGTGCAGGAAGTGAACGAAGTTGAGGAAGTTGACGAAGTTGAGGAAGTGGACGAAGAGGAGGAAGTGGAGGAAGTGGACGAAATGGACGCAGTGGACGAAGTGGAGGAAGTGCACGAAGAGGAGGAAGTGAACGAAGTGGAGAAAGTGGAGGAAGTAAACGAAGTGGACGAAGTTGACGAAGTTGATGAAGTGGAGGAAGTGGAGGAAGTTCACAAAATGGACGAAGTGGACGAAGTTGACGATGTGGACGAAGTGGAGGAAGTGGAGCAAGTGGAGCAAGTGGAAGAAGTGGACGAAGTGGAGGAAGTGGAGGAAGAGGACGAGTGCATGAAGTGGACGACGTTGACGAAGTGGACGGAGTTGATGAAGTTGACGAAGTTGACGAAGTGGACGAAGTTGACGAAATGGAGGAAGTGGACGAAATGGACGAAATGGAGGAAGTGGACGAAGTTGACGAAGTTGCCGAAATGGACTAAGTGGAGCAAGTTGAGGAAGTGGACGAAGAGGAGGAAATGGACGAAGTGGAGGAACTGGACGAAATGGACATAGTGGACGAAGTGGACGCAGAGGATGAAGTGGACGAAGTGGAGGAAGTGGACGAAATGGCCGAAGTGGAGGAAGAGGACGAGTGCACGAAGTGGACGACGTTGACGAAGTGGACGGAGTTGACGAAGTTGAGGAAGTTGACGAAGTCGACGAAGTGGACGAAGTGGAGGAAGTGGACGAAATTGACGAAATGGAGGAAGAGGACGAGTGCACGAAGTGGACGACGTTGACGAAGTGGTTAAAGTGGAGGAAGTGGACGAAGTGGATGAAGTGGAGGAAGAGGAGGAAGTGGAGGAAATGGACGAAATAGACGCACTGGACGAAGTGTAGGAAGTGGACGAAGAGGAGGAAGTGAACGAAGTGGAGAAAGTGAAGGAAGTGAACGAAGTGGACGAAGTTGACGAAGTTGATGTAGTGGAGGAAGTAGAGGAAGTTCACGAAATGGACGAAGTGGACGAAGTTGACGAAGTGGACGAAGTAGAGGAAGTGGAGGAAGTGGAGGAAGTGGACGAAGTGGAGGAAGTGGAGGAAGTGGACGAAGTAGAGGAAGTGGACGAAGAGGAGGAAGTGAACGACGTGAAGGAAGTTGACGAAATGGACGAAGTGGATGAAGTGCAGGAAGTTGAGGAAGTGGACGAAGTGGAGGAAGTGGACAAATTGGACGAAGAGGAGGAAGTGAAGCAAGTGGACGAAATTGACGAAGTGGACAAAGTGGAGGAAGTGGAGGAAGTGAATGAAGTGGAGGAAGTTCACGAAATGTACGAAGTGGATGAAGTGGATGAAGTTGTCGATGTGGACGAAGGGGTCGAAGTGGACGAAGTGGAGGAAGTGGACGAAGTTGACGAAGTTGAAGAAGTGGACGAAGTGAAGGAAATGGAGGAAGTGGAGGAAGTGCTGAAAGTGGAGGAGGTGGATGAAGTGGACGAAGTTGACGAAGTGGTTGAAGTGGATGAAGTGGAGGAAGTGGAGGAAGTGGAGGAAGTGGGGGAAGTGGACGAAGTTGACGAAGTGGACGAAGTGGACGAAGTAGAGGAAGTGGAGGAAGTGGAGGAAGTGCAGGAAGTGGAGGAAGTGGACGAAGTGTACGAAGGTGACGAAGTTGAAGAAGTGGACGAAGTGAACGAAGTGGACGAATTGGAGGAAGTGGAGGAAGTGGAGGAAGTGCTGAAAGTGGAGGAAGTGGATGAAGTGGACGAAGTTGACGAAGTGGACGAAGTGGAGGAAGTGGAGGAAGTGGAGGAAGTGGAGGAAGTGGAGCAAGTGGAGGAAGTGGAGGAAGTGGGGGAAGTGGAGGAAGTGGATAAGGTGGACGAGGTGGACGAGGTGGACGAAGTGGGCGAAGTGGACGAAGTGGACGAAGTGGACGAAATGGACGAAATGGAGGAAGTGGAGGAAGTGGACGAAGAAGAGAAAGTGGACGAAGTGGAGGAAGTGGACGAAATGGGCGAAGTGGACGAAGTGAAAGAAGTGGACGAAGTTGACGAAGTGGACGAAGTTGACGAAATAGACGAAGTTGACGAAGTGGACGAAGTGGAGGAAGTGGAGGAAGTGGAGGAAGTGGAGGAAGTGGGGGAAGTGGACGAAGTGGACGAAGTGGAGGAAGTGGACGAAGAGGAGGAAGAGGAGGAAGTGGACGAAATGGACGAAGTGGAGGAAGTGGACGAAGTGGATGAAGTGGAGGAAGTAGACGAAGTGGATGAAGTGGAGGAAGTGGACGAAATGGAGGCAATGGAGGAAGTGTAGGAAGTGGACGAAATTGACGAAGTTGACGAAGTTGTCGAAGTGGAGGAAGTGGACAAAGTGGAGGAAGTGGAGGAAGTGAACGAAGTGGAAGAAGTTGACGAAATGGACGAAGTGGATGAAGTGGACGAAGTTGTTGAAGTGGACGAAGTGGAGGAAGTGGAGGAAATGGAGGAAGTGGACGAAGTGGACGAAGTTGACGAAGTGGAGGAAGTGGACGAAGTGGACGAAGTGGAGGAAGTGGAGGAAGTGCAGGAAGTGAACGAAGTGGAGGAAGTTGACGAAGTTGAAGAAGTGGACGAAGAGGAGGAAGTGGAGGAAGTGGACGAAATGGACGCAGTGGACGAAGTGGAGGAAGTGCACGAAGAGGAGGAAGTGAACGATGTGAAGAAAGTGGAGGAAATGAACGAAGTCGACGAAGTTCACGAAGTTGATGAAGTGGAGGAAGTGGAGGAAGTTCACAAAATGGACGAAGTGGACGAAGTTGACGAAGTGGACGAAGTGGAGGAAGTGGAGCAAGTGGAGCAAGTGGAAGAAGTGGACGAGGAGGAAGTGGAGGAAGAGGACGAGTGCATGAAGTGGACGACGTTGACGAAGTGGACGGAGTTGATGAAGTTGACGAAGTGGACGAAGTTGACGAAATGGACAAAGTGGACGAAATGGACGAAATGGAGGAAGTGGACGAAGTGGACAAAGTTGACGAAGTTGCCGAAATGGACGAAGTGGACGAAGTGGAGCAAGTTGAGGAAGTGGGCGAAGAGGAGGAAGTGGACGAAGTGGAGGAAGTGGACGAAATGGCTGAAGTGGAGGAAGAGGACGAGTGCACGAAGTGGACGACGTTGACGAAGTGGACGGAGTTGACGAAGTGGAGGAAGTGGACGAAGTGGAGGAAGTGGAGGAAGTGGACGAAATTGACGAAGTGGAGGAAGAGGACGAATGCAGGAAGTGGACGACGTTGACGAAGTGGATAAAGTGGAGGAAGTGGACGAAGTGGATGAAGTGGAGGAAGAGGAGGAAGTGGAGGAAATGGACGAAATGGACGCACTGGACGAAGTGGAGGAAGTGGACGAAGAGGAGGAAGTGAACGAAGTGGAGAAAGTGGAGGAAGTGAACGAAGTGGACGAAGTTGACGAAGTTGACGAAGTTGATGTAGTGGAGGAAGTTCAAGAAATGGACGAAGTGGACGAAGTTGACGAAGTGGTAGAAGTAGAGCAAGTGGAGGAAGTGGAGGAAGTAGAGGAAGTGGACGAAGTGGAGGAAGTGGAGGAAGTGGAGGAAGTGGACGAAATGCACGAAGTGGAGGTAGAGGACGAAATGGACGAAGTGGAAGAAGTGGACGAAGTAGAGGAAGTGGACGAAGAGGAGGAAGTGAACGAAGTGAAGGAAGTTGACGAAATGGACGAAGTGGATGAAGTGCACGAAGTTGAGGAAGTGGACGAAGTGGAAAAATTGGACGAAGAGGAGGAAGTGAAGGAAGTGGACGAAATTGACGAAGTGGACAAAGTGGACGAAGTGAATGAAGTGGAGGAAGTTGACGAAATGGACGAAGTGGATGAAGTGGATGAAGTTGTCGATGTGGACGAAGTGGTCGAAGTGGACGAAGTGGAGGAAGTGGAGGAAGTGGACGAAGTGGACGAAGTGGACGAAGTTGACGAAGTTGAAGAAGTGGACGAAGTGGACGAAGTGGAGGAAATGGAGGAAGTGGAGGAAGTGCTGAAAGTGGAGGAGGTGGATGAAGTGGACGAAGTTGACGAAGTTGACGACGTGGACGAAGTGGATGAAGTGGAGGAAGTGGAGGAAGTGGGGGATGTGGACGAAGTTGACGAAGTGGACGAAGTGGACGAAGTGTACGAAATAGAGGAAGTGGAGGAAGTGGAGGAAGTGCACGAAGTGGAGGAAGTGGAGGAAGTGGACGAAATTGACGTAGTGGAGGAAGAGGACGAGTGCACGAAGTGGACGACGTTGACGAAGTGGAGGAAGTGGACGAAGTGGAGGAAGTGGAGGAAGTGCAGGAAGTGGAGGAAGTGGAGGAAGTGGACGAAGTTGACGAAGCGGATGAAGTGGAGGAACTGGACGAAGTGGATGAAGTGGACGAAGAGGAGGAAGTGGAGGAAGTGGACGAAATGGACGCAGTGGACGAAGTGGAGGAAGTGGACGAAGAGGAGGAAGTGGAGCAAGTGTAGGAAGAGAACGAAGTGGACAAAGTTGACGAAGTTGATGAAGTGGAGGAAGTGGAGGAAGTGGAGGAAGTGGAGGAAGTGGAGGAAGTGGAGGAAGTGGAGGAAGTGGACGAAGTGGAAGAAGTGGACGAAATGCACGAAGTAGAGGAAGAGGACGAGTGCATGAAGTGGACATCGATGACGAAGTGGACGGAGTTGACGAAGTTGACGAAATGGACGAAGTGGACGAAGTTGACGAAATGGACGAAGTGGACGAAATGGACGAAATTGAGGAATTGGAGGAAGTAGACAAAGTGGAGGAAGTGGATGAAGTTGACGAACTTGCCGAAGTGGACGAAATGGACGAAGTGGAGGAAGTTGAGGAAGTGGACGAAGAGGAGGAAGTGGACGAAGTGGAGGAAGTGGACGAAGTGGACGAAGTGGACGAAGAGGATGAAGTGAACGAAGTGGAGGAAGTTGAGGAAATGGACGAAATGGACGAATTGATGAAGTGGACGAAGTGGACGAAGTTGACGAAATGGAGGAAGTGGAGGAAATGCACGCAATAAAGGAAGTGGAGGAACTGGAGGAAGTGGAGGAAGTGGACAAAGTGGAAGAAGTTGACGAAGTGGACGAAGAGGAGGAAGTTCACGAAGTGGACGAAGTGGACGAAATGGACGAGGTGGACGAAGTGGACGAAGTGGAGGAAGTCGACGAAGAGGAGGAAGTGAACGAAGTGGAGGAAGTGAACGAACTGGACGAAGCTGATGAAGTGGACGAAGTTCACGAAGTAGAGGAAGTGGAGGAAGTAGAGGAAGTGGAGGAAGTGGAGGAAGTGGACGAAATGAACGAAGTGGTGGAAGAGGATGAGTGCACGAAGTGGACGACGTTGATGAAGTGGACGGAGTTGACGAAGTTCACGAAATTGAGGAAGTGAACGAAGTGGAGGAAGTGGACGAAATGGACGAAGTGGAGGAAGTGGACGAAATGGACGAAATTGAGGAATTGGAGGAAGTAGACGAAGTGGAGGAAGTGGACGAAGTGGACGAAGTTGACGAAGTTGCAGAAGTGGACGAAGTTGAGGAAGTGGACGAAGAGGAGGAAGTGAACGAAGTGGAGGAAGTGGACGAAGTGGACGAAGAGGATGAAGTGAACGAAGTGGAAGAAGTTGACGAAATGGACGAGGTGGACGAATGGATGAAGTGGACGAAGTGGACGAAGTTGACGAAATAGAGGAAGTGGACGAAGTGGAAGAAGTTGACGAAGTGGACGAAGAGGAGGAAGTTCACGAAGTGGAGGAAGTGGACGAAATGGACGAGGTGGACGAAGTGGACGAAGTGGAGGAAGTCGACGAAGAGGAGGAAGTGAGCGAAGTGGAGGAAGTGGACGAAGTTGATGAAGTGGACGAAGTTGAGAAAATGGACGAAGTTCACGAAATTGACGAATTGGACGAAGTGGACGAAGTGGACGAAGTTGACGAAGTAGAGGAAGTGGAGGAAATGGAGGAAGTGGAGGAAGTGGAGGAAGTGGACGAAATGGATGAAGTGGTGGAAGAGGACGAGTGCACGAAGTGGACGACGTTGACGAAGTGGACGGAGTTGACGAAGTTCACGAAATTGAGGAAGTGGACGAAGTGGAGGAAGTGGACGAAATGGACGAAGTGGACGAAGTGGACGCAGAGGATGAAGTGGAGGAAGTGGAGGAGGTGGACAAAATGGACGAAGTGGAGGAAGAGGACGAGTGCACGAAGTGGATGACGTTGACGAAGTGGACGGAGTTGACGAAGTTCAGGAAGTTGACGAAGTGGACGAAGTGGACGAAGTGGACGAAATTGACGTAGTGGAGGAAGAGGACGAGTGCACGAAGTGGACGACATTGACGAAGTGGAGGAAGTAGACGAAGTGCAGGAAGTGGAGGAAGTGCAGGAAGTGGACGAAGTTGACGAAGTGGATAAAGTGGAGGAAGTGGACGAAGTGGACGAAGTGGATGAAGTGGACGAAGAGGAGGAAGTGGAGGAAGTCGAGGAAGTGGACGAAGTGGACGAAGAGGAAAAAGTGAACGAAGTGGAGAAAGTGGAGGAAGTGAACGAAGTGGACGAAGTTGATGAAGTGGAGTAAGTGGAGGAAGTGGAGGAAGTGGAAGAAGTTCACGAAATGGACGAAGTGGACGAAGTTGACGAAGTGTACGAAATGGACGAAGTGGAGGAAGTGTAGGAAGTGGAGGAAGTGGAGGAATTGGAGGAAGTGGAGGAAGTGGAGGAAGTGGACGAAATGGACGAAGTGGAGGAAGTTGACGAAGTGCACGAACTGGACGAAGTGGAGGAAGTGGAGGAAGTGGAGGAAGTGGAGGAAGTGGAGGAAGTGGAGGAAGTGGACGAAATGGACGAAGTGGAGGAAGAGGACGAGTGCACGAAGTGGACGACGTTGACGAAGTGGACGGAGTTGACGAAGTGGACGAAGTGGACGAAGTGGACGAAGTGGACGAAGTGGACGAAGTGGACGAAGTTGACGAAATGGACGAAGTGGACGAAATGGACGAAATGGAGGAAGTGCAGGAAGTGGACGAAGTGGAGGAAGTGGACGAAGTTGACGAAGTTGCCGAAGTGGACGCAGTGAACGAAGTGGACGAAATGGACGAAGTGGAGGAAGTTGAGGAAGTGGACGAAGAGGAGGAAGTGGACGAAGTGGACGAAATGGACGAAGTGGACGAAGTGGACGAAGAGGATGAAGTGAACGAAGTGGAGGAAGTTGACGAAATGGCCGAAGTGGACGAATGGATTAAGTGGACGAAGTTGACAAAATGGAGGAAGTGGACGAAGTGCACGAAATGGAGGAAGTGGAGGAACTGGAGGAAGTGGAGGAAGTGGACGAAGTGGAAGAAGTTGACGAAGTGGACGAAAAGGAGGAAGTTCACGAAGTGGACGAAATGGACGAGGTGGAGGAAGTGGACGAAGTGGAGAAAGTCGACGAAGAGGAGGAAGTGAACAAAGTGGAGGAAGTGGAGGAAGTGGAGGAAGTTGATGAAGTGGACGAAGTTGAGAAAGTGGACGAAGTTCACGAAATTGACGAATTGGACGAAGTGGACGAAGTTGACGAAGTTGACGAAGTAGAGGAAGTGGAGGAAGTGGAGGAAGTGGACGAAATGGATGAAGTGGACGGAGTTGACGAAGTTCAGGAAGTTGACGAAGTGGACGAAGTGGACGAAGTGGACGAAATTGACGAAGTGGAGGAAGAGGACGAGTGCAATAAGTGGACGACGTTGACGAAGTGGAGGAAGTGGTCGAAGTGCGGGAAGTGGAGGAAGTGGAAGAAGTGGATGAAGTGGACGAAGTTGACGAAGTGGATAAAGTGGAAGAAGTGGACGAAGTGGACGAAGTGGACAAAGTGGATGAAGTGGACGAAGAGGAGGAAGTGGAGGAAGTGGAGGAAGTGGACGAAATGGACGCAGTGGACGAAGTGGACGAAGAGGAGGAAGCGAACGAAGTGGAGAAAGTGGAGGAAGTGAACGAAGTGGACGAAGTTGATGAAGTGGAGTAAGTGGAGGAAGTGGAGGAAGTTCACGAAATGGACGAAGTGGACGAAGTGGAGGAAGTGTAGGAAGTGGAGGAAGTGGAGGAAGTGGAGGAAATGGACGACGTGGACGAAGTTGACGAAGTGCACGAAGTGGACGAAGCGGAGGAAGTGGACGAAGTGGAAGAAGTGGACGAAATGGACGAAGTGGAGGAAGTGGAGGAAGTGGAGGAAGTGGACGAAGAAGACGAAGTGAACGAAGTGGAGGAAGAGGAGGAAGTGGACGAAGTTGACGAAGTTGATGAAGTGGACGAAGTGGAGGAAGTTCACAAAATGGACGAAGTGGACGAAGTTGACGAAGAGGACGAAGTGGAGGAAGTGGACGAAGAGGAGGAAGTGCACGAAGTGGAGGAAGTGAACGAAGTGGACGAAGTTGATGAAGTGGAGGAAGTTCAGAAAGTGGACGAAGTTCACGAAATTGACGAATTGGACGAAGTGCACGAAGTTGACGAAGTGGTGGAAGTGAAGGAAGTGGAGGAAGTGGACGAAATGGACGAAGTGGAGGAAGATGACGAGTGCACGAAGTGGACGATGTTGACGAAGTGGACGGAGTTGACGAATTTACGAAATTGAAGAAGTGGATGAAATGGACGAAGTGGAGGAAGTGGAGGAAGTGGAGGAGGTGGACAAAGAGGAGGAAGTGGACGAAATGGACGAAGTGGACGAAGTGGAGGAAGTGGACGAAGAGGATGAAGTGAACAAAGTGGACGAAGTGGACGAAATGGAGGAAGCGGAAGAAGTGGAGGATGTGGAAGAAGTGGACGAAGTTGACGAAGTGGACGAAGTGGAGGAAGTGGAGGAAGTGGAGGAAGAGGAGGACGTGGAGGAAGTGGAGGAAGTGAACGAAATGGACGAAGTTGACGAAGTTCATGAAGTGGACGAAGTGGAGGAAGTGGAGGAAGTTGAGGAAGTGGACGAAATGGACGAAGTGGACGAAGAGGATGAAGTGAACGAAGTCGATGAAGTTGATGAAATGGACGAAGTGGACAAAGTGGACGAAATGGAGGAAGTGGAAGAAGTGGACGAAGTGGACGAAGTTGACGAAGTGGACGGAGTGGACGAAGTGGACGAAGTGGACGAAGCGGAGGAAGAGGAGGAAGTGGAGGAAGTGAATGAAGTGGACGAAGTTGACGAAGTTCATGAAGTGGACGAAGTGGAGGAAGTGGAGGAAGTGGAGGAAGTGGACGAAATGGACGAAGTGGACGAAGTGGACGAAGTGGACGAAGTGGACGAAGTGGACGAAGTGGACGAAGAGGATGAAGTGAACGAAGTCGACGAAGTGGATGAAATTGACGAAGTGGAGGAAGTGAAGCAAGCGGAGGAAGTGGACGAAGTGGACGAAGTGGAGGAGGTGGAGGAAGTGGAGAAAGTGGAGGAAGTTGACGAAATGGACGAAGAGGACGAAGTTGACGAATTGGAGGAAGTGGAGGAAGTGGAGGAAGTGGAGGAAGTGAAGGATGTGGAGGAAGTGGAGGAAGTTGACGACGTGGACGAAGTGGACAAAGTGGAGGAAGTGGAGGAAGTGGAGGAAGTTGACGAAGTGGACGAAGTTGACGAAGTTCATGAAGTGGACGAAGTGGACGAAGTGGAGGAAGTGGAGGAAGTGGACGAAATGGACAAAGTGGACGAAGTGGACGAAGAGGATGAAGTGAACGAAGTCGACAAAGTGGACGAAGTGGATGAAACGGACGAAGTGGAGGAAGTGGACCAAGCGGAGGAAGTGGACGAAGTTGACGAAGTGGACGAAGTGGAGCAGGTGGAGGAAGTGGAGTAAGTGGAGGAAGTTGACGAAATGGACGAAGTTGAGGAAGTGGACGAAGTGGAGGAAGTGGAGGAAGTGGACGAAGTGGAGGAAGTGGACGAAGTGGAGGAAGTGGAGGAAGTGGATGAAGTTGACGAAGTGGACGAAGTGGACAAAGTGGACGAAGTGGAGGAAGTGGACGAAGTGGAGGAAGTTGACGAAGTGGACGAAGTTGACGAAGAGGAGGAAGTGGACGAAGTGGAGGAAGTGGACGAAATGGACGAAGTGGACGAAGTGGAGGAAGTGGAGGAAGTGGAGGAAGTGGACGAAGTGGACGAAGTGGACGAAGTGAACGAAGTGGATGAAGAGGAGGAAGTGGACGAAGTGGACGAAGTTGACGAAGTTGATGAAGTGGACGAAGTGGAGGAAGTTCACGAAATGGACGAAGTGGAAGAAGTTGACGAAGACGACGAAGTGGAGGGAGTGGACGAAGAGGAGGAAAGTGCACGAAGTGGACGAAATGGAGGAAGTTCAAGAAATGGACAAAGTGGACGAAGTTGACGAAGAGGACGAAGTGGAGGAAGTGGACGAAGAGGAGGAAGTGCACGAAGAGGAGGAAGAGGAGGAAGTGGACGAAGTGCACGAAGTTGACGAAGTGGAGGAAGTGGAGGAAGTGGAGGAAGTGTACGAAATGGACGAAGTGGAGGAAGAGGACGAGTGGACGACGTTGACGAAGTGGACGGAGTTTACGATGTTCACGAAATTGAGGAAGTGGACGAAATGGACGAAGTGGAGGAAGTGGACGAAGAGGAGCAAGTGGACGAAATGGGCGAAGTTCACGAAGTGGAGGAAGTGGACGAAATGGAGGAAGTGGAAGAAGTGGACGAAGTGGACGAAGTTGACGAAGTGGACGAAGTGGAGGAAGAGGAGGAAGTGGAGGAAATGGACGAAGTGGACGAAGAGGATGAAGTGAACGAAGTCGACGAAGTGGATGAAATGGACGAAGTGGAGGAAGTGGAGCAAGCGGAGGAAGTGGACGAAGTTGACGAAGTGGACGAAGTAGAGGTAGTGGAGGAAGTGGAGAAAGTGGAGGAAGTTGACGAAATGGACGAAGTGGACGAAGTTGACGAAGTGGAGGAAGTGGAGGAAGTGGAGGAAGTGGACGAAGTGGAGGAAGTGGAGGAAGTGGACGAAGTTGACGAAGTGGAAGAAGTGGACAAAGTGGAGGAAGTGGACGAAGTGGAGGAAATGGAGGAAGTTGACGAAGTGGACGAAGTTGACGAAGTGGACGAAGAGGAGGAAGTGGACGAAGTGGAGGAAGTGGACGAAATGGACGAAGTGGACGAAGTGGAGGAAGTGGAGGAAGTGGAGGAAGTGGACGAAGAGGAAGAAGTGAACGAAGTGGAGGAAGAGGAGGAAGTGGACGGAGTGGACGAATTTGATGAAGTGGATGAAGTGGAGGAAGTTCACGAAATGGACGAAGTGGACGAAGTTGACGAAGAGGACGAAGTGGAGGAAGTGGACGAAGAGGAGGAAGTGCACAAAGTGGAGGAAGTGGAGGAAGTGGATGAAATGGAGGAAGAGGAGGAAGTAGAGCAAATGGCCGAAGTGGACGAAGAGGATGAAGTGAACGAAGTCGACGAAGTGGACGAAGTGGATGAAATGGACGAAGTGGAGGAAGTGGAGCAAGCGGAGGAAGTGGACGAAGTTGACGAAGTGGACGAAGTGGAGGAAGTGGAGGAAATGGAGAAAGTGGAGGAAGTTGACGAAATGGACGAAGTGGACGAAGTTGACGAAGTGGACGAAGTGAAGGAAGTGGAGGAAGTGGACGAAGAGGAGGAAGTGGACGAAGTGGAGGAAGTGGACGAAATGGACGAAGTGGAGGAAGTGGAGGAAGTGGAGGAAGTGGACGAAGAGGAAGAAGTGAACGAAGTGGAGGAAGAGGAGGAAGTGGACGGAGTGGACGAATTTGATGAAGTGGATGAAGTGGAGGATGTTCACGAAATGGACGAAGTGGACGAAGTTGACGAAGAGGACGGAGTGGAGGAAGTGGACGAAGAGGAGGAAGTGCACGAAGTGGAGGAAGTGGAGGAAGTGAACGAAGTGGATGAAGTTGATGAAGTGGATGAAGTTCAGAAAGTGGAGGAAGTTCACGAAATTGACGAATGGGACGAAGTGCACGAAGTTGACGAAGTGGAGCAAGTGGAGCAAGTGGAGGAAGTGTACGAAATGGACGAAGTGGAGGAAGAGGACGAGTGCACGAAGTGGACGACGTTGACGAAGTGGACGGAGTTGACGATGTTCACGAAATTGAGGAAGTGGACGAAATCGACGAAATGGACGAAGTGGAGGAAGTGAAGGAAGTGGACGAAGAGAAGGAAGTGGACGAAATGGACGAAGTGGACGAAGTGGAGGAAGTGGACGAAGTGGACGAAGAGGATGAAGTGAACGAAGTGGACGAAGTGGACGAAATGGAGGAAGTGGAAGAAGTGGAGGAAGTGGGCGAAGTGGACGAAGTTGACGAAGTGGACGAAGTGGAGGAAGTGGAGGAAGAGGAGCAAGTGGAGGAAGTGGAGGAAGTGAACGAAGTGGACGAAGTTGATGAAGTGGAGGAAGTGGAGGAAGTGGATGAAATGGACGAAGTGGACGAAGAAGAGGATGAAGTGAACGAAGTCGACGAAGTGGATGAAATGGACGAAGTGGAGGAAGTGGAGTGATAACAGTTGAAAAACTGGTATTTTCATGCTTAAAATTGATACTAAAAGCAACCTTTATACTTAGAAACTAGCTTGAAATCATGCTTTTACTCATATTTTCATAAATAAGAGAGCTGGACAAGTTTATTCTTGATTTCAGTGTTTTTGTGCAGGTTTTAAGGTGAATTTGTCGTTAAGCTCCTGTGCTAAAAGAACTAATTATTAGGAATGCTAGGAATTGTATGAACTCGTAATTGGGGATAGGCCTTCTTGACAAGGTAATTTAGAGAGTGGCATTAACAATGATGACTTGAATGTTGAATTCCTAAAATATATGAGAGTGGATAAGATGAAATTGACCCCCAACAACATACTCATCCATATATTCCATTGAAAGTATTTGTCTTTTGTTTTAGCCATTGATCACCCTCATGCATACATGTTTATTTTCGTCTTTTGCATATAAAATCCAATTATTTTGTTCTTAAGTCTTAGCTAATCAACAAATCACATAACTAAACTAGGCCGTGAGTCCTTTGGGAGAACGATACTTGGTCTTACCAAGTTTATTACTTGAAACGATTCGGTCATATTTGCCGATTGTAGAACAAGTTTGTGACATCATATTTTGGTGATCATAAATTTGTCCATCAAGTTTTTGGCGCCGTTGCCGGGGACTCTGGTTTAACTGGTTAATTTGTGTGATTATTGATTATCTTTGACTTTAATTTTTAATTTCTGTTTTTATTTTTTGGTTTTTATTTTATTTTATTTTATTTTATTTTCTGTTGTTATTTTTTCTGTTTTTATTTTTATTTTATTTTATTCTCTGAATCTTATATCTTCTCCTATATCTTTTTGTGCTAACAAAATATTCTAGGGTTTTGTTCTCTTGTGTATGTAGGAGGCAATTTGAACAAGGAGCAAGATAACTGCAGAACCTCTTCTTGAAGGTTTAGACGAGAGTAGACGGAGGAGAAGAATCCGAACATCTAGAGAACTTTTCCCTCCTCCGGAAACTCTGTTGCAACCATCACCACAAGGTGCTGACCATAGCACAGAAAATATGGAGAACAATAATATCAGAAGAACTCTTGCTGACTATATCAATACAGCTGGACCTCAGCACTTTAACAGTATAGCTAGACCTAGAGTCAATGCAGCTAACATGGAGGTTAAAGCAGCACTGATTCAACTGGTGAAAAGCAACCAATTCAATGGGTTATCTCATGAAAGCCCATATGAGCACCTTACTACCTTCAATGAGATTTGCAACACAGTCAAAATAAATGGGGTGCCAGATGAAGCGATCAAACTTAGCTTGTTTCCTTTCTCATTGGGAGGCAATGCTAAGCTTTGGTTAAATTCTTTCCCAGAAGAAAGTTTCACAGAGTGGGAAGCAGTGGTAACCAAATTTTTAAACAAGTACTTTCCACAATCAAAGGAGACTAAAGGCAAGCAAGATATTTCTTCATTTAAGCAGGGCATGGAAGAATCACTGGGGCATGCATGGGACAGGTATAAAAGCTTGTTATGTAAAACTCTCACGCATGGTTTAGAAGATCAGGAAGTAGTCTTAACTTTCCTTGGAGGTCTTGGTTCACAAACCAAGATGATGCTGGATGCCTCAGCAGGAGGCAATATTAAATGGAAAACTCCAGAGGAAGCAACAGAGATTATAGAAAACATGGCTACTAGTGATAATGAGCTGCACAGTGAGAGAGGAGCTCCTATGCAACAAAAAGGAGTCCTTCATTTACAGACACATGATGCCCTGCTAGCTCAAAACAAAATTCTAACTCAACAGCTAGAGACTCTTACTAAAACTCTTGCACAATTACCCAAAGAGTTGAAGATTGTTGCACAGGTACAATCCCAGTTGTGCGAATTGTGTGGAGGTGATCATATCAATGGCCAATGTGCCTTTCCAGTTGAAGCCGTAGAGGATGTAAACTACATGACCAATCAGTACCGTCAAGGGAGCTACAATCAGGGGTGGAAACCACACCCAAGTATTGGTCAAGGGCAAACTGGGCAAGCTGGTCAATATAATAAGCAGCAGCAGCAACCCACCTTATGGCAACAGTTATCTATGCTTAATGAAAGGTCCATGAGGATGGAGGAAACTCTCAACAATTTCATACAGAAAACTGAGTCTACCCAAAAGAGCACTGAAGCTGCTATCAAAAATTTGGAGACTCAGATGGGGCAGATCACTAAGCAGGTGGAAGAAAGGCCAAACAGAAATTTTGGGGCTAATACTGAGGTTAACCCCAGAGAAGAATGCAAGGTGGTAGAGAGTACTGAAGATGAGAAAGTTGAGTTAGATACAGAAGAGAGAAGAGAAATAGAGAGCAAAAGCACTTTTCCTTTTCCAATACATCAAGGGAAACAACTGGACTTCACAGAATTATTTAAAATGGTGGATAATGATGCACCTTGGGAGCAGATTCTACAACAGATTACAGTTTACACTAAAACTAATGAAGACATCTCTACAAAGAAAAGACGTAGAGATGATGAGGCAAAGGAGTGTATAACTGTTAAAAAAGAGCCATTCCCTCCTAAAGCAACAGATCCAGGCAGCTTTTCTATCCCTTGTACCATAGGAAAGAAAAGGGTGAAGAAAGCTCTTCTTGATTTAGGTTCAAGTGTTAACTTGATACCTTACTCTTTACTGGAGCAAATCGGCAATGTTAATATGAAACCTGTAAAGGTTAAGTTAGTAATGGTTGATGGATCTTCAAAGGAACCATGTGGGATTGCAGAGGACGTTATAGTTTGTGTTGGCAAACTCCAGTTCTTGGCCGACTTTGTGGTGATGAAGATGGAGACAGAGAAGATACCTATCATACTTGGAAGACCGTTTATGAAAACGGCCAAAGCAATCATTGATGTAAATGAAGGTATAGTGGTGCTCCAGGACCGAGAGGAGAGAGTGGTTGTAGATGTCTCTAAAGATGAGACACAAGCATAGGAGGAAGAAGCTAGTTATAAAGCTGCATTTCAAGATGCACACATGACTAGCCATAAAGATGAAAATCCCAAGGTTGCAGATAACCATTGTTTGTTGTTTCAGGTGAGAAAGGAAGAAAAGATTGGAAGAGGATGAGAAATTCCTGATGACTGGGAGAAAGGAAGACCCCAACTTGGTGCACCTGTGAGAATCAAAAACAAGTTGTGGGTTGTGAAAGGCTTCAAAGAGAAGGAGATGATAGAGATAGAATCTCCATGTCTTAGAAGAATCAAAACAGTGCACAGGAAACAGCTGAGGAGTTGGTGGGAGAACAACATCAACTATGAATAAGGAACTTGAGCTTTACTGGGTCAAGCTAGTGACGTTAAAAGAGCGCTTGCTGGGAGGCAACCCAGTGATTTAAAAACTTTTGATTTTATTTTGGTTTTGTAATTTTTAATTTGTTTAACATTATTGTGTAAATATTTTGTTGGATATAGCATCTACTGAAGGATGCTAAGTTGTAACACCTACTGATGGATGTTGGTGAGAAAATTTTGCACCTACTGATGGGTGCTGGTAAGTTTGTAACACCTACTGAGGGGTGTTGGTGGATTTTGGGTCAGGCTCGTGACGTTAAACAAGCGCTACCTGGGAGGCAACCCAGTTGATTGATTGTTTTTGTTTGTTTCATTTTAGTTGCATAATAGGGTTTGCATAAGTATTTTAAGCATTGAATTACAGGGAACCATTGAGGGGCATGCCTAGGAGACACGTAGGTTAAGAAAAGAAGGAGAAGAGAACTTCACGAAAGTGCCGCTCAGCGGCAACTTACCGCTGAGCGGTACTCTCGCAGATGGGCTTTTGTTCCCCTTAGCAGGACCTGAGCCCATTAGGGTATTTTTAAACCCTAAGCTGCGTAATTGTTCATTCTTTCAGGCTCTTCTCTGCACAAGCACTCCCACATACCTTCTCCAAGGTTTTCCACATATTTTCACTCTTCCCTCTTAAGAAAACTTCTCTTCCACTCACTTTTTCACTAGTGTGTCATCAAAGTTTGGGGTTGGAAGAGAGCATTTTAGCTTGGAAGCATTCTCATTGCATCTAGTATCTCCACCCAAGTAAGTAAAATGCATTTTGTTCATTCTAGGGTTCTTGATTTTGAATGTGATTGTCAAAGCATGATTATTTAGGGGTTTTGATTTCTATGCATGATTTGATGATATATTTGATGTTTGAACTGATTAAACTGCATGATTATGAACTGGAAAACTGAAAATTGCATTTGGGTGGAGTTAGGACAGCTTTAAAAGAGGTTTTTCAAAACTCTGCAGAGTTAACGCTCAGCGGTAAACTGCCGCTGAGCGGCACTCTGCCAGACCTGAGTTTTCCTGAATTTTTGCGTTCTGGACTAAGGCACTGGTGGCGCTGAGGGGAAATTCTGGCCCTCAGCGGTGGTTTAGCTTCGAAAGGAGTTGTGTTCTGTGTTTTACTAATGGTTAACATCATGTTCTGTGGTTTTGTATTTGTGTTTGAATGTAGGAATGGCATCCTCTTCAGGAAAGAGATTGAAAACCATGGCAACCAAGAGAAAGGAAAAGGAACCAGAACAGTCCCACTCTAGTAGGTTGCTCTTTAGGAAACATGAGAAGCACTTTAGGGTGGTTCAGGACAGGAGACTTCTGATGGAAAGAAAAGTTGGAATGATACCTAACTTTGCTCCTCAATTTGGAGAGCAAGTGTTAGGGAATGACTGGGGAAAGCTAGCCATATATCCTGCACCTGCCAACATAGCTGTGGTAAAAGAGTTCTACACCAATGCAAAGAAGATTGGTGACTATCCAGCTGAAAATTATCTGGGCTATGTCAGAGGCCATGCTATCAGGTATGATCCTGATTCTATCAATAACTTCCTGGAAACTGTGTGGGCTGGTGAGCA